>NW_008346898.1:74436-102058 GCF_000622305.1 Nannospalax galili
TGAACAAGTTGATTTTTCTCCATTGTACTGTGACTTTCTTTCCGTGCCTCCAGATTTCTCTGAAATTGAATCGCTGGCTCATCAAGAGGCCATAACTCAGACAATGGCCATCCCTGAAAAAGAGATTGTTTTTTAAGCTCAGCATGACAGCTCAAAATTACCCACACATCCCATTCTGGGTATAAAATGTTTTCCAGCTCAGCAAATGACTCCAGAGCCTCTGAACAATGCTGTAATTCAGCCTCCAACATATGAGATGATAGTTGCAGAACCAGGCCATCAAGCTGAGTATCTAAAATCAACTGGTGTCTCAGTTCATCCTTTGGATCTGGCAATCACTGTAACTTCAAAACTTATTCCAGAGGCTAAGCATTCCAGAGGCTAACTTATTCCAGAGACTCACTATCCTACAACATCACCCACCGTTACACGTCAGGCTATAGAACTGGACGTCACCATAACTCCAGAACCTACTCCAGAGGCTCACCATCCTGCAACATCATCCACTGTAACACGTCAGCTATGGACGTGGAACTCACCATAACTCCAGAACCTGCTCCAGAGACCCACCATCCTACAACATCATCCACTGTTACACATCAGCCTTTGGACCTTGAACTCACCATAGCTCCAGAATTTTTTCAGAGATTCACCATCCTACAACATCATCAACTGTTACATGTCAGTCTTTGGACCTGGAACTCACCATAACTCCAGAACCTATTCCAGAGACTCACCATCCTATAACATCTTCCACTGTTACATGTCAGCCTTTGGACCTGGAACTCACTATAACTCCAAAACTTACTCCAGAGACTCACTGTCCTACATCATCTTCCACTGTTACATGTCAGCCTTTGGACCTGGAACTCACTATAACTCCAAAACTTACTCCAGAGACTCACCGTCCTACATCATCTTCCACTGTTACATGTCAGCCTTTGGACCTGGAACTTAATATAAATTCAGAATTTATTCCCGAGACTCACCATCCTACAATATCACACAGCATTATACGTCAGCCTTTGGATCGGGAACTCACCATAACTCCAGAACCTACTCCAGAGACTCATCATCCTACATCACACAGTATTACATGTCAGACTTTGGACCTGGAACTCAACATAACTCCAGAACCTATTCTAGAAATTCACCATCTTACATCATCATCCACTCTTACACATCAGCCTTTGGACCTGGAACTCACCGGCTCACCATTCTACAACCCCAAAGACGCCAGCTCCTCTTCCAAAGCACCCTCACTGGAACTTCCATACCATGTTCATGTTCAGCATCCAACAATGTCATTTCAGCCTTTGGATCTGGAACTTACTGTAACTGGACCACCTACTACTAAGGGAGAACTGTCTCAGACTGTGCAAGAGACCACAGCACAGCTTGAAGAACCACCTACAGAAGTTGTAGCTCAGGCTTCACACTATCAGGAGGAGACATCTACAACACCAGCTCAGGGTCAACATGAGAATCCATCTTCACCCATTGTCTTATTTCAGCCTTTGGACCTGGAACTCACTGTAACCTCAGAGCCTACAAGAGAGGCACACCATTCTATAACCCCAAAGAAGACTCCAGCTCCTCTTCCAAGTACCCTTGGCTGGAACTTCCACACCATGTTCATGTTCAGCCCTTAACAACATCACCCAATGTTATAGTTCAGCCTTTGAACCTGAAACTCACTATAACTTCAGAGTCTACAAGGGAGGCTCACCATTCTACAGTCCCAAAGAAGACTCCAGCTACTCTTCCAAAGCACCCCCAGGTGGCACTTCCACACCACATTCATATTCAGCACCTAACAATATCACACAGTGTTACATTTCAGTCTTTGGACCCGGAGCTCACTATAGTCTCAGAGCCGACTAGAGCAGCTGCACATTCTACATCTCTGATGACGAGTACAGCTCCGCTTCCAAAGCAGGTGACACTTCCACCCCAAGTTCACATTGAGCATTCAAACCCAATCGAGGTCACAGTTAAACCTTTAAGATTTGAAACTTACCATAATTCCAGATTCCAATGAGGAGGTTGGACTTTTTCTAACCAGGCAGAATACCCCCACTCAACCTGTACAGCCACATGAGAGACTTGTAACCTAAGATCCAGTGTTTTATATTAAAAATATAAAGTCGCATAAGAATCAAATTCATCATCTGGGGACTCCCAGGATTCCAGTTCAGTATCAAGATGTAGGGCATTCTGAAACTCAGGTGCCCAGGATAGAGACTGAACTTCATGCAGTGCCAAGGAAGACTGTCGCTCCCCCTCCAAAGCACCCCAAAATGACACATCCACCTCTAGACCATTTTCATTCTCAGCATCCAAACCCACCTCAACCTACAAGTGAGCATTTCACATGGACTTTTCTGTAATTCAACAATCAGCTACAATGGCTAAACATTCTGCCCATATAAAGAAGACCCCAGTTCAGCCTACAGGGCTGCCTAAGGAAATTGTAGCTCAGTCTCTAGCACATGGGGTGAAGGTTCTAACATCAGTTCCAGATCAAGCTCGGTATCCAAAGTCACCAATGATAAAGGCTGCACATTTTAAAGTCCCAGAGACTGTATATCCTCATCCAAAGTACTCTGAGGTGACATTTCCACCTCCGGATGAGGTTCAGCCTCAGTATCTAAGCTCAACTGAAGTCACAGATCAACCTTTGACTCCAGAACTTACCATAACTCCATATTCTGAAAATTCGAATACAGAAAAATATTTGCCTGTGGAACAAAATGCCTCCATGACTACCAACATGTGTGCACTCTGTACCTGCCAAAATGGGACACTGTTGTGTATTGATCTCAGTCCAGCGCAGCGGCTCCTCCAAGTGCCTGTGCCAGAACCCAGCACCTACAATGGCACCTTCACCATCTTGTAAGTATCACTTTTTCTTCTTGCTGTTCTACATTCTGCCTGACATAGCGACCTTTTCCTCAACTCCCTACTGGGCCTTTCCCATCACCTGCATAGACTTACTTTCTGCTCTTACCTTTGCTTATCAACTTTTTCCTGTCCTCATTCTCTTTACTACCGTAGCCCTCGCCAATGTTTTATTTGTGATGAACTTTTCCTTTTTTTCATATCTTTTTATTTAGCACCATTATATCATTGTTTAACCTTTCCCCCACTCTATGACTCATTAGTGATGATTCAACAAAGTAGTTAGGGTAAACTTTGGAGCTGGACTCCCAGGGTGCATACTCAGATCTTTCAGGCAGTAACTCTGCAACCTTGGGAAAAGTATTTAGTTTTGAGTTAATTCCCTCACCTGTATAATGAGGATTATGATAGCTACTATTTCACAGGACTGTTATGAGATTTAGATACATGTAATATTTATCTCGGCACTAGCACATATATGAATGTTAGCTATCAATATTATGCAATATCTCAGTTATGTCCAGAACTCATCTTTGTTTTTGGTTTTCTATGTATTTGGATGCATTTTGTGTACTACTCGGGGCTAAGAAGTATGGGAGCCACTTACACATGGCATTGTCTCCAGAACATGAAAATGATCGATGAAAAGTAAAGAAACACTAAATTAAAACTAGCTGTGGCTCAAAGGGGACCTGTAATCTTTAAAATAAAGCCAGGAAATACAGTGTAGGCAAAGGCAGGGCTACAGCAACACCAAGGATTTAGTAGGCTAGTCTTCCAGGAAGGACTTGAATTAGAAAGCAATGAAAGGCATTATGAGATGCCCTGAATACTAAGTCCAGTGATTTGAAAGTCGCACAGTGAGATATGGAGAAACAGTATAAATTTCCAAGAAAGTCAGAAAAATGATTAAAATGGGAGGACGTGTGTGTTGGACAGGCTGGCCTTGAGTTCACAGTCATCCTGCTTCAGCCCCTCAAGTCCTAGAACTAAAAGCACGTGCCACCACACTCAGATCTAAGATGATTTTAGAATCTATGTATGGAGTGATCTAGAGGGGAAAGCTTGCTTTTGGAAACTATGTAGAAAGAGCAAGAAAAACTTAGGAATAAGATGAGTAAGGGCTGAGTCACTGTGACCAAGATGAGAATGGGAAGAAAAACCTCAATCCCTTGAGGAAGAGAAGACAGAGTTTAGTGACTGACTAAAGAGTTGGGGACTGGAGTGTGCCAAAAAGAGGAAGATGGAAGATGAATCCAATGCTTCTGTCCTTGATGAAGATGAGATGATGGTGGACCAGGTGGACACAGCAGTCAGGCAGGGGAGCAACCTGAGGAAGATTTCAGTGTTAGGTATTTTTATTGATGAGCATAAAAATCAGAAGGCTGGTGGTTGAGTGATGTCCACTAGGCAGGTGAGCAGACTTAGTTCTTCCCCGTCAACAAAGAAAAGCACTGACCAAAAAAGACTTTATTGAGACAGAATTAAAGGTAAAGGTTGAAAGTTATCCACAGAGTTGAAACTAAATATAAATAAGGTTTTTAACAGCTTCTCTTAAGATGTGCCATTCATGGATACACTCCCACTTAAAAAAAATCACGGAAGCACAGTGTGGCGGTATTTTCTGACAATCCCAGTACTTGGAAACCAAACAATGAGACAGCCTGGGCTATACATAGTGGGATCCTGTCTCAAAATCACCAAGAGCTTAAGAATGCAGCTCAGTGGTAGAGTACTTGATTAGCACTACAATGTCCTGGATTCCATTCCTAGCAATGAAAAAAAAAACAAATTTAGATAGAGGGTGCCTGGGGATGCATCTAATACATAGAAAGCCAAGAGCAAAGATGAGCAAAGATAGCAAGACTAGCCATATCACTAAGATCTGGGCTTAATTAAGAGACCCTGCCTCAATGAATAAAGTGGAAGGAGCGGTCAAGGGTGATTCCTGACATCAAACTCAGGCCTTTATAGTCACACACATGCACACACACACACACACACGTGTACATGCGCACATGTGTAGATACACATGCACAAATGTAAGGTTGGAAAAGAAGTGTTTGTAGGATGAACTATGAAATTCACCCCTCACAGCTTGTCACCCTTTTCTCTCTGCCCTACCACCCATAAGATAAACCATGCTTGCATTTTAGCATGTGTCCTTCCAATTTAATTGGTGTTTTTAAAATATTTTATTCTTTGACTGAGTTGTGTTTTCTCCCTGTGTGGCATGTCTCAGAGCTCTTTTCCATGTCAGCACTAATTTCTAATTGTGGAACTAATTCCACATCCTTCCATTACCTGGAGATGTTTCAGCAGAGCACTTAGGCAAAGCTTTGGTGTTACCTGTCACAGGGTTTCTTAATGGCTAATAATGACAAGTATTTACTCATTTTTCCTTTTGAATTATTGATCATTTTCTCACTGATTTGTAAAAGGATTTAAAAACACTTAGTAATTAACTGGCATCTTTATCCAAGGAATGGACAGCTGGAAAGTTAAAATTATGAGGAAATGCCTCACTGTTTGTGCCAGTGGCCTAACACTGTTTATTCACTGTGCATAACTGACTGACAAACTCTGAAAATCAGAAAGTCAGTAGTTTCTGTTTTCTGCATTTGAATACTCCGAAGGAGGTTTCAATGGTTCTTTTATGGGTTCTGCACATTTTTTGAACTTATTCAAGTATATGAACCATATTTCTTACAGAAATTTCCAAGGAAATGATATTTCTTATATTGACAAAAAGGTATGGAAAGCACATCAATGGACTGAGAAACTGTGAGTATATTTTCTTCAAATATGAATACATTTAACTACATTAAAGTCCTTCTTTGCCCATATTTTGAGGTCAATATAGGAGAAAAGGTGTTTCCTCCCTGTAACCCACTGTATTTCTGTAGAATAGATATCTGGAAATAGAATTTTTAGGGTAGAGATATAATATCTAAACTGGGTGGGGTCACAATCCTAGTTACTAAAGAGTCTGAGGCAAGAAGAGCCAAGTTCAAAGCCAGCCTGGGCACGTTTGTGAGACCACATCTTCCAGCCCTAAACTTTTACTGAGGCCTGGGCAGTTGGCTGTCCTAAGTAGATTTCCTGTGTTCATACTGTGACATGTTCTGAGCTGCCATTAATCTTCTCTCTCTGTTATTTCCATTTCTCAGGTTTAAGTTTAGGTTTATATTTCTCTTTATTAATGGCACTCCAGTATTTGCTGAACCCTAGTTTATTTGGCTGGGTTGTGTGGTTGTGGACTGAAGATGGGCTGTCAGTCTTCTCTAACCAAAAGCAATCTCTTCTTCTTTGGAAGTTGATGCAGCTATAAGGAACCCAGAAGGAGAATTCATGAAGGTGTTACAGGCCAGGAAGGGGAACACCAGCACTGAGCTCACTATTGAAACGGAAAGGGGATATTCAGAAAAGGATGGTGGCACTTACTTGGGTTTCATGAATGAACAGCTCGACTTTAACGATAAAAGTGATGTCCTTAGTGCACTAAATTACATATTGCCATATTTCTCAGGGGGAAATCAGGAAGATGTACTGTCAACACTGTTACCATTCATTAAACTGCTTTTTTCTAACGTACAAGACAGTTCTCTGGGAATGGTGAAAAGTGATACAAAGAGTGCTCTTAAATACGAATCCAATTCCAGTAACTTGAATTACAAAAATAAGTTGAATAAGCTTTATTTTCTAGAAAATTTGTTAGATGCGGAAACTGATGAGGTTAGAAAGGAGAAAACTGTCATGCTTATGCAGCAGTCTAGCTGCTTAGGGTTCAAAATTAAACAACACATATTTGAAAAAAGATGGGAACCTGCCCAGGCAGGGGACACAGTCTTGCAGAGATTGAGAATGAAAAGAGAAGGTTCGCAGGATGAACAGTCCTCGGGGGACCAGGAAGCCTATGGAAAAGGCACTTCAAGGAAGGAAGCAAAAAGAGCCTGAGGAGCAATCAGAGGAAGCAGCAGAGGAGGAGGAATGCTCCAGAACTCTCACCTGTAAGGGAATAGAAGGCTACAATGACAGGCCTCCAGAGCAGTTGCCCTCCAGGCTGCATATAAACTAGAGTATGAGAGTCCTCATCTCTAACAATTCCCAGACAATGCTAATTATGCTGTTGGAGGGTGGGGGCAAACACTGTGAACCAGCTCCACAGAGCATAGACAGGCTCTTCCTCCTGCAATCCAGAATAAAATTTAGCATACAATAGAGGAAATCTGAGAACATTATCTTCAAACTATGCCTTGAATTCTGACTGGCATCAGCTACGATACGTGTGAAGTTTGGAATCTCAGGCCCCACTCCATGTAGAAAATTTTTATCTCGGGTTTTCTCAAAATCTTCAAGTGATTCATTCATGTGCTTGCTGAAGTTGGAAACGCTGTCTTCAAACACTCCCTAAAATTGTGTGTAGACAAGCAAAACCACCAGGGACAGCCTAAGCTTAGAGACCCTGTCTCAGAAAAAAGTTCTGTTAAAGGCAGACTACATGTATGGAACCCCCAAAGAAGCTAAGTAATCTGTATTTTTATCCTTCTCCCCAGATAATTCTGACATTTAGTCAAAGTTTGAAAACCGCTCTAACGAAATTGGGCATTTCCCCTACTAAGCAGAAAGGAGAGCCTTCCAGGAAACTCAAGCAGGAAAAGTAAAAGGCAGCCGGAGGTGTAATTAGAATAGGACTGATGCAAGGTGGAAACTTAGACATTAAACAAGCAAAAAGGAAAGAAGGAAAGTGCCCCCAACAAACGGCCAAAGAATTTTCAGCACGTTAGATTAAGGCAGAGAATTCAGAACTGTAAAAGCAGGCACTGTGAATAGGGTATAGTCTTAACGGAGGGAAAATGTGGGTATATAGGTACAGACACTTTAAATGACTTCCCAGTTCTTGGACCAAGCTTTCTATTTCAAATTATGCAACAGAAGAGACTGTTTACAAGGGTGTTCCTCTACACTCCAAATAAACTGACTCAAAACCTCAAAACGTGTTTGCCACAGTGAGTCTCCTACCTGGCTGAGTTCTAGAAATATGTACAGATACCACAATCTTCATTTAATTTCTCATAATTTAATTTCAAAAACTTGCCCTCGCAAAGAAGTCAAGTTCGGTTCCTAGCACCCTCATGGTGGCTAACAACTATCCATAATTCCAATTCCAGGGCATCTAATGTCTTCTTCTGGCCCCCTCGGGCACTGCACGCACACGGGTGTATCTATATACATTCAGCCAAAACATTCATACATACACACAAAAATACAAATAACAAGCCAAAGCCCCACACAAACCAAAAAAACCTTGTCTTACATTGTAAACAGGTACTACTTTACTTTTCTCGAGTTTTGAGAAACCTCAAACATTTCTCAGGTTCCACTTAAATGTCACCTCCTTGATCTTGTACCATGCTCCCTGGTGCTGTGCTTCTGACAGTGTGCCCTCCTTGATAACTGGCTTAGTGGTTCTGGCACATGTGTTTAGTCCTTTGGTAAATAGATCATGACTTTACTATTACAGTAACTTAATATCTGCTTAGGTAGTGAGAGCATAGAGATAGATCCAGGAGTAAAGTCATGCCAACATTAAATCTTAAGTTGTTGGTTTTCCAGTATTGACACACAAATTTTTGTTTTATTATTTTTCTTCTATTTTCTTTTTCTAATTTTTAAATTATTTTTTATGTATATGAGTGTTATGTTTGCATGTGTGTGTGTCATGCAGTGCCCAAGGAGGACAGAAGAGGACATCAGATCCTCTGGAATTGGCATTATGGACTGTTGTTATTCACCACGTGGGTGCTGGGATCTGAACCTGGGTCTTCTGCAAGAACAGCCAGTGCTCTTAACTGCTGAGCCATCTCTTCAACCCCATTTTATTATTTTGGTAAAGAACCTTTGCACAGTCTTTTCAGACTTCTAGACATCATAAAAATAGTATGTCATTTCAGAGGAAGAAATTATAGTATGTTCCCCACTAACTAACTGACATCTCACAGAGGAGACCTGTCAGCATTGGTAAAGCAGTGAGGCAGCCTCATTCCCAGCACAATACTCCATGTTAATACAATCTAATTTTTTTTTTGGTCTTTTTGAGACAGGGTCTCCCTGTAGCCCCAGCTGACCTGGAACTTGCTATGTAGCCCAGCCTGGCCTCCAACTTAGAGATCCGCCTGCCTCTGCCTCCCAAGTGCTGGGATTAAAGGCGTGTGCCACCACACCCTGCCTACAATCTAATTTTTTAAACAATATTTTATCATTTACTTATTTACTTATTTATTTATTTATTTTATATAAGTGCTTTGCCTGCATGTATTTAAGTGCACCATGTGTATAAAGTGCCTGGGGAGACAAGAAGAGGACATTGGATCCCCTGGAACTGCAGTTAGCTGCCATGTGTGTGCTGGGAACCAAACTCAGGCTCTTAACCACTGAGCCACATCTCCAGTCCCTATTTATTTATTTTTGTGTATGAGTGTTTTACCTGCATGTATGTAAGTGTACCATGTGCATGTAATGCCTGCAGTGCGGAAGGCATCAGGTCACCTGGAACTGGATTTAGGGAACAGCTGTTAGCCACCATGTAGGTGCTGGGAATCAAACCCTGGTCCCCTGCAAGAGCAACCAGTGTTCTTTAACTGTTGAGCCATCTCTCCAGTCCCTAAAATCTAATTCTTTTATGTTTTTGTTTCTTTTTAAAATATATTTATTATTTTTATTTTATGTGTGTAAGTGTATTGCTTGAATATATGTAAGAAGAGGTCATCAAATCCCCTGGAACTGGAGTTACGGACAGTTGTTAGCTACCATGTGGGTTCTGGGAACTGAACCCTGGGTCCTCTGCAAGAGCAACCAATGCTCTTAATCATTGAGCTATCACTCCAGCCCCCAAAATCTAATTCTTTAACCTACTGTTACATGTATAAGCCATCAATCATGTAATAAAAAAAAACCTGTGATATACTTAATAGTCATCTTTATTTTTATTTTTGTCATTTTTATTTTATGTGTATGAGTGTTATGCCTGCATGTAGGTAAGTGTGCCTGTGTTGTGCAATACCTGTGGAGGACAGAAGAGGCTGTGGGATTCCCTGGAACTGGAGTTATGGACAGTTGTTAGCTGCCATGTGGGTGCTGGGATTTGAACCCCGGTCTTCTAAAAGAACAGTCAGTCTTCTTAACCGCTGAGCCATTTCTCCAGCCCCAATAGTCATCTTTTAAAAATTATGAAACACAATGCCCAAACTACCAAGGACTCACCATTTGATCTGGAACATTGTCCCAATAGAGCATAAAGCTATCAATTTAAAGGCTGTGCTCAAATAATACATTCCATCTGCCCCATTCCCTGTCCTTTCATGAATAATATTTTTTAAAAGTAGCTAGGGGATAGGGGTGGGGAGCAGAGGCAGGTGGATCTCTTTGAGTTCCACGTCAGCCAGGGTACATAATGAGACCCTGTCTCAAAACTACAAAATATTCCAGCACTCAGGAGGCAAAGGCAGGCAGATGTCTGTAAGTAGAGGCCAGCCTGGTGTACATAGCAAGTTCTAGGCCAGCTGGGGCTACAGGGAGACCCTGTCTCAGAACAAACAAAAAACAAAAAAAATTAAAAAATTAAAGTCCAGCAGCAAGCTTTAATAGTGCTTTCAGGGTACTAGGAATTGTGTTGGGCACTTTTAAATGCATTCTATCCAGTCAACAAATGCATATAGCCATTTAAAGATATTCACTGAAGGCCGGGTGTGGTAGTGCACACCTTTAATCCCAGCCCAAGGGAAAGAGAGGCAGGCAAAGCTCTGTGAGTTCAAGGCCAGCCTGGTCTACATTGTGAGTTCCAAGCCAGCTGGGGCTACCTAAAAAATAAATAAATAAATAAATAAATAAATAAATTAAAAACAAAAACAAACAAAAACCAAAGATATTCATTGAGGCTAAATACTTTATCCAAGGTAACTGCCTGTACAACAGAGTTACTGCTAAAACCCAAGCCCATCTATCTTCTCCTGAATTTATGCTCTTTACTAACATAGTAAAGTTCTAACTCCAGTGTCAAAAACCATCCACCTGCCCGGCGTGGTGGCCCATGCCTTTAATCCCAGCACTTGGGAGGCAGAGGCAGGCAGATCTCTGTGAGATCAAGGAAGCCTGGTTTATCTAGTGAGTTCCAGGACAGCTGGGGCCTCAGGGATACAAGGAAACCCTGTCTCAAAAAAAGAGGACCAAACAAACAAACAAAAAACAAAAAAAAAAAACACCCTCCTGAGCTGACCTGTCAATGAATGTGTCTTTGAGAAATAACCCATGCCCTTGTGCACTTAGGAGAAATAGCAGATAAAGGACCTGAGTGACAAGGTTAAACGTGTGAGACCTGTACTACACTGTCACCAAGAGCTATCATTTCAAGGACTGAACAGCCACATGTGGCTAGTGGCTATCATTCTAGAGAGCATACACAGAACATTTCCATCATCACAGAAAGATCTAGTGGACAGCTCTGATCTAGAGATAGATTAGGGACTGCTGCATAGAAATGGAATATTACCCCACTACATTCTCAAAATGATGCTAAAATACATTCAGTACCTCTTTAAAATAGTCATAAAAGACAAAGATAGAATCAATGGATTTCCAATGTAAAGAATTCTATCAAAATTGAAATAAAGCTGGGCATGGTGGTACACACATTTAATCCCAAGATTTGGGAAGGCAGAGGTAGGCAGATATCAGTGATCTGTATAGGGAGTTCCAGGCCAGGTGGGACTACAGCCAGACCCTGTCTCAAAAACAAAAACAACAAAACCCCGAAATAAACCCGTCCCCACACAAACACAACTGAGGGATATATATGTGCTCTGAGAGAAAACTGGAACTAACCTCTTGAGGGTCGTTAGTTAGAAGTGAATCAACAGGAAATATATAGATTAAAAATGCTTAATAAGGGGCGGGGAAGTATTCAGTGACTGAGCATGTGCTTATCAAAGAGGCAGGGAGCTCAATCTGCAGCATGCAGGTGGGAAGCAAGCTGAAGAGGTCTAGCAACAAGATGAACGATTCTTCCAAAGTTGAAAACAGTTAAACATCAAAACAGTAGACCATCTATGTGCATTTTAAAAAACATAAAATACTCAGGTCCAAACACACATGCCATTAAGTATAAAAAGGAATGGGAATGATAAATTGCAACTTCATGACGAATTTTTACCTCTGGAGACGCACAGAGGAAAGAGGGTAACAATCTGTACCATTTTATCTTTAAAGATAGCAGGACCTGTATTAAATATACTAAAATGTCAGTATTTACTAAATTTGGATAATACCAGTACTCAGGAAGCAGACGCCAACCTGAGCTACACAGGGGACCTAACTCAGAGGAAAAGCACTTGTGCATAGCATACACAAGGCCCTGGGCTTAACCCCAGCACCCTAAAAATAAGAAAATGTGTGTGTGTGCATGTGTGTACAATTTTCCAACTTTTCTGAATGCTTGAGGTACATCTGATATATTTTTAGACTTTTACTTTCTTTTTCTCTTTTTGTAGTGCTGAAGGATAAACTCACCAGGGCCTTACACATGCAATGCAAGCGCTCTACCCCAGGCCAAGAAAGTTTTCTTAAAGAGAATTATTACCAAATCCAATGGTTCATCAACCATTTACAGGTATGGTAATCCATATACTCAAGAAAAAAATTCATTATACACAGAAACTTGGCAGAAGGGAGGTTTTAGGAGTCAACTTAATAATAATTGGGGCTAGAGATGGCTCAGTGGTAAAGAGTGCTTGCTGCTCTTCTGGAGGACAGGAGCCCACATGACAACTGCTAGTAATGCCAACACCTTGTTCTGGCTTCCAAGTTTCAAAATATGCAGGCTCAAATACACACATAAAACAAAAACAAAATAAACTATAAAGAAATAAATAAAAATCTGGGCCTGGAGAAATAGCTTGGTTGGTAAAGTGCTTGCTGCACAAGCATGAGGACCTGAGTTCAATCCTCAGCCCTCCCATAAAAATGCTGTGTGTGGTGGTGCATGCTTACATTGCTGGGATCAGCACAGGGGAGGCTGGACAGGCAGATCCCGGGGCTTGCCAGCCTGCCTAGCTGGATCAGAAATGAGAGACCCTGATTCAAAATTTTAAAAAATGAAGTAAGGGCTGAAGAGGTGGTTCGGCAGGTAAAGGAAGGTGCGTGTCACCTAGGCTTTAGACCCGATCATATATATCCCCAGGATCCACACGGTGGAAGGAGAGAGCCGACATTCACAAGGGGTCCTCTGAACGCCACACATGCACCCTGGCATACACACATGCGTGCGATAATTTTTTTAATTAAAAACAAAAACAAGGTGAATGACCGCTAAGAAACGACACCCACGCTTGTCCTCTGACCTCTACATACATGTGCATACACATGCACATACACACACAAATAAAAAATAATAATCTGCCTCCCTAGTACAGTAGTCAGTCTCAAAAAAATAAAAAGTCCTTTCATATACATCTTTAGAATCCCCCACCCTCCAAAAAAGCCTGGCTCTAGGACACCTGGGTGAACAGTTTATGTAGCATCAGCAGAGTCTGAATTCCTAAATACCTGGCCCCCAAATTACAATAATACAAAGATTCTTTGTTTTTTACAATGACTTGTTTTTAATGTCTGTGGGCTGGCAGAACACTTAAGTGGACAGAAGTGCCTGCCTACAAGCCTGGCGACCAGACTTCAACCCCAGAGCCCACAGTGGAAAGAAAAAAAATCAACTCCCAAAAGGTGTCGTCTGACCACCACAGGTGACATGACACAAGCACCTTTGCACACACACACATCACAACAAACACAAATAATAATAAAAAAACCTAAACTTTCATGAATCCCTTTTTTTTATTACTAAAAACAAAACCCCTGAAGCTGGATAACTTTATTACGGAGTTCTTAAACATGTTTGCTAACCCTTGATGAACCACAGTATTGTATGTGCTTATAAAGAGGTTTATTTAGCTAAATTTTAGAGGCTAAATGTCCACATTCAGGAAGCCCTGATGCCCTGTCAGTCCTCTAGTGAGGATTTAGCAGATGGCATCACTGTGCAGGAGGAAGAGGCAGTACAGCACAGAAAGGAGCCAGAACGACTAGGAACCCCAATGCCTTCCAAGACCTGCTTCCATGGCCCCAGTATCTCAAAGATGCCCTCATTTCCCACACCCCCTCATGGGGACCAAGCTTCCAACACATGAGTACACTTAAAATATGTCCAGGGGTCTGTAATCTACCATCAAATGTTCAGCAAAACCCAGACTTGGTGGCTCACACCTATAATCCCAGCACTCAGATAGTGAGTGAGACAGGAGGATCACTGCAGGCTCAAGGGCAGCTTGGGTTTTATACAGTAAGTTTTAGAGCAGCTTAGGCTACAAAGTGAGACCTTGTCTCAAAAAAAAAAAAAAGAAAGAAAGAAAAAGAAAAGTAGGGGTCTGGAGAGATGGCCTAGCAGTTAAGAGCACTGACCGTTCTTGCAGAAGACCCAGGTTCAAATCCCAGCACCCACATGGCAGCTACAAACTGTCCTTAACTCCAGCTCCAGGGGAACCCGAAACCCTCTTCTGACCTCCGTGGCATTGCACGACACGGGTGCACTTACTTACATACAAGCAATACACTCATACACATAAAAGAAAAAAAAAAAAGAAAGAAAACAAGAATGTGATGGCACACGCCTTTAATCCCAGCACTCAGGAGGCAGGGACAGTCTGATTTCTGTGAGTTCAAGGCCAACCTGGTCTACATAGTGAATTCCAGGCCAACTGGGGCTACAGGGAGACCCTGTCTCAAAAAGACCAAAAATAAATTAAAAATATATATTTTTAAAATTAAAAACGAACCCTGGGGCTTGTGGAAGCAGGAGGATTTCAAGTTCAAGGCCAGTCTGGATTACACAGACATCCCTCCCCCGAGCTCCCACTCCCTACATACAAGCGGTCTGGGAGATGACTCAGTGGGTAAAACACTAACCTCACAACCCTGAAGACCTGAGTTTGGATCCCAGCACCCAAGTAAAAACGGTGCAGTGGCACAAGGATCTGATACCCTACTGGGAGATGGGAAACAGGAGAACAGCAGGAAGCAAGCCAGTTAATGTAGCTTACACAGCAGTGAACAACAGACACCTTGTCTCCAACAAGGTAGACGGTCAGGACAGACACCCCAGGTTGTCCTCTAACATCTACAAGCACACTGTAGCACAAGCAAACCAACACTCACAGGCACAAATGTTTAGGACACACCTTTAATTCCAGTACTCGGGAGGTAGAACAGGAGGATCAGGAGTTCAAGGCCAGCCTTGGTTAAAGAATGAGCTCAAGACTAGACTGGGCTACAAAAGATCCTATCTCAAAACAAACAAACAAACTAACTAACTAACTAAAGAGGCAGGCATACCACTGTAAGTGTTTATGCACCTATAGAAAGGGCCTCCAAATACACAAAGCCTACACAAAGAGTGAGGAGAAAGGACAAATCTGTAATAGTCTACACTGCAACACCTGGCTCAGTAACCAACATAACAAGATCACAAACCAGCACACATAACAGAAGTCTTTAATACTATCAACCAACTTGATTAGCATGTATGGAAAACCCCACCTAACAGCAGAATATCCCCTCCTTTTCAGTACTGGAGAATGAACCCTGGGTCTCACATGTGCTAGGCAAAAGTACTGGGGCTGGAGAGTTGGCTCAGCAGTGTGTGCACTGCTCTCACAGGACTCAAGTTTGGCTCCCAACACCTAGGTCAGGTGGCTCATAGCCACCAGTAACTTCAGCTCCAAGACATCTAACACGTTCTCTGGCCCCTGCAGGCACATGTACTCACATGGCATACAAACATACAAAGAAGCATGTACATAAAAACTGAAGATAAACTTTTTTTTGAGATAGTCTCCCTGTAGCCCCAGCTGACCTGGAACTTGCTATGTAGAACAGTCTGGCTTTGACCTCACAGAAATCCACCTCCTGAATGCTGGGACCAAAGGCATGAACTATCACAACCCACCTAAAAACAATCTTTGGTTTAAAATAAAAAGCACTACTACTAAACTGCATCTCTAGTCCAGAAATACATTTATTTCCAAAAGCAAATGGAGCACTCACCCAACTAGTCATAAAACAAATCCCAATTCTTTATGTGTTTATTAGATGAGGGCTTGCTAGGTAACCTGAGCTGGCCTTAAACTTGAATCCTCCTGTCTCTGCCACCTGAGCGCTAAGGATTACAAGAATATGCCAGTTTAAAACTATGTTCTCTGACCATAATGGAATTGCATTATTCTGTTAAGCCAATAACAGAAAAGTTATCCACTGGAAATGTTTGAAAATTAAACAATATCTTGACTAGCTTTCAAAAATCCATGAGTCAAAGAGTAATCACTATAAAAGGCAGAAAATATTGTGAACTAGTAGGTGTGGTGGTACATGTCTTTAATCTCAGACAGGGAGGCAGAGGCAGGTCTCTGTGAATTCCAGGCCAGCCAGAGGTACCGAGAGAGAGAGAGAGAGAGAGAGAGAGAGAGAGAGAGAGAGAGAGAACTGAACTCATGTGGTAGCACACTCCTATAATCTAGCACTTGGGAGGCTGAGACAAGAGGATCTGAGTTCTAATCTGGCCCACACAGCAAGACCCTGTCTCCCAAAAAAGGAAGGAAGGAGGGAGAGAGAAAGGTAGGTAGGCAGGCAAATCTGTAAACTATCCAGAAGAAACTAAAAACAAGTTTGTGATGTTGGCTCGTTTAAGCCATGGATCAAATTATGATGATCCCACTTCCGATTTCATTTGGTTCATGAGAGCTAAATGGCTGTAAACATAATCCAAGGAACAACAATATTCAGTGATGTGAAAATGGGGAGAAATTCAAACTGCAGACAGGGTTGGAAGGTCTTACTGGACCAGCCATCAGCATTCATTTACATGTGTTCATGGCTTACAGAAGCTTACCACAACCAGAGATGGCCCAGCCTTTGAAATGGCACAAGGTAACCCAGCAGTCTCACCCCATTCCCAGACAGCAACCTAACACAAAGAAAGGGAGCATCTGTGACTGAATACACAGTGCTAGCACATTTCAGACAGTGCTTCTGTAAAAGAAAAGGTGTTGAGGGGCCAGAGCTGTGCATGGAAGGTGGTGTGCATGAGAGTGTGTAAGCATGCGTGCATGCAGAAGTTAAGAGGACAATTTGTGGATGCAGGGTTCTCTCCTCCCATCATGTGGGTTCTAGGGATCAAACTCGGGTCATCAGGCTTGCTAGCAAGTAAGTGTCTTTACCCACTGAGCCATCTTGCTCCTTCAAAATAGCTTTCTTAAAAGACAACTAAACATTAGAACCAAATACAATTATGTATTAATAAAGAAAGAAGTTCCATGTCTTCATTGTACATGTAAGCCTCATAGTGGAAGAAAAGGCTAAGTTACAAACTAGAAAGTCCCGAGTATGTAAAGCAATTTTGATTTCAGAACAGGAAAAAGCAAATGTAAGAGTAGGGCTAAAATCAGCTTTCTGTTTTGTTCTGTTTTGTCTTCTTGAGGCAGGGTCTCTCTGTAGCGCCAGTTGGCCTAGAATTCACTATGTAGATCAGGCTGGCCTCGATCTCATAGAGATCCTCCTGCCTCTGCCTCTCAAGTGCTGGGATAAAAGACATGTGCCATCACACCCTGCTCTTCTTGGCTATTTTTAATGTTGGACTGTTTCCTCAGACGAATCTGGATGTAGCTGTACAAGCATCAGAAGAGGAAATAATCGAAAGAAATTCTACACCAATTAATGTGCTTCTGAAATGCTTTATAGGTTTCATAAATAGAACACACCACAGACAGACCTGGATAGGTGAAAGGCACATTTCTAGACAGTAGAGAAGCTGCACCTACAGACGTGGAGTATGACCCCGTGGCCAGGCCATCTCCCAAGAGTGTGGATTCCAGAGCCTATCTATGGGTAGGGAGAAGCCTAAACGTTAGCTTTCTTCAAAAATCTGAGGAGGTGCCATAGTTGCATCTTAACCACTAGATCACAAAAGAATCCCACTGAAAGCAAAAAGGACTGAAAATGAATAGCTAATTGGATAATGACATCTAAGAGGTTATATATATAGAACCCAGACATCCGGGGCCACCTAGTAGTTGACAATTTATATATTACTTTTACAACACAGGAATTCTAACTGTTCAAACAAGTCTGAATTTTGCATGAATATATATGTGGATATATATATATATATATATATACACACCTATGTATAGCTATACATGCAAAAACACACATATATGTAACTTCTAGCCTACTTCTATCAGGATCGTGTCAGATTTTCTAATACTGCCTCCTCCTGAATCACCCATAAGCACAAGTAATGTGTAAGTGCCCTAAAGATGACCCCCAAATCTTACTGAAAGAAATATAACCCTGCCATTTATACAAATAATGCTTGAGGGGGCTGGAGAAAAGGCTCGGCAGTTAACAGCACTGGCTGCTCTTGGGAGGACCCAGGTTTGGTTCCCAACACCCACACAGCAGCTGACAACCATTCAGCTGTAACCCTGATTCTGGGGGATCCGACACCCTCTTCTGACCTCCCTGGGCATTGCACGACATGAGTGAACTTACATGCATGCAGGCAATACACTCGTACACACAAAATAAAATAATAAATAAAATATTTTAAAAAACCAATGCTTGACCAACAGTCTCAATTAGGGGGAACCACAGTTAGACTAGTGAGGCCATCCAGGCAGCACAGGATTTGGGCAAAAAAGCCAGAGGAAGGTGTCAGGTAAACTCACTGACCTAACAGAGGTGGACTGAGACTGACCACAGCAGTCAATCCAAGAGAACTTTCTGCAGTGAATGATGGGAAATGGTCCAAATGCTTGACATTTGTGTGGTACAATACAAGAGCCACCTGCCACATGTAGCTACTGACCATCTTCAATGTACCTACTGCCACTGAGGAACTAGACATTTAATTTTACAGTATCTCAGGGCTGGAGAGATGGCTCAGAGGTTAAGAACACTGACTGTTCTTGCAGAAGACCCGGGTTCAAATCCCAGCACCCACATGGAAGCTCACAACCATCCATAACTCCAGTTCCAGGGGATCCAACAGCTTCTTCTGTCCTCCGAGGGTGCACTTACCTACATGCAGGCCATACACACATACATATAAAATAAAAATAATAAAAAAAAATTTTTAAAGCCACTATTCTTCTTTTTAAAAAATTGGTGGCACACGCCTTTCATTCTAGCACTAGGGAGGTAGAGCCAGGCAGATCTCTGTGAGTTCAAGGCCAGCCTGGTCTACACAGCGAGTTCCAGGACAGCTGGGGCTACAGGGAGACCCTGTCTCAAAAAAGACCAAAAAAAGTAAAAATTCTATTAAGAGGCAGGTGTGATGGTGCACACCTTTAATCCCAGCACTTGGGAGGCAGAGGCAGGCAGACCTCTGTGAGTTCAAGGCCAGCCTGGTCTACATAGCAGTTCCAGCTCAGTTGGGGCTACAGGGAGTCCCTATCTCAAAAAAACAAAAAAAAATTCTAATAAGACCATCAAGATGGCTCTTCCAGTAAAGGCACCTGGCACCAAGCCTTATGACCTGAGTTCAATTTCAGGGGACCCACATGGTAGAAGAAGAGAACTGACTCCTGCACATTGTCCTCTGATCTCCACAAGCATTCAGTGACACATGGATACACACACACAAACACACACACAAACACACACACAAATAATAATAATGTAAATTCAATAAATTTTTTAAATTATAGTAAGTGAATTTTGTCAAGTCAGCAGGATACTTGGGGGGTTAAGAGACTTGCCACCAAGTCTAATTACCTGAGTTCAATCCCCAGAATACACATTGTGGAAGGAGAGAACCTGCAAGTTGTCCTCTGACCTCTACATGCACACTATGGCGCACTCATACTCACATACTTACACACAATAAACAAATGTAATAAAAAATCTGCAGTGGGACAGGAAGACAGGGAACAATGTGGGGCAGAAAAAAGTGTAAACGTGTATAAAGCCCATCACTTTGTATGCCAACTTGATAAAATTCAAAAAAAATTTGTTAATAAAAAAACGGTGGGTGTGGGGCTGGAGAGATAGCTCAGCGGTTAAGAACACTGGCTGTTTTTGCAGAAGATCCTGGTTCAAATCCCAGCACCCATGTGGCAGCTAACAACTGTCCATAACTCCAGTTCCAGGGGATCCGATGGTCTCTTCTGTCTTCTGCATGCATTGCACAGCACAGGTGCACTTACCTACCTACTTAAGAGTACTGACTGCTCTTGCAGAGGACCCAGGTTCGATTCCCAGCACCCACATGGCGGTTACAAACTGTCCTTAACTCCAGTTCCAGGGGAATCCGAAGCCCTCTTCTGACCTCCGCAGCATTGAACGAACCAGGTGTACTCACATACATGCAGGCAATACACTCATACACATAAAATAAAAATAATAAATAAAATATTTTTAAAAAAATAAAAAAATTTTTTTAAAAAATGCTGTGTGTGATGGCCCATGCCTATAATCTCAGGATCTGAGAAGCTGAGTCAGGAGGATCAGGAATTCAGGGTCATCCTGGAGTAGTAAATTTGAGGCCAGCTGAGGCCACATGAGACCCTTCCCCCAAAAAACTATCATAGGTGGGTACAGACAGTTAAGGATATAGCTCAACTGGTAGAGCACTTGTCTATCATGTATAACGCACTGGGTTCGATCCCCAGTGCTGTGTAAACTAGGTGGGATGACATCCTCAGGTATACGATGAGTTTGAAGTCAGCCTACCTAAGGTACATGAGACCCTGTCGTCAAGTAAAAATAAAACTGAATTTGCAATGATCCAGCAATTCCACTCCTAGGTATATATGCCCAAGACAAATGACAATATATGCAAACAAACACTTGTAACATGAACTCCACAGCAGCATTATTCATCACAGCCCAAAACAGAAACAACTCAAATGTCCATGAACTGATGAAGTGGATAGGCAGAGTTTGACAGACCCATAAGCAATTCAGTATTATTCAAATATTGGACATGCTATAAAATACATGAACTCTGAAAACATTACACTTAAATAAAAAGTCACATTAAGCTGGGCGTGGTGGTGCATGCCTCTAAACCCAGCACTCAGGAGGCAGAGGCAGGTGGATCTCTGTGAGTTCAAGGCCAGCCTGGTCTACATAGTGAGTTCCAGGACAGCTGGGGCTACAGGGAGATCCTGTCTCAAAAAGACCAAAAAAAAAAGTCATATTAATACAGGACTCCATCTTTTTGTTTTGTTTAGAGACACTGTTTCACTATGGTAGCCCAGGCTGGCCTTGACCTCACTCATAATCCACCATGTCTGGCATATGTTTCCCTCCTTAATAAATGTTCAAGACCAGCCTGGGCCACACAGTGAAACCCTGCCCCCCCCCCAAAAAAAGGTAGGGCTAGGGTGTTGCTCAGTTAGAAATACATGCATAAGGTCCTGGATTCAACCCCCAGTCTCTCTGTCTGTCTTTCTGTCTCTCTCTCTCTCCAGACACGCATACACCCCCCCACACAGCAAATTTCAATAAAGCTAGGTTCAATCCCTGCCACTACACACACACACACAACAAACCTAAAAATTTTATATTGTTTAAAATCATTCAGTAAACTAATCAATGTCCATTAAATGTTAGTTATTACTGTTACTATTTGGAATATCATTAGTCAATAAAAAAATCTAAATATGGGCTGGAGAGATGGCTCAGCAGTTAAGAGCACTCACTGGCTGCTCTTACACAGGACCTCGGTTTGGTCTCCACATGAAATGTCACAATCACCTGTAATCCCAGTTCAGGGGATCTGATACCATCTGGCCTCTGCAGACACTGCACACATGGTACACATACATACCTACAAACACTCACACACATAAAAGAAAAATAAATAAATCTTTAAAAAGTATTTTAAATAATATTTACCAAAATAATTTTAGATACATACTAGCAAACAAAACAAACATAATTAAGGCAGATCAAATAGCTCAGCAATTAAAGGTACTTGCAGCCAAGACTGATGACCTGAATTGAATTTTCTGAATTCACATGGCGGAGAGAATTGATTTCTATCAAATTTTTTATTCTGAGCCCCCACATGCATGTTGTGGCACCCCTGACACACACATACATGCAAAATAAATAAAAGTTTAAAATGTTTTTCTTTCGTTTTTCTTTTAAAATTTTTATTATTTTTTAAATTATATATTTTTTATTTTATGTGTATGAGTGTTTTACCTGCATGTATATGCATGCACCCATGTCATGCAAAGCCCCCAAAGGCCAGAAGAGGGTGTCACATCCCTTGGAACTGGAATCTGACAGTGCTGGGAATCGAACCTGGGTCCTCTGGAAGAACAGCAAGTATTCTTAATCCACTGAGTCATCTCCCCAGTCCCAATTTTTATTATTTTTAATTACGGGTATGTGTATGTGTGTGGGTAGGTGCATGTGTCTGCAGTACCTACGGAGGCCAGAAGAGGGTGTCAGATCTTCTGTCGCTGGAGTTACAGGCAATTGTGAGCCACCCAACATAGGTGCTGGGAATCAAACTTGGGTCCTCTGCTAGGGCAACAAGTGCTTTCCAACTGCTAAGTCACCTCTCCTGCCCCCTTTTAAAAATTTTTTTGAGGCTGGGTATGGTGGCACATGCCTTTAATCCCAGGACTCAGGAGGCAGAGGCAGGCAGGTCTCTGTGAGTTCAAGGCTAGCTTTGTCTACATAGTGAGTTCCAGGCCAGCTGCAGCTACAGGAAGATCCTGTCTCAAAACTACCAAAAACAAATAAATAAATTATTTTGAGACAGGGTCTCTTGCAGCCCACTCTGGTCCTGAATTCCTGGTACTCCTGCCTCTACCTCCCAAGTTCCGGGGCTAAAGGCATATGCCATTACTCCCAGCTTCCTTCTTTTGAGAGAGTCTCACTATGTAGCCCAGGCTGAACTTGAACTCACACTCCTCCTGCCCTCACCTTCCAAGCACTGGGATTATAAAGATGCACCTTCACACCAGGCATAGTTCCTTCTGTATGATTTCACTTCCAAGCTGCATGTATATCTGACTCGTAATCCCAGCACTATGTCAGGAGGCTGAGGCAGGAGGACTGCTTGTGAGTTCCAGGCCAGCCTGGGATATAGAATGAGGCCTTGTCTCAAAATAATAGTAAAGATAATAATAAGATTTTACTTTCAGAATTTCTCAAAGTACAATTTTAATTTTTGCATGTTCAAACTTTTGGCTTTTTTTTTTTTTTAATTTTGTGTGTCTGAGCATGTGTGGAGGTCAGAAGCCAACTTTCAGTACTCAGTAAACAACTTTCGATAGTCAATTCTCTCCTTCCACAATGTGGGTCCTGAGGATCAACCTCAGGTTGCTAGGTCTGGTGGCAAGCACCTTAACCCACTGAGCTATCTCATCCACCTTGCTTTTTTCTGTAGTTAAAATATTTTGGCCAGGCATGGTGACGCAGACCTTTGGTCCAGCACATGGAAGGCTGAGGCAGGTAGATCTCTGAGATTAAGGCAAGCCTGGTCTATATAATGAATTCCAGGCCAGCTGAGGTTACATGGAGATCCTATATCAAAAAGCCAAATATAGCCGGGCGTGGTGGCACACGCCTGTAGTCGCAGCACTCAGGAGGCAGAGGCAGGCGGATCTCTGTGAGTTCAAGGCCAGCCTGGCCTACATAGTGAGTTCCAGGACAGCTGGGGCTACAGGGAGACCCTGCTTCAAAAAGGCAAAAAAAAAAATTATAACAACTAATCATTTAACACATTACGACTAACCCTTAGTAGTGACTAATATTCTGGGTTGAGGATGCAATTCAGGTGGGAAGAGTACCTGTCTAGCATGTGGAAACCCCTGAGCTTCTATCACCATCACAGCATAAACTGTGGGCATGTTGACACACCTGTAATCCCAGCACAGGGAAAGTAGAGGCCAACCTGGGTTACATGAGGCTGTTTAAAATCTGCCTAAGACACATCTCATATAACCGAAAGCATGAAAAGTTAGAATGAGGGCCACAGCTAAACAACTGATAAATTATGAAGCCAAAGTTATAACTACTCTAAGCAGGCAAAGAAAACAGGGACCAAGATGAATAAGAAAGTTCTAAAGCATAATCACAGCAAGGGGATCTGAGTTTGTCTAAGAAGAAGGGACCAGCTTGCTCCTGGCCAGTCACTCAGACTACTACTACCCATCACCACCACACCCTCTCAACCCCCATCCCCACCAGCAAGAGTCTGTTGTCAAGGGTGAGAAAAGGAGGCCCTAACCAGAGACCAGAGCTCCTGGCCTTAAACATACAGCCACATTCCCAAATACGCCTGCGGGCAGGCACCAGGAGCAGGCAAGCGTGCATGGCACACAAGCCTATTTACTATCACAGACCTAGGACATGCCTGGCCACTGCTCACAGATCACACTGCCTAACTTTTTAATAATTCTAGCCTAGCTTTCCTTAATTCTCATGCTTAGCCGCTACAGGTGCTGATTCCACAAAAAAAAGTCTCATTTTATCTTGACCTCCCAGTTGCCGATCACACTCCATTCTTACAGAGGCCTGTAAGATGCTTTCTATTCCCAGTCTACACTGATGGGTCAATTCCAGAAAACTCCTGGACAGATCTTTCAGGGCTATAAAACCACTTCCGCTGGTTCTAGCTCAAGTTTATACATGGCACTATTACTGATGGGAAGAAAAATGCCTGTGATCACCCACCTGAGCCGATCCTTATTCAACAATGAGGGAGGAGAAGTACAACTGCTATGGCCTGTTCCTCTAGGGAACAGCCCAGCAGCATATTAAATGCACCTTTATAGTCTACTTCCTATTCGTATACCCAGGCTCTTGCTAAAGTCACTAGTGTGGGCCCACACTTCACTATCAGTACTAGAGGTCATGCTGCTCCTTCCCTCCTGCAATCCACAAGCCAATCCGGGAAGCTTCTGCCCACACCAGCCCCCACCCCCTCCCACTGCCCCTCTCCAGCAACCAATTGATGTACAGAGTACTCAATAGATACTGTGTTAGGCAGCCAACAGTGTTAAGAGCTGAAGGGTGTCTAATATCAAAACTTAATCCTAAAGTTATTTAATTCATATAAATTAGAACAAAAGTATCATCAGGTGGCTACATGCATCATCGGGAGAAATGACCATAAACACATTTTTATGTGAGGATGCTTTAAAAAAAAAAAAAAGAGTCCTAGCCAGGTGTGGTGGTGCATGCCTTTAATCCCAACAATCAGGAGGCCAGCCTGAGATGATCTAATAGCTGGTTCCAGGCCAGCTGGGGCTACAGAGAGACACTGTCTCAAATAAACAAACAAATAAAAAGCTGCCCTAGCAACACGTGGTAATTTAATTAGGAGTTAAACTGAACTGCCCTACCCAAAAGCCTCAGTTCACACTTAAAAAATGTCCTCCATAAGTGTATGTTGGACTTCAAGTTCAATTCTCGGCTCAGGGTACAAAGAGGCCCAACAATTGATTTCTTAAGGTAAAAACCATTACTATAAAAGATGTGTCGAACAAAGTTGACAAAAATTGAAACTTGCCTGTAGTGCCTGCCACACTCGTCCCCCACCCCAGCGGCTCCCCTTGATGCCCGTCCTCATCCATAAACTAGGCAACCAACTCTTCTTACAGGCAAGCAGAAAACATTACCTTTTCTCACCTGATGCTAACACAATCTAAATGGGTTTAGATCGGGCTTAATTTCCATACTTTCATATTCTCCCAATAAAAATTTAAGGAGTTATAAAAATGGAAACACTGAAATGTAACCATTTCTACACCCTATTCTCTCTGAAAATGACATGTCAAGCTCTCTTAAGATCCTTGTACTTCCTCATTAACTTTACTTTGGAAAGGCTCTTACAATTGGATTTTAATTTTGCTAATCCAGGTTAAGCCTGACAAGCTGTTGCTATAATTTTTTTTACAACGATGCATTAATACAAAGCAGCAACTGTGTGCATGTCTCTTTTAAACAAAATGTACCACACTGAGTGAGAAAACAAGAGAAAAGTCACCATGGAGAAATGCATCTCAGATCCAGGGAGGACTTTTTCCTCAGAAATAGAATGAAAAGTAAAAGGCATATTGCAATCAGGTTGACACGTCTACCCTGTAACTTCAAAAAGTTCATCTTCAGCAATTCCGCCTGGATGATCAACTACCCACCTTCCGCAACAGGTGCCTCGAAACTGCATCTCCCAAGCAAAGCCAAGATCAAACTCGTTAGGACGCACGTCCCTGTGGCTTCCTACTTTTATTGAGGATTTAGCCAAAGTGATTTTGAATCGGATGGACTGCCAAATTTGGTTTGGTTTGGTTTTCTGCTTTGCTTTACATCAGCCATTTACCAGCAACTGTTGCACGCGCCTCCCGAGCGAGCGGAGGAACACAAACAAACTGCACAGGACCAGATAAGGTTCCCCTACTAACCCAACAACGCTTCCTCCTGAACAGTTTTTCTGCACAACTAGAGGTGGCAAAGGAAACGCGTCTGTGCGTATTTAGGTGCCTCGACCGGTCTCAATCCTTACTCCCTTTTAAGGAAGAGACAGATAATTTTTAATCTGCAGGAAACCGCATTAGAAATTCAAAGGGATTTGCATAACAAGAGCCTTTTTTCGTTCCCCCCAAAAGGGAAAAAAATAAATACAGCAAAGCAAAGGGAGAAAATGAACGCAATGGATACGGGTGTACCAAACTTTCGATCCTGCCTGACGGAGACACCGCACTTGGCACACAGGTGGAAGAGGAAAAGAGGGAGGGGGGAGACAAGAGAGCGAACCAGTGTGTGGCCTGCAAACTGCAACAATGCAATCTCCATTTTGAACAATGCGCCTCTTTCCTGTTGCAAACCTATTTTTGTTGTGTCGTGGTTCTCTTTCTCGGTCACTAGACGTGCCGTCCCGTTTCCCCCGAGTGGGGGGTAGGCCGGGGTGTGGGGGAAGCCGGGAAGCAGGATGCACCGCACTCGAGAGGGAGCGAGCAGCGAGGGGAGGGGAGGAGGTGGGGCAGGAGTCTCCGGGCCACCTGGGTGGTACCTGGAGTGCTGCTGTAGGTGCTATGGCTCCTGAAGCTGCTTTCCGTGCAGTAGCTGGCGGCGTCGTCGTCGTCCTCCATCTCCTCGGGATAATCGGAGTCATCGTCGTCCTCGTCCGTGTCATCTTCCTCGTCGTCCTCCGAATCCTGGGTCTCCTCGGCGTCGCCGTCCTCTTCCTCCTCCTCGTCCTCCTCCGATACCATGTCCTCCTCCTCGTCGTCGTCGCCCTCGTCGCTCTCGTAGTCATCGTACACCACTTTGTTGACCGAGCGGCCGGCCGGGGTGGTCCGGGCCAGGTGGCCGCCCCCGCCTCCTTGGGCCCCCGGCGCTGTAGGCGGAGGCCGGCCGTGGCAGCTTCCTCCGGCCGCCCCACCGTGGGCGAGCTCAAGCCGCGTCTTGGGCACCACCTCAGCCTGGGTGGCGGCCCACCTACACCCCCGGCTGCTGCCGCGGTGCAGCGAGCGCAGCCCCCCAAAGGGGCGGGGCGGCGGGGCCAGGGAGCAGCGCTCGGCAGAGGGAGTAGCGGGCTGCTTGGGCTGCCTGCCCAGCCGGCCCCTCACGTGGGAGCCGCGGCTGGGGAGGG
>NW_008346898.1:102372-102911 GCF_000622305.1 Nannospalax galili
GCGCGGCCGCCGGGTGCCCCTGCGGGTCGGGACGGCGGAGGTGCGCGGCGAAGGGCCGCAGCGGAGCTGGGGGTCTCCTTTCCTGAGGCCTCGGGGGACCCGAGCCTCCGCCTGGGAGTCCCTCACACACACAGAGGCACTCCACCCAGCTGCAGGGCTACGCTGCTCTCCCCGAGCTGGACAGGAAGGCAGGGAGTTCCCCAAGTCACCCGCTCCCTTGGGGAAACTGAGGCAGAAAGGGGTGGGGGATGTTGCTTAGGGTGAGGCCCAGGGCAGTCACTGCGCAGCTCCAGCCACGCAGGGAAATGAGCTGGAGACAGGCCAGCCCCAAATAGGAAACCCCAGAGGCTGGCGTCTAGAGGGTCCCGGATTCATCTGGGTCGCTGTGCCCCAGGGAGTCACACGCCCAGGCTGGGACACTCGGACTTGAGGCGTGCAGTCCCCACTCCAGGTGCTGGCTTCTGCAACGAGGCACAATTGAGGTCCCACCCTGAGAGCCTGTGATAAACTCCAGAAAGTAGTTCCCGTCTGGGCCCCCC
>NW_008346898.1:103186-108227 GCF_000622305.1 Nannospalax galili
A
This sequence comes from Nannospalax galili, assembly GCF_000622305.1. Taxonomy (NCBI): domain Eukaryota; kingdom Metazoa; phylum Chordata; class Mammalia; order Rodentia; family Spalacidae; genus Nannospalax; species Nannospalax galili. The sequence continues at coordinate 103,188 of NW_008346898.1, forward strand.
GTGTTTTGCCTATAAGTGCGCCCGTGCGTGTCGGCAGAGGCCATAAGAGGATGTTGGAGCCCCTGCAACTGGAGTTGTAGACTGTTAGCTCCCTTGTGGATGCTGAGAGCAGCCTTCTCTCCAAACCGCCCACCACCACCACCACCACCACCACCACCATAAGGGCCTTACCGGACAAGTCATCAGGTCCGAGTTTGGCCTAGGGAACAATCACAAGTTGATGAAGTTTCAGGCGCAGGAACCTCCCAGACACCAAATCTTGGTGGATTCAGGAACGGTTTTAGGAACATGTGTATTTATTGATACAGGTGAGAGCCAAAAAGGAATTTGTAGAAAAATAATTAATAATGGGATTCTGTCCACTACATCTTATTACAGTGTAATTAGGAGAATAGAGAACCTGTGAAATGAAAAATTAAAATGAATGTACTAGGGGCTGGAGAGATGGCTCCGTGATCAAAAACACTGGCAGCTCTTCCTGAGGACCGGAGGTTTGGTTTCCAGCACCCACATGGTGGCTAAGAACCATTCTTAACGCCAGTTCAGGGGATCCAACACTGTCTTCTGGCCTCTGCAGGTGCCAGCCATGCACATGGTGAACTTACATACATGAAAGCAAAACACTCTTACAGTTAAAAATAAAATCTTTTTTTTAAGGTAAAAAAAAAAAAAAGTACAGCAGGGCATGGTGGTTCATACCTTTAATTCCAGTTCTTGGAAGGCTAAAGCGACAGAGCTCTGTGAGAATGAGGCCAGCCTCGCCTATGTAGAGAGCTTGGGAACCCTGGCTTAGAAAACACAAAATAAATAAAAAATGCAAGTACTAATTGTCAATTATAATTTCTTCACTGTACTTCAGTTGAGGACTGAGGGTGGTAAAACTTACACACTATAGCCAGGCTCCGTGGCGCATGCCTTTAATCCCGGCACTCAGGAGACAGAGGCAGGTGGATCTCTGTGATCTGTGAGTTCAAGGCCAGCCTGGTCTACATAGGACAGCTGGGGCTACAGGGAGACATTGTCTCAAAAAAAAAAAACAAACAAAAAAAACCAGCTATGGGAATTTAGGCCCCAAAAGGCCAGATCTTATTTTTTAGATATTTTACTTATTTTTATTTATGTGTATGAGTGTATTGCCTGCATGTGAGTGCACCCTGTCGTGCAATGCCGAGGAGGTCAGAAGAGGGCTTCGGATTCCCCTGGAACTGGAGTTAAGGACGGTTCGCAGCCGCCATGTGGGTGCTGGGACTCGAAACCTAGATTCTCTGCAAGAGCAGTCAGTGCCCTTAATCCTTGAGTCATCTCTCCATCAACCCCCCTCTTCTTTTCTTTTTTTCAGATCTTTTGATTATCCTTGTTGATGGTGCCTCTGCCCCCCACCCAGTGCTGGGATTTAGGGCGTGTGCCACCATGACCGACTTTGTTGTGTTGTTTTCATTATTTTTTAGGTGGTGGATTTTTGACATGGGCTCTCACTGTGTATTCTGGGGTGGCCTCAAACTTCTGACCCCCTGCTTCAGCATCCCAAATTCTGGTATTACAGGCAAGTCCCTTCATGCCTGGCCTAATCTAGAATTTCAAGAGAATGTGGAGATTTTGTCTGAAACGAGATTTTGTATGAGTGTTCTAGCCTGCATGTATATATAAGTGCACATGTGTTGTACAATGCCTGTGGAGGCCAGAAAAGGACATCAGATCCCCTGGAACTCGAGTTACTGAAATTTGTGAGCCGCGATGTGGGTGTTGGGAACTGAGCTGGAGCCCTTTGGGAGAGCAGACAGTGATCTTAACCACTGAGACATCTCTCCAGCTCCCTGAAACATTTTATTTAGACAGAGTAGCTTAGCCCGGCATCAAACTGGGCTATGGAATGACACGTGCCACCATGCCCAACCGTGAAAAAAAAAAAAAATATATATATATGTGTGTGTATGTGTGTGTGTATATATATATGCATGCAGATATATATAACATACACATATATGTATTAAGAATATTTAAGAGGGCAGATAATAAGTCCTGTGTGCTAGTGCACACCTTTCATTTTAACACTTGGGAGGCATCAGGAAGCAGATCTCTGTGAGTTCAAGGCCAGCCTGGTATATGTAGTAAGTTCCAGACCAGCTGGGGCTACAGTGAGAACCTATCTTACAAAAAAAAAAAAAAAATACAAGATGGCTCAGTGGGTATAAGTGCTTGCTACCAAACCTGATGAACTGAGTTCAATTCCTGAAATTCACATGGTGGAAGAAGAGGACCCCCTTCCACAGGTTATCCTCTGAATCTCCCACACACATACACAAATAAATAAATGCAAAAGAGGGAGCTTTTTTTTTAAAGGTAGAAATTTTCTTTTTTTTTTTTTTTTTTTTTTTTTTTTTTGAGACAAGGTCTCCCTGTAGCCCCAGCTAGCCTGGAACTCACACAGAGATCTACCTGCTTCTTTCTCCCAAGTGCTGGGACTAAAGGCATGCACCACCATGCCTGGCTAGAAATCTATTTTTAAATATTCCATTTTTGTTGTTTTGATACAGGGTGTCACGTAGATGATACTGGCCTTAAATTGGCTGTGTAACTGAAGCTGTCCTCAAACTCCTGATCCTACTACTTTCCACAAGTATGTGATACCAGGTGTAGCGCCTTTTATTGTTTCCTTCTGTTTTTTCAGACAGTGTCATTGTGTAGCCCAGGCTGTGCTCCTTGATGCTGGGAATGGGCTGAAGAGATGGCACAGCCCTTAAAGGCTAACAACCAGAATGCTGGGAGTGCAGATGTGTGTCACTGTGCTGACTTTTTTAAAATCTGGATCTCATGCTGTTCCCCAGTCTGATGCAAATTCCTTGCTTCAAGCTGTCCCCCCCACCTCTACATCCTGAGATGTAGGACTGCACCACCACTCTTCCATTAAATCAATTTGTGAAAAAAACACTCCAAGGCCAGGCCTGATGGCACACACCTTTAAGTCCTCCACTCAGAAGGCAGAGGTGGGAAGATTTCTTTGAGTTTGAGGCCAGCCTGGTCTACAAAGCAAGTTTCAGGCCAGCCAGGGCTACATAATGAAACTGTCAGAAAAAGGCAGGGATGGGCTAGAGAGATGGCTCAGCAGTTAAGAGCACTGGCTGCTTTTCCAAAGAACCTGGGTTCAATTTCCAGCACCCTCATGGCTGCTAACAATTGTCCATAACTCCAATTCCAGGGGGTCCAACACCCTCCTCTGACCTCTGCACGCATTGCACTCATGGAGTCACTTATATACATGCAGGCAAAACACTAGTGCACATAAAAATAAATTTAAAAAATGGTTTTTTTGGTCCTTTTGAGATAGGGTCTCCCTGTAGCCCCAGCTGGCCTGGAACTCTATGTAGACCAGGAGGGACTTGAACACACAGAGATCTGCCTGCCTCTGCCTCCTGAGTGCTGGGATTAAAGGCATGTGTCACCATGCCCGGTCCCCCAAAAATATTTTTACAAAAGCACTTCAAGGGATAGAGAAATCAGTGGTTAAGAGCATTGACTGCTCTTGCAGAGGACAGAGGAGCCACATGGCTGCTAACAACCATTCATAACTCCAGTTCCTGAGGATTCAACATGTTCTTCTGACCTCTGCACAACATGGTGCCCTAGCACACATGCAGGCAATACACTCATACACGTAAAAAAATAAAATGTTATAAAAGGTTTTTTTTGGTCCTTTTGAGACAGGGTCTCCCTGTAGCCCCAACTGACCTGGAACTCGTTATGTAGACCAGGCTGGCCTTGAACTCACAGAGATCCACCTGCCTCTGCCTCCTGAGTGCTGGGATTAAAGGCTTGCGGCACCACACCTGGCCATAAAATGTTCTTTAAAGAAAGCACTTCAAAGGGGCTGGAGAGATGGCTCAGCAGTTAAGAACACTGGCTGTTCTTGCAGAAGACCCAGGTTTGAATCCCAGCACTCACATGGCAGCTAACAACTGTCCATAACTCCAGTTCCAGGGAATCTGATGGTCTCTTCTCTTCTCTGTGGGCATTGCACTACATGGATGCACCTACACACGTGTAGGCAATACACTCATACACAAAAAATAAATTTTTTTAAAAAAAAGCATGCTGGGTGTGGTGGCACACGCCTGTAGTCCCAGCACTTGGAAGCCAGAGGCAGGAGGATGTCTGTGAATTCAAGGCCAGCCTGGTCTACATAGTGAGTTCCAGGACAGCTTGGGCCACACGGAGACCCTGTCTCAAAAAGACAAAAATATAAAATAAAATAAAAATAAAAATAAAATAGAAAAAGAAAAACAAATATGAAGCCGGACGTGGTGAATTTAGCAGAGGCAGGTGGATCTCTGAGTTCGAGGCCAGCCTGGTCAACATAGCGTGTACCAGGTCAGCTGGGGCTACAGGGAGACCCTGTCTCAAAAAAGACCAAAGAACAGTAATGGCAAAGATCTGAGGAAAAAGATCATATACACCATGAGTGGGAATGTAAATTAGTCTAGCCACTGGAAATTAGTTGAACTTTTCCCCCTAGAATTAAAAATAGTGGGGCATTGTAGTGCATGCCTTTAATTTTAGCACTCAGGAGGTAGAAGCAGGTGGATCTATGTGAGTTAGAGGCCAGCCTGGTCTACGTAGCAAGTTCTAGGCCAGCCATGACCGCATAGTAAAATGCTGTCTGAAAAAACAAACAAACAAACAAAAACAATTAAAAACAGAACTATTGGGCTGGAGAAATGGCTCAATAGTTAAGAGCATTGAATCGGCTGTTCTTACAGAGGATCCAGGTTTGGTTCCTAGTACCCATGTGGCAGCCAACAACCATCTATAACTCTAATTCCAGGGACTCTGACATTATCTTATGACCTCCATAGGTACTGCATACATGTGATGTACTTACATATATGCAGGGAAACATTCATTCGTATAAAAAAAAATGAAAAAATAAAACTACCATGCCTGGCGTGGTGGCACATGCCTTTAATCCCAGCACTCGGAAGGCGGAGGCAGGTGGATCTCCATGAGTTCAAGGCCATCCTGGTCTACATAGTGAGTTCCAGGACA
>NW_008346898.1:108302-113933 GCF_000622305.1 Nannospalax galili
ACTCTCATATGGTCTAGCCACATCACTCTTAGGTACATACTGGAAGGAATCAAAGTTCAGATACTGCAGAGATTCCTATTTGTTAATCATAATACTATTCACAAAAACCAAGATACGGAATCAGCCTAGGTACCCATCAGCAGAAGAGAAGAAAATGTGGTATGTATACTGTGGAGTCGTATTCAGTCATAAAGAACAAAAATCATATTGTTTGAAGGAAAATGGAGGGAACTAAAGATCATCATTTTAAGCAAATAAGCCAGAATCAGAAAGACAAATATACTGTGTTCTCTCACATGTATTATATCTAGAGTAAGAAAAAAATTATTTTAATATTTTACTTATTATTTTTAGTTTATGTGTATGCATGTATTACCTGCATGTAGGTAAGTGTACCCGTGTCGTGCCATGCCCTTGGAGGACAGAAGAGGCTGTCAGATCCCCTGGAACTGGAGTTACGGACAGTTGTTAGCTGCCATGTGGGTGCTGGGATTCGAACCCAGGTCTTCTGCGTGTTCTTAACTGCTGAGCCATCTCTCCAGCCCCCCCCCCAAAAAAAACAACAATATATATGTCATTTTGAGACAGGGTCTCCCTGTAGCCCCAGCTGTCCTGGAACTCACTATGTAGACCAAGCTAGCCTTGAATTCACAGAGATCCGCCTGCCTCTGCCTCCCGAGTGCTGGGATTAAAGGCCTGCGCCACCACAACCAGCTTTTGAAAAAAATTTTTTTAAAGACCTGAAAATAGGAGGTAGAAGGGACTATTTGGGAGGAGGAAAGTGGCCAGGGAAAAGAGGAGCAAGAGAGAGGAGTGGGGATGAAGTCACATATGATCAAGGTACATATGTCTGTTTGCAGATGTCACAATGAAACTCCATATTTTTACCAGTTCATATATGCTAAACAGAGAAATAAAAGGGCTGGCAAGATGCCTCAGTGGGTAAAGGTGCTTGCCATGCAACCCTGATGACTTGTTTGATGACCAGAACTCACAGTGGAGGGAGAGAACTGACTCCCAAATGTTGTCCTCTGACCTCCACATGTGCACTGTGGCACAAGAGTGCCCCAACCCACATATGTGCACACACAATAATAATACATAAACTTATTTAAAAACTTTTTTTGAGGTGAGGTCTTGCTATGTAGCACTGGTTGACTTGGAACTCTCCATGTAAATCAGGTTGGCCTGGCTCACATAGAGATCTACCTCTGCTTCCCAAGTACTGGGATTAAAGGCGTGTACCACTGTACCTGAAATAAAATGACTTTTCAAAGGATTAATCTTCAAAAGGGGTATGAAGAAATAGCTTAACAGTTAAGATCACTTACTGGTTTTGCAGAAGACCCAGATTCAGTTCCCAGCACCTATATGGTGGCTAACAACCGTCTGTAACTCCAGTTCCAAGGGTTCTGATGCCCTCTTCTGGCCTTAGCAGGCAGCAGGCATACATATATATGCATACATATATGCAGGCAAACACACACAAATTAAAATAATCTCTAATTTAAAAATGGATTAAAAAGTTTCAGTTTGGAAAAATGGACAAGTCCTAGATATTGGTTGTACAATGGTATAGATAAACTGTATACTAAATGCTACTGAATAGTATAGTTTAAGAATGGTTAAGATGCAGGGCGTGGTGGCGCATGCCTTTAATCCCAGCACTTGGGAGGCAGAGGCAGGCAGATCTCTGTGAGTTCAAGACCAGCCTGGTCTACATAGGGAGTTCCAGGCCAGCTGGGGCTACAGGGAGACCCTGTCTCAAAAAAAAAAAAAAAGTAAATTTTCCTGTCCATTTACAAACAAATTTGAAAATAAATTTGCCAGACCTGGTGGCACACACCTTTAAATCCCAGCTTTCAAGAAGCAGAGGCAGGTGGATCTCTGTGAGATTAAGGCCAGCCTGGTCTACATAGCAAATTTCAGGTCAGCCAGGATTATATAGTGAGATCCTGTCTCAAAAACCCAAAAACCAAAAACAACTAAGAGAAAGAAAGTAAGGGCTGGAGAGATGGTTCAGCAGTTAAGAGTACTGACTGCTCTTACACAGGACCCAGGCTCAGTTACCAGCACCCACAATGGTGGTTAACAATGGTTCATAACTCCAGTTCCAGAGTATCCAATGCCCTCTTCTGGCCTCTACGGGCATTGCATGTATGGGTGCACTTAAATACATGCAGGCAAACGCTCATACACATAAAAGTTTTGAGTGATTCTGTTTCCCTCATGCATGAACTTAAAAAAAATATATATATATATATATCTCAACAGTTTAATAAAAACAATTTATGTTTAGTGAAAGGAAGTCAAACACAAAAAGTTTCTTGTGTGGAATTTTATATAGTGTGATTTAATTCATATGATGTGCTCAGAACCCACAAAAACAGAATATGGTAACTGGTCACTAAGAGATGGGAGAGGGGCGGGGACAACTGAGGACTGACTGACAGTGATTTCCAGGCTGCTTTTATAGTATTAAGAATGTTCTGGAATTAAAAAGTGGTCACAATTACATAACATTGTGAATATAGTAACTCCCGCTGGATTGCATGCTTATTTAAAAGGGTGAATTGGTGCTGAGGGTGTTGCTCAGTGGTTTCATGCTTGACAAGCATGTGCAAGGCTCCAGGTTTGAACCCCAGCACCACAAACATATAAATAAGTGAATTTTGTAGTATATGAATTATATGTAAATAAAGGTTAGTTAAGAAAAATAGGTGTGTGCTAAGAAGACAGTTGCTAAGGTGCTTGCCATGCAAGCAGGGTCCTTAGGGACCTGAGTTTAGATACCCAAAATCCACATAAAAAACCAGGCCTGGGGCTGGAGAGATGGCTCAGCAGTTAAGCTCACCAGATGCTCTTGCAAAGGACCTAGGTTCAGTTTCCAGCACCCATAAGGTGGCTAATAACCTTCTGTAACTCCAGTTCCATGGGATCTGATGCCCTCTTCTGGCCTCCATAGGCATTACACACATGAGTGCATTTACATACCTCTAGGCAAAACATACACATAAAATAGAAATAATAAACAAATTTTTAAAAATGCCAACCTGAGGCTGGGCGTGGTGGTGCACACCTTTAATCCCAGCACTCAGGAGGCAGAGGCAGATGGATCTCTGTGAGTTCAAGTCTGGCCTGGTCTACATAGTGAGTTCCAGGACAGCTGGGGCTACAGGGAGACCCTATCTCAAAAAGACCAAAAAAAAAAAAGCCAACCTGGTGACATCTGCCATCCCAGCACTGGGGAAGCAGAGACAGAAGGATCCTTGGGACTCACTGGCCAGCTAATTTTGCTGAATCCCAGGTTCAGTGAGAGGTGCTCTCCCAAAAAATAAAGAGCGATAGAAGATGTTGACCTCTGGAGTACACACACACACACACACACACACACACACAACCGTGTGAGGAAGGTGGAATGATTGTAGATATGCCTGTCTTCCTTAATTAGTACTCTTTCCCATTCAGCAACCAAATTACTCTCATGCATTGTATTCAATTGGTATCTAGTCCTTTTTGTAAATAGATTTCTAGATGTTAGCACATCCCTTCAGAGAAAGTGTACAAGATGGGTTGGTGACCTTCCTTTCTCCTTTCCCCCCTCCCTCCCTCCCTCCCTTCCTCCCTTCTTTCTTTTTTTCTTTCTTGGGGTATCAGTATATAACCTAGGTTAGCCTTAAACTCATGATCCTCCTGCCTCAGCCTACCATGTGCTGGGATTAGAGATGTTGCTTTTCTATACTTTAATCCCCCCCCCCATTTGCTGTGTCTATGGCACTTTCTACCTCAGTTGGACTCTGTTTAGATTGACCTAGTTTTCTCTTTAATCAAATCTTCAGGAACTGATTTGCTACCATTAAAAATTATGTAAGGGTTGAAGAGATGGCTCAGCAGTTAAGAGCACTGGCTGCTCTTACAGAGGACCCAGGTTCAATTCCAAGCACCCACATGGCAGCTAACAACCGTCCTTAACTCCAGTTCCAGAGGATCTGACACCCTCTTCTGACCTCCATGGGCACTGCATGACATGGGTGCACATACATACAGGCAGGCAATACACTCATATACATAAAACAATAAAACAATAAATAAAAATGATCTAACAGGGGCTGGAGAGATGGCTCAGTGGTTAAGAGCACTGGCTGCTCTTGCAGAAGACCTGGGTTCGAATTCCAGCACCCAGATGGTGGCTAACAACTGTCTGTAATTCTAGTTCCAGGGGATCTGATACCCTTTTTTGTTCTCCATGGACACTGCATGACAAGGTTTACATGCATGCAGGCATAACACTCATACACATAAAGATATAAATAAAAATAAAAAACTTTGTGTGTGTGTGTGTGTGTGTGTGTATTTAATTGTGTCACAGCACATGTGTGGAGGTCAAAGGACAACTTCCAGGGGTGAGTTCCTTCTTTCCATGGTGTGGGATCTAGGCATCCAACTCAGGTGGTCCATCTTGGCAGTGAGTACCATTATGGGCTGAGCCATCTTGCTGGTCCCAAAGCCCCCTATTTGATAATGCAGTCACAAAGTCAAGAATGCTACTGGGATAAGGAAAAAGGCTCAGTCAGTACAGTGTGCCTTGCTAGCGTGAGGACCTCGGTTTCTTCACCAGAACCCATGTGACAAAGGATGCCAGTTGGGGAGGCAGAGACAGGAAGAGTCCCTGGGGCTCACTGGCTAGCAAGCCTATCCTACTTGCTGAGTTCCAGGCCCTGTCTAAAAAAAATGTGAATGGTGCTTGAAGAACACCTGAGGTTGTCCTGTAGCCTTCACACCCAGAAGCACACACATGGTGATTTTCATCATCATCATTTTTTTTTTTTTGGTCTTTTTGAGACAGGGTCTCCCTATAGCCCCAGCTGACCTGGAACTCACTATGTAGACCAGGCTGGCCTTGAACTTACAGAGATCTGCCTGCCTCTGCCTCCTGAGTGCTGGGACTAAAGGCATGCACCACCACACCACTACACCCAGCGATTTCCATCCTTCTTGACCCTGTAATGCTCTGTGTTCACCTGCTGAGGAAAAGGTTGGAAGCTGAAAGTCATGTCTCCCAGATGCTCCGTGTGCCCTGAGAACCTTGTGGGGTATCTTGATAAAGAAATCAATTTCTTACCCCATTCTGGGTGAAGGGAATGAAACGAGTAATAACAATAGTAATATAATAACTGAAATTAAGACAGTAATTCAATGAGGAGATGCATTGCAAGTTAGTGTTCTGCCTGTAAACAAAAATATTTCTGTTTTTAAATGTTCATTCAGCTTTCTTGTTTGTTTTGTATGCTTATTTACGTATTTATTTGAGGTAGAGTCACACTATGTAGTCTTAACTGACCTGGAACTTGCTATGTAGACCAGGCTGACCTGGAACTCACAGAGATCTCTTGTCTCTGTCGCCCAAGTGCTGGGATTAAAGGTGTGCACCACCATGCTGATTTCTTGTTTGTCTGCTTGCTTGCTTGGTTTTAGAGACAGGATCTTATTATGTAACCCAGGTTTGCGTCTCAAACTCCTGATCCTCCTGTTGCCAAAGTTCTTTGAATTACAGCCGTGTATTACCATGCCCGGTTTCAGTGACCTGTTTTCTCTCTCTCTCTCTCTCTCTCTCTCTCTCTCTCTCTCTCT
>NW_008346898.1:114082-126234 GCF_000622305.1 Nannospalax galili
GTCTGCAGAAAGAAATTAACACAATCTTTGTGTGTGTGTGTGTGTGTGTGTGTGTGTGTGTGTGTGTGTGTATGTGTGTGCCAGAGATTGACTCTGGATATCTCTCTCAATTGCTCTCTCTCCCTTATTTTTTTGAGACAGGGTCTCTCACTGGAACTCACCAATTGACTAGACTGGTTGGCCAGTGAGCCCAGGGATTCTACTTTCCCATCCCTGCTGGGCCCAGCACTTACACAGGTGCTGGAGACTGAGCTCAGGTCTTCATGCTTCTGTGGCAGGCACTGAGTGAGGCATCTCCCTGGCCGTGCTGTCTATTTTTTTGAGACAGGATCTCAGATAGTTCAGGCTGGCCTCGAACTCACTCTGGAGCCAAGGATATACACCTTTAACTCCTTATCCTCCCATCTCCACCTCTTGAGTACAGGAAGTACAGGTATGTGCCCTCACACTGACTTTTTTGCTGAGTTTTCATCATTCTTAGCCCTTTTGACCCACCTTGCTCCTAAAAAAAATTTTTTTTTTTTTTTTTTTTTTTTGGTCTTTTTGAGACAGGGTCTCCCTGTAGTCCCAGCTCATAATACACACATCATGCCCTCCCACATATATCCCCTACACACCACACACACACACACACACACACACACACACACACACACACTCTAGGCACATACCACAGACACACCACATACATTCCCCTACATATACATACCATACACATATCACACATACACCATGTCCTCCCACATACATACCCCTGCATCCACGCACACAATCCACACACACTATGCACATAATACATACATCATGCTCTCCCACATGTATCCTCCTACACACCACACACACACCTTATGCACTTACTACACATACTACACCCTCCCACAAATATCCCCCTACACATACACAACCCAGATACATACACCATGCACATACCACACACACCAAACCCTCCCATATACATCCCCTGCATATGAGCACACAGCAGACACACCCATACAATGTACATATTACATACATACCACACACCATGTATGTAACCCTTCTTCCACATTACCCCTCCCACATAGTTACCCCTCTGTGGTAGTTTAAATTGAAATGTCCCCCATAAGCTCCAAGTATTTGAGTATTTGGTCCCAGTAAATGGAGCTGTTTGCAGAGGTTCAGGAGGTGTAGCCTGGAGGAGGCACATCACCGTGGGTAGGTCAAATAAACTCTTCCTTCTATAAGTTGCTTTTGTTATGGTGTTTTAAAATATTTTATTATTTATTGGGCTGGAGAGATGGCTTAGCGGTTAAGAGCACTGGCTGTTCTTGCAGAGGACCTGGATTCAATTCCTAGCACCCACATGGTGGATGAAAACCACTCGAAATTCCAGTTCCAGGGGATCCAACACCCTCTTCTGACCTCCTCAAGCACTGCACGATGCAGGTGCACCTACCTACCTCCATGCAGGCAATACATTCATACACATAAAAATAAAAACAATAAATAATAAAATGTTTAAAATATTTTATTATTTATTTATTTATTTTTATGTGTATGAGTGTTATGCCTGCACGGAGGTAGGTAGTTGCACCTGTGTCATATAGTGCCTGTGGAGGTCAGAAGAGGACACTGGATACCCTGGAACTGGAGTTACAAACAGTTATTAGTTGCCATGTGGGTGCTAGGAATTGAATCCAGGTCCTTTGCAAGAACAGCCAGTGCTCTTAACCATTGAGTCATCTCTCCAGCCCTGATTATGGTGCTTTATCAGAGGAACAGAAAAGAAAGGAATACAGAAGTTGGTGCCTGAGAGTGGGCGGTTGCTATGAGGAACCTGTTCATGCTGTTTTTCAGAAGAATGTGGAAGACTTTGGAAGTTTGGACTGGAAAGGTGATTGAATGCTCTAAGCAGAGCCTAATGGGCCATTCTAGTAGGAGCCTGGAAGAAAGCAGTGTTGCTAGCAATGTAATTCCAGAGGAAAATAAGGACCAAGACAGCAACTGGGATATTTCCTCAAAGAATCTGGCTGTTATCTGCCTGTGGCCTAAGAGCTTACCTGAGGCTAAATTAAAAAGTAATGAACTGCCTGGTGTGGTGTTGCATGCCTTTAATCCCAGCACTTGGGAGGCAGAGGCAGGTGGATCTTTGTGAGTTCAAGGCCAGCCTGGTCTACATAGTGAGTTCCAGGACAGCTGGGGCTACAAGGAGATCCTGTCTCAAAAAAAAAAAAAAAAAAAAAAACAAAAAAAAAAAAGAAAAACAAAGTAATGAACTAAGCCAGGCATGGTAGTGCATGCCTTTAATCCCAGCACTCAGGAGGCAGAGGCAGGCGGATCTTTGTGAGTTTAAGGCCAACCCTGTCTACATAGTGAGTTCCAGGCCAGCTGGGGCTACAGGGAGACCCTGTCTCAAAAAAGACCAAAAAACAAACAAACAAAAAAAATGAACTAGGAGTCTTCCCATGATCCTTTCTTTCTCTTGCCATCTCCCCTGCCCCCAGGCCAGCTGTCACCATGAAGGCAGAGCTGTGCAGTTTTAGCAGGCACAAGACTTACCCCAGACACAGGAGGTGTTAAACCAGAACCAGGAGAAGGTTTTCCAGTTTCTTAATGCAAAATGTGAATCCACGTTCTTTTCCAAGAGAAATTCTCGGCAGATAAACTGGACTGTCCTATATAGACGAAAGCAGAAAAAGGAAAAGTCGGAAGAAATTCTAAAGAAAAGAACCCTACATGCAGTCAAAGTCCAGCAGGCCATTAATGGTGCATTGCTTGCTGATACAGTGGCCAAAAGGAATCAGAAACCCGAAGTTAGGAAAGCTCAATGACAGCAGGCTGTCTGGGCTGCCAAGGAAGCAAAAAAGGCCAAGCAGGCATCTAAAAGGACTGGCTGCTGCTAAGGCTCCCACAAAACTGCAGCACATAAGCAAAAGATTATGACAGCTTCTGCTCCCCAAGTTGGTGGAAAGCACTAAATTGGTAGATCAGACTTTTTAAAATAAAGATCCATCTGTAACTCAAAAAAAAAAAAAAAAAAAAAAGCAGTGAACCAATTTCAAGGCGCCCTAATGTTGAATCTGTGGCATGGTTATTAACAGTGAGTATTGTGCAGAATTACAATGAAGAATAAGTCGGGGGCAGAAAGAAATACAAAATGTTTAGTTTAGAAAGTAAAAGAGCACTAGGAAGCTAAGTGTTACAGCCAGGTGAGTCCTGAAAGGTAGGTGATAGGATGTGTGAATTGCAGAAGAGCCACAAGCCTCATAAATCCCTTAAAGTGTCTAACTGGCTGGCCCTTAATTGGCAACCTGGCCTTGCTCAAGCCTGGCTCTGCTCACCCCTTATCAGTTGGTCACTCCCAAGCCTGAGAGAAAGTGTTTGTGGAGTCCACCTGTCTCCTCTAGGGCCATAGATAATATTCCTGCCAGTTTCTGGGGAAATAATCTTGAGGAGACCCTCAGTCACTCCAAGGACACCAAGCCCAGGCACTAACTCAACTCCCCACTAAGTGCAGCTGTGTCCTACAACCCTGGTATATAAATGCCCTGTTTTCTTTGTCTAGTTGTAGAAACTTGGTTCCCGCAGACAGCCTCTGCCTCTCACTGTATCTCCTTTGAATAAAGGAAGATCTATTTCTTGCCTGTTGCAGGTCTGGCTCTGTTTCTTGTCTCCTACTCCTCTATCTTTCCTTTTATTTTCCAAAAATCTAACAGTGGGGGCCCATAGTTGAGATTAGGGCTTCCAGAGAGGCCTGCACTTGAACAATGGAAAGAGAACAAGGGCAACCTAAGCTAGCAGCTTGTGAAAGGAAAAGGCCTAAGGAGTTTTCTGCTCCTAGAAAACCACAGGTACAAAAGCAGGTGTGATTATGATCTGAGGGGACTATGGTCCATCTCAAGCTGACAGTCTGACTTGGCAGTGTCCTTCAAGTGGCACTGGCTTTAGAGGCTTGAAAGATGCTAGAGTGAGGGGGTCATTGATTCTTCCTCCATAGAGCCACTGAAGCCATGTGCCTGAGTATATTGCCTGTGTGTCTGCATGTCATTCAATGCCTGGGGACATCAGAAGAGGGCATCCGATCCCCTAGAACTGTAGTTATGGAGGTTAGCCACCATGAGGGTGCTAGAAATTGAACCTGGGTCCTCTGCAAGAGCAGCCAGTGCTCTTAACTGGTGAGCCATCTCCCTAGCCCCTCTGATCAGAATTCTTAAGCTGTATCCTGGTAAGCCTGGATTTGAAATGTTTACAAGGAAACATATTTGTTTGTCTTTTGAGACAGGATCTTATGTACTCCAGGCTGACCTCAAATTTGCTGTGAATCCAAGGATGATGTTTAATTCCTGGTCCTCTTGTCTCTATCTCCCTCCCGGTGCTGGGATGACAGGCCTGCACCAGCACATGTGGCTGGGGTGTAGCATTTAAATGCGTGTTGCTTTGGATCTTAGTCAATGAGAGTTCAAAATAGATTTCAAGCTGGGTGTGGTAGCACATGCCATTAATCCCAGTTCTCGGGAGGCAGAAGCAGGTACAAGGATCTTTGTAAGACTGAGTCCAGCCTGCCTCTACATAGTGAGATCTGGGAGACTCTGTCAAAAAAAAAAAGATTTCAAGGGTGAGTTTTGAGTTCCTGGAAGGCTTGGCAGCTCTGTTAGACATGGGCAATGTCCCTGCTCTGTTCCAGGGGCTCATGACAGGGTCCACCCCAGCCTTCTAAACTGTGACACCCTCTTTCACTGGGACACACTCCTTTGCTAGGCTGGTCCAGCATTTTCAACTCAACAGCTGAGGCGCCACCTGCAGGTCAATATGCAGAAGTGCAATTTTTAGCGACCAGTTATTTCTCGCAGTGCATTCTCATGCTGAGGGTAAAGGTCTGTGCTCTTAAATTGAGAAGCACCCTCCCCCAGGCATTCTAGAATCAAGGACTTCTTGGGGAATCAAGAATCTGGGCAGGCAGGATGTGGAGGCACAGGCATGCAATCCTAGCATTTGGGAGGTGGAGCAGGAGTAATGGAAGCTTGAAGTTAGTTTGGTCTATATAGCAAGATTATATCTTTAATAAGCAAGCAAATAAATATATTTTTAAAATATTTTATTTTTTAAAATTGTATGTGTATGAGTGTGTTGCCTACATATATGTGAGTGCACTCATGTCATGCAATGCCGTGGAGGTCAGAAGAGTTCAAGGCCAGCCTGGTCTCATAGTGAGTTCCAGGCTAACTGGGCCTACAAAGAGACCCTGTCTCAAAAAGACCAAAACAAAAGAAAGAAAAATAGGACCATGGGACTGGAGAGATGGCTCAGCGGTGAGGAGCACTGACTGCAAAGGACCGGTTGGTTTCCCAGCACCCACATGGGGGTTAACAAACTGCCACAACTCCAAATCCAGGGGATCTGATACCCTCTTCAGGCCTCCGTGGGCATTCCACTTGCATACATGTAGGCAAAACACTCACAAATAAATAAATAATAAATACAATAAATAATGGCCTTTTTTTTTACCTTCTTCACCCCAAGTGACCTTAGGAGAGAGATGAGATTCCTCTGGTGTCATCCTCACTATGTGAGGAATAAACCACTTTTTTCTTTACTTTTCTTTTTTTTTGGTCTTTTTGAGACAGGGTCTCTCTGTAGCCCCAGCTGTCCTGGAACTCACTGTGTAGACCAGGCTGGCCTTGAACCACAGAGATCTGCCTGCCTCTGCCTCCCGAGTGCTGAGATTAAAGGCATGCACCACCATGCCTGGCTCTTTAATGTTTTTTAAATGGAGTCTTAATATATTGCTCAGCAATTAAAAGTACAAGCTGGTCTGCTGGGCATGGTGGCACACACCTTTCGTTCCAGCACTTGGGAGGCAGAGTAGGCAGATCTCTGTGAGTTCAAGGCCAGCTGGGGCTACAGGGAGACCCTGTCTCAAAAAGACCAAAAAAATTTACTATTTTCATTTTATGTATATGCATGTATTGCCTGAGTGGATGTAAGTGCACCTGCATTGTGCAATGCCCACAGAGGTTAAAAAAAAAAAAAAAAAAGAGGGCATTGGAGTCCCTGGAACTGGAGTTACAGGTTGTTAGCTGCCATGTAGGTGCTGGGAACTGAACCCAGGTCCTCTGTAAGAGTAGCCAGGGCTCTTAACTGCTGAGTCATCTCTTCAGCCCCAGCTATAATTCTTTGTTTTTTTTCGGGGGCCCCTCAGACCCTTGAGTGTCACAGGTCCCAGGGGGCACCATGTCCTCAGGGTGCAATTCTTTATTTCTAACTTTTCCTTGGCTCCCCCAAATCAGCCTAGTCTTACATCCTTAAGGCCAGTTCCTCTGGCTGGTCTCTCAAAAAGTATCAGCCCAAGTGACTTCCTCTTCCACAACTCCATGCTAAGGACTTTTTTTTTTTTTTGGAGACAGGGTCTCTCTGTAGTCCCAGCTGCCCAGCAACTCACTATGTAGACCAGGCTGGCCTTGAACGCAGAGATCCGCCTGCCTCTGGCTCCCAAGTACTGGGATTAAAGGCATGCGCCACCACACCCGACTCCATGCCAAGGACTTATGATAGCTAACTCTAGTGAGGGTACAGACAGAATGGCCAGTCACCTACATGGCCTTCAAGGAGAGCAGTACCCTGTTCTGACAGCCAGAGTGCCTATAGCTCAGCTCACCTCTTTACAACTTTCAACAATTTGTTTTGTTTTGTTTTATTTGAGACAGGGTCTCCCTGTAGCCCCCCTGGTGGCCTAGATCCCACTATGTATGTAGCACTGGTTGGCCTGAAACTCATTATATAGACCAGGCCGTGCTTGATTTCACAAGAGATCTGCCTGCCTCTGTCTCCCAAGTGCTAGGATTAAAGGCATGGGCAACCATTCCTGGCAATAAATCTTTTTTAAAAAATTGTTGAAGGCAGCTGGTGGACATGGTGCTGTATACCTTTAATCTCAGCCCTTGGGAGGTAGAAACAGGTGGATCTCTGTGAGAGTGAGGCCAGCCTGGTCTGTGTAGTGAGTTTTAGGTCATCTAGGGCTGCATAGTGAGATGTGCAACAAAACAAAACAACAAAAAAGAGATTTATTTATTTTTATGTGTATGAGTATTTTGCCTCCATGTATGTAAGTGCACCACATGTGTACAGTGTCCATGAAGGCCAAAAGAGATCATTAGATTCCCTAGAACTGGTGTTACAGATGGTTGTGACTGCTATGTAGGTTCTGGGAACTGAACCTGTGTCCTTGCAAGTGCAGCAAATGCTCCTAATCACTGAGCCATGCCTCCAGCCCATCAATGAAATTTTAAAAAAGATTTATTTTTATCATTTATTTTATTTTTCATTTATATTTATTTATTTATTTATTTATTTGGTCTTTTTGAGACAGGGTCACTCTGTAGCCCCAGCTGTCCTGGAACTCACTAATTAGACCAGGCTGGCCTTGAACTTACAGAGATCAGCCTGCCTCTGCCTCCCAAGTGCTGGGATTAAAGGTGTGTGCCACCTCACCTGGCTCTTTTTTTTTCTTCTTCCTGTTTTCTTCATACACATTTTTAAGTCTTTTTTTCTTTTCAGAGAGTCTCAAGGGGCTTAGGATGGTCTCAAACTTGCTATGTAGCCAAGGTGTGTACCACCATCCACCATGCTCAGTGGCTTATGTGGTGCTGAGGATCAAGCCCAGGGCTTCCTACATGCCAGACAATCACTCCACCAACTGGGCAACATTCCCAGTCCCCAGTCCTCTCTACTTTTCTTATTTAGTAATTCCCTTTAAAATTTTTATTAATATTTAACAACACCTTTCATT
The DNA here is from genome assembly GCF_000622305.1 of Nannospalax galili. Taxonomy (NCBI): domain Eukaryota; kingdom Metazoa; phylum Chordata; class Mammalia; order Rodentia; family Spalacidae; genus Nannospalax; species Nannospalax galili. The sequence continues at coordinate 121,848 of NW_008346898.1, forward strand.
TACAAATATCTTTTTTTTCTTTCATTTTTTTTAGCCACCATGCTGGCTAAAAACATGATTTTTTCTTTTTTAGTCTTTGAGACAGGGTCTCCCTGTAGCCCTAGTTGGCCTGGAACTCACTATGTAGACCAGACTGGCCTTGAACTCACAGAGATCTGCCTGTCTCTGCCTCCCTCCTGAGTGCTGGGATTAAAGGCATATGCCACCACACCTAGCCCAAAATATGATCTTTTAATTAAAAGGTCTGTGTAACTATAAAAGTCTGGAAATAGCCGGACGTGGTGACACACGCCTTTAATCCCTGCACTTGGGAGGCAGAGGCAGGTGGATCTCTGTGAGTTCAAGGCCAGCCTGGTCTGCATAGTGAGTTCTAGGCCAGCTGGGGCTACAGGGAGACCCTGTCTCAAAAAAACAAAACAAAACAAAAGGTCTGGAAATAGCACAGCTGAGCATGTAGAACATCAGTCTGTAGACGTCCTGGAGCGCCTGATTGTTAGCATTCGGCCCCACATGTGCAGAAAGAAGCTGAGACCTTCTCAATGCTCCTTGCCATCCATTGATAGTAGTGTTTGGGTTCTCATCCAAGTGAGAGGGGAGGGAGCAAATATACTGTCACCCAGAGGGTACAAATATGAATACGCTGTTAGTGCTTTGATTTGCTAATTCCCAAGCACACCCACATTCATTCACTGTCTTGGTTAGAGGGGAAATTGAGGGTTCCAAGGGACCAAGGTCAGGTGCCTAGGTTGCAAGAGCACATGGCTCAGTGGGCTTGTTCGAAGTAGTTTTTTGGTTGCAAGGTTAAATTGAAATGGCAAAGCTGACTCCATTCTGTCTGACTTTTGTTTTACCCTGTGTTTCTGCTTAGCTCTCCCTGCTCTAACTGCAGTCAGCCAGGCAGAACCGGTCCCGTGAACACTACACCTGCATTTCACGGGGTACACTGTTTCTACAATACCGGGAAACTTACAACTAGCCAGGTAGCATGTCCTCTCCCAGCATCTCCACGGAGCCCACTGTTTCTGCAATTTTTAAAAAAATTTTATTATTTTTATTTTATGTGTATGAGTGTATTGCCTGCATGTAGGTGGGTGTTGTACAATGCCTGCAGAGGTCAGAAGAGGGTGTTAGATCCCCTGGAACTGGAGCTACGGAAGGTTCTTAGCTGCCATGTGGGTCCTGGGAATCAAACCCAGGTCCTCTGCAAGAGCAGCCAGTGCTCTTAACCACTGAACCATTTCTCCAAGCCCATTTCTGCAATTCTAAGAAACTTGTTTTTCCTGAGCAAAACTTTTCGTTGCCTAAAAACATCTTTGTTAACTGACCTGCACCAGCTTTGGTGTAACTATGGTGAACTGATGTAACTATGGCTATCGGCTTTGGCCCTGGCATGATGTGATTATAGTTTTAGGCTTTATAAAACCTACCCTGCTTTTCCTTGGGGTTGAGAGTTCTTTGGGGTGTTGGCCCCTTCTCTGACTGCAGGCTAATAAAACTCCTAATTTGACCATCACTATGTAGTGTTCCTCTGGGCCTTCTGCTTGTTCTGTATTACAAAATAAAAGGTCATTAGTCCAGATTCTGTCCATTTTGTAAACGTCATTTCTACAACCCTACTTGATTTTAATAAAATAAACAGATTATAATAATGCATAACAAATCTGGCACTGACAGCCCAGCACATGCAAATTTATCTGGGAATGAAAAGTAGGAAGGATAGGAGGAAACCAGCCTGGGCAACATAGTGAGACCTTGTCTCAAAACACAACACGCACACACACACACACACACACAACCCCATAAGAACTCTAAAAATATAGAGAAGTGGACTCAGGCTCAAATGAAATTAAATTTTAGCCAAGAATTTCATCTTGTTAATTAACAAGGATTATACTAGTTTAGGAAAGTGTTCAGTCCTCATATGGCCTACCCATTCTGATATTTTTGCTTCAATTACTTAGTAAGACAGGAAAGATCACTCCCTTCCACAATATAATTTTGGCAAGTTTCCTGCCTTTCACAAAACACCCTCTAGTCAGAAGAGTTTGCTTTGATGGTTTCTCATTGAACAACTGCCCACGATCGCCAACCTGTTTGGCATAAGCATAACTCAAAGTTTTCCTCTCTCCAATTCATATCATTCTCTTGTCTTTAGACTTTTACCTGCTTTATGCTTTGTCCATGTATGTTTTTTCTTTATTTCTTCTCCTGCTTTCGGTTTTGTGAGACATGGTCTTTTTTTCTTTTTTTTTTTTGAGACAGTCTCCCTGTAGCCCCAGCTGGCCTTGAGCTCAGAGATCCGCCTGTCTCTGCCTCCCAAATGTTGGGATAAAAGGCATGCACCACCACACCCAGCATGAGACATGGTCTTTTTTATTTTATTATTTATTTTATTTTATTAGTGTATTTGTGTATTACCTGCATATAGGTAAGTGCACCTGTGTCCTGCAATGCCCGCAGAGGACAGACAAGGACATTGGATCCCCTGGAACTGGAGTTACGGACAGTTGTTAACTGCCATGTGGGTGCTGGGATTTGAACTCAGGTCTTCTGAAAGGTCAGTGTTCTTAACTGCTGCCCTATCTCTCCAGCCCCTGAGACATGGTCTTTTAGAAAAAAAATCAATTATTATTTTTATTTTATGAGTGTATTGCCTGCATGTATGTAAATGCACCCGTGTTACATGCAATGCCTGATGCCTGTGGAGATCAGAAGAGGGCATTGGATCCTCTGAAACTGGAATTAACAGCTAGACAGTCTTTAGCTGCCATGTGGGTGCTGGAAATTGGCAGTCAGTGGCCTTAACTGCTGGGCCAGCTCTTCAGCACCCCCCCTCCTTTTTTTTTTTTTAATAACAGAGACTCTGTAGCCCCAGCTTGCCTGGAACTTGCTAAGTAGATCAGGTTGGCTTTGATCTCACAAAGGCCTGTCTGCCTCTGCCTCCTGAGTGCTGAGCTGTGGACTGGCTCCAAATCCCCTTCTGATTTGTTATACTTTAGGAGTGTCCCTAAATGAGGCTCCTGTCCCACTGATGCACTGCTGGGAGGTGGTAGGAACATTAGGACGTAGGGCCTATTTTCAGGAAGTCAGCTCATTGAGGGAGTGCATTTGAGGGGAGACTGGCAGCTGGGCTCCTTCCTCTTTCGTGCTACTGGGCAGCTCTGTGTGTGCAGCCTGCCCCCATCACATGCTTCCTGCCACGTTTGCCTTGCTACAGGCTCAAAATGAGGACAAGCAACCACGGCCTGAAATCTGTGAAAACATAAGCCCCTTTTCCATTGTTTATCCCAGGTATTCTGTCACAGGTAGAGAACTGACGAACACAGGTCACAACTCTGAACATGTGGGACTGGAGAGATGGCTCACCTGTTAAAAGAGCACTGGTTGTTCTTGCAGAAGATCCAGGTTCGAATCCCAGTACCCACATGGCAGCTAACAACTGTCTGTAACTCCAGTTTCAGGGGATCTGATACCTTCTTCTGTCCTCTGTGGGAATTGCATGACATGGGTGTGCTTACATACATGCAGGCAATACACATATGCATAAAATAAAAATAATAAATAAAATAAAAATAGCATCTCTGAACATATGACTGGTAAGGCCTTTTCAAGCTCCAATTTTCTGAGTTTGAAACTTTAAGAATTCAATGTTAATTATGCAAAAACATGTTTAAAATATTTTTATTTTATGCGTATGAGTGTATTGTTTGCAAGTATGTAAGTGTACCCGTGTTCAATGCCTTCAGAGGTTAGAAGAGGGCATCAGATCCCCTGGAACTGGAGTTTGGGACAGTTTTTAACCACCATGTGGGTGCTGGAAATCAAACCCAGGTCCTCTGCAAGAGCAGCCAGTGCCATCTCTCCAGCCCCAGTAAAAACATGTTTTAATGAAAGATTAAAAAAAAAGAAAGTAGGGCTGGAGAGATGGCTCAGCGGTTAAGAACACTAACTGTTCTTGCAAAAGACCAGGGCTCAAATCCCAGCACCCACATGGCAGCTAACAACTGTCCATAACTCCAGTTCCAGGGGATCCGACGGCCTCTTCTGTTCTCCTCAGGCACTGCATGACATGGGTGCACTTACCTACATGCAGGCAATATACGCATACATATAAAATAAAAAAAAATTTTTAAGGAAAAAGTGTTTATTTTGGCTCACAGTTTGCAAGGATATTGTCCATTATGGGGGAGATATGGAGGGAAGGATGTAAGGCAGCTGGCTGCATAGTGTTTGCATTCAAAACAGAAAGAGATGAAAAAGAAAGTAGCCAGGTGTGGTGGCATAAGCCTTTAGTCCCAGCACTCGGGAGGCAGAGGCAGGTGGGTCTCTGTGAGTTTGAGGCCAGCCTGGTCTACATAGTGAGTTCCAGGCTAGGTGGGGCTACAGG
>NW_008346898.1:126259-130249 GCF_000622305.1 Nannospalax galili
AGAGAGAGAGAGAGAGAGAGAGAGAGAGAGAGAGAGAGAGAGAGAGAGAGAGACTACATGTTGTTTAGTGTGCATCTAACCAAATGTGTGATACAACAGTCCCACCACTTATTTGGTCATCCTCTATAAATCAGAAGGTGGATGGAGAGACGGTCACTTGGGATGGGTTTACATTTTAAAATAAATGTTATGACAAAACCAAGTTCTCTAAACTATAATCACCAAAATAATAACAAATTCTGGTTTGAATTTATGGCTCCAGTTGGCAGACCTGTATCAGGCCCTGGATTCCACCCCCAATACTATAATGTATGAAAAAAGAAAACTTAATCTGGAGGATCTAAAACATTTATGGGAGAAAAGTATTCCAGAACAGGATATTTAGTCTCTGAGTCTCTCAAAAATACAAACAGGAGGCGGGACATGGTGAAGCATGCCATTAATCCTAGCACTTGGGATGCAGAGGCAGGTGTATCTCTGTGATTTCAAGGCCAGCCTGGTCTACATAGCGAGTTTCAGGCCAACTGGGGCTACAGGAAGACCCTGTCTCAAAAAGACCAAAAAAAAAAAAAATACAAACAGGACTTGGGTAGTGACACACATCTTTAATCCCATAGGGTAAAGGCAGGCGGGACCAGCCTGGTCTATATAACAAATTCTAGGCCAGCTAGGGCTACAGGAAAACCTGTCTCAAAAAACAGGTTTGAGAGTGGTAGTGTATACCTTTAAAGCCAGAGATGGGTCTCTGTGAGTTTGAGGCCAGCCTGGCCTATACAACAGTTCCAGGCCAGCTAGGGCTACGCAGAGAGAGATCTTGTCTCAAAACAAAACAAGAAGAAAACCAGATGGGAAGGAAGAACAAGAAAAGGTATGACATGGTATGAACATGGTTATGTTATACATGTCATACATGTATGAAAATGCAAAACCCATTTTTTTTTTCGGTCTTTTTGAGACAGGATTTCCCTGTAGCCCCAGCTGTCCTGGAACTCACTATGTAGACCAGGCTGGCCTTGAACTCACAGAGATCCACTTGCCTCTGCCTCCCAAGTGCTGGGACTACAGGCATGCACCACCACACCTGGCCTGCAAAACCCATTTAAAAAAAAAAAAACAAGCCGGAGGCAGAGGCAGGCAGATCTCTGTGAGTTCAAGGCCAGCCTGGTCTACATAGTGAGTTCCAGGTCAGCTGGGGCTACAGGGAGACCCTGTCTCAAAAAGACAAAAAACAAAACAAAACAAAACAAAACAAAAAACCAGATTACTTGTGAAGCACATTAGTAGAAGATACCTCCAAGGAGCTGGAGAGATGGCTCAGCGGTTAAGAGCACTGGCTGCTCTTGCAAAGGACTGGGTTCGGTTCCCAGTACCCACATGGTGGCTAACAACCATCCATAACCCCAGTTCCAGGAGAACCGACACCCTCTTCTGACCTCCACAGGAATTGCATGACACGGATGCACTTATATACATACAGGCAATACACTCATACACATAAAATTAAAAAAATTAAAAAAAAAGACAATACCTCCAAATGGAACAATTTGATAAACAGTGCGTTAAGTAAACCAGTTTTGTATCACCAATGATGGGATAATTCATGTCCTGATGGTGCCTGTGTCTTGTTAAATGTTTAGTGTGGGCCTGTGAGATGGCTCAGCAGGTAAAGGCACTTGCTGTGGAAGTCTGATGACCCAAGTTAATTCCTGGAACCCAGGATGGAAGAAGAGAACAGGCTCACAGTTTTCTTACCTCTCCACATGCACATGGCATCCTCACACCCCATGCCCTGCACAAAAAAGAAAAAATTGAAAAATTAAAAAAAATTATTATTTTTATTTTATGTGTATGTGTGTATTGCCTGCATGTAGGTAAGTGTACCCATGTCTTGCAATGCCTGCGGAGGTCAGAAGAGGCTGTCGGATCCCCTGGGACTGGAGTTACGAACAGTTGTTAGCTGCCATGTGGGTGCTGGGAATCGAACCTGGGTCTTCTGCAAGAACAGCCAGTTTTTTTAAACACTAAGCCATCTCTCCAGCTCCCAAAATTGAAAAATATTAAAATAAAAAATATTAACTCATACTATATTAATTTACACTATAAAACGACAAAGAGGTATGACTTAATATTAGTTAAAATCTACAAAAATCAAGTCTAGAGGCTGGAGACACATTGCCTGTATGTAAATATAGGTGATTTATTGCATGCCCTCAGAATTATTACTCTATAGAACTGTCCTAGTCAGCTGTAACTGTCAACTTGGTACAGCTTAGAGTCACCTGATAGGAAAGCCTCCACTGAGGAATTTCCTAGATCAGATTGGCTGTGCATGTCTCTGGGGGACTGACTAACTACCTTGTTTATTAATTGATGTAGGAAGGCCCAGCCCACTGTGGGCAGCACCATGCCTAGGCAGGTGGTACTGGGTTGTATAAGAATGTTAGCTGAGCATGAGCCTGTGAATGAGCCAGTAAGCAGTTTCTCCATGGTTCCTGGCTTGAGGTTCTGCCCTACTTCCCTCAGGGATGGACTGTCACCTGTTAGATGAAATAAACCCTTTCCTCCCTGAAGTTGCTTTTGGTCAGTGTTTTTATCACAGCAACAGAGAAGCAAACTTGGGCAGCGACCATCTAGCATCAAGAGCCATTTACCACATACCTGTTGTGTACCTGTGTGGAAGGGGAAGGGTACAGCCCTTACTTTGAAGAACTCAAGCCTATCAATCGGCATCTCTGTATGACCTTATAAAATCCTTATTTAATTTCCACTTTTGGTAACTTAATTGCTGGCAACCCAGAAATAACTTGCAACTAGTATTTAAAGGCAATTAAAATTTTCCACTCAATTAAAATGTAAGTCATAATACAGTTTGTGTTCTTGCCTATCGGAGTTACATTTTATCACCTATAAGAAGACAATTTAGAAATTGTAAGCATCAGTAATTTGTTTCCATAATATTTATAAACCAAATTATTAACATTACAATAAAGACTTAATCAGGCTGCTATATGGAAATTGGGTTTAAGTAGTCACAAGTCTGAGTGCATAGAGAATCTTCTCTGTAGTGGGAGGCAGAGGGAGGGGGAATCTCTGTGAGTTCAAGGCCAGCCTGGTCTACAAATTGAATTCCTGATTGCAAGTGCTCTCTGTGCCCTCAGTTACAGCCTCATCTGGAACCCAAATATTAAAAAGCCTGGATATCTAAAAATATTTTTTTGAAAATGTTATTTTAAAATTATTTATTGAATATTTTTATGAGTGTATTGCCTGCATATATGTAAGTGTACCCATGGTGTGCAATGCCTACAGAAGTCAGAAGATGTCGGATCCCCTGGAACTGGACCTATGGACAACTGTTATCTGCCATGCGGGTGCTGGGATTCGAACCCAGATCTTCTGCAAGAGCAAGCAGTGCTCTTAACTACTGAGCCATCTCTCCAGCCCTACAAATAATTCTTAAAGTAATGTATGATGCAGAAAAGTGCCTGCATGAGGCATGACCTCTGATACCACTATATCTATGATCTACGTATCTATGTTCTCTCAGACACAAACACATACACATATTTAAAGGGGGTATACATAAAGCTCTGCTTTTTTCATTTCTACTGAGTACTCACTCTAGCTAAGCAGACGTACCCACTTTATAAACGGAACATGGCATGTAACACACATTACTTTGGCTTTTCTGCTCTCCTCCCTCCTTTCTCCTTCCTTCCCTCCTTTCTGATGGGGGTCTATGTAGCCCTGGCGGACCTTAAATTCAGGATCATCCTTCCTTAGCCTCCCGAATACATGAGATTATAGTTACATACAATTGTGCCTAGCTCTTTTAAGTTCATAGAAAGAGCTAGGCGTGGTGGCACATGCCTTTAATCCCAGCACTTGGGAGGCAGAGGCAGGTGGATCTCTGTGAGTTCAAGGCCAGCCTGGTCTACTTAGTTGAGTTCCAGGACAGCTGGGGCTACAGGGAGACCCTGTCTCAAAAAA
>NW_008346898.1:130261-208843 GCF_000622305.1 Nannospalax galili
AAGTTTATAGAAAGATTAATGACCAAGGGAAACTTAGCTGCCACAGCTATGACTAAAGTTTAGTTAAAATGAAAACTTTTCCTAAGACAATGAAAGCAAACAGGATCCTACAGACCTGCACTTCTCATTTTGTCCTAAACCCAAACTGTGGAAACCCACAGGTCTATTGCCAATTAAATTGTAATTTTTTGGGGGGAGGGGTCTTTTCAGACAGGGTCTGCCTGTAGTCCCAGTTTGCCTGGAACTTGATACTTTTTTTTTTTTGTCTTTTTGAGACAGGGTCTCTCTGTAGCCCCAACTGTCCTGGACTCACTATGTAGACCAGGCTGGCCTTGAACTCACAGAGATCCACCTGCCTCTGCCTCCTAAGTGCTGGGATTAAAGGCATGCGCCACCATGCCTTTCATTGAGTGGAACTCAATACTTAGATCAGGCTGGCCTCATTTTAAAAAAATTTTATTAAATTTTATTTTTGTTTTGTGTCTGTGACTTATGAGGGCAATGGATGTTAGCTGTCATGTGGGTTCTGGGATTCAAAGTGGGTCTTCTACAAGAACAGCCAGTACTCTTAACAGCTGAGCCATCTCTACAGCCCCCTATTTTTGTGTATGAGTATATTGCCTGCATGTATGTAAGTGCACCCATGTCCTGCAATGCCCACAAAGGTCAGAAGAGGGCACTGGGTCCCCTGGAACTGGAGCTAGGGATGATAACCACTATGTGGACACTGGGAAACTAACTCAGGTCCCCTGCCAGAGCAGTCAGTGCTCTTAACTGCTGAATCATCTTTCTAGGCCCCAACTTTAAAAAAAATATTTTTATTTTTTGCCAGGCATGGTGGCACACGCCTTTAATCCCAGCACTTGGGAGGCAGAGGCAGGTGAATCTCTGTTGAGTTCAAGGCCAGCTTGGTCTACATAGTGAGTTCCAGGACAGCTGGGGATACAGGGAGACCCTGTCTCAAAAAGACCAAATAAAGTTTTAAAAAATTTTTAACCCTCAGAAGAGGGTGTCTGATCCCCTGGAACTAAAGTTATGGATGGTTGTAAACCACCCTATGGGTGCTAGGATTTGAACCTGGGCCTTCTTCAAGGGCAGTGTTCTCAATCACTAAGTCATCTCCTCAGCCTGTTTTGTTTTCCCTGACAAGGTCTTACTATGTACCACTGACTGGCCTGGAAATGTGAACTACATACCAGGCTGGACTCAAACTCAGAGATCCATCTGCCTCTGCCTCTTGAGTGCTAGGATTAAAGGTATGCCCAATCTTGCCCAGCTATAAGACTATTTTTTTTTTGGTTGTTTTTTGAAACAGAGACCTGTCTCCCTGTGTCCCCAGCTGTCCTGGAACTATGTAGACCAGGCTAGCCTGGTACTCAAGAGAGCCACCTGCCTTTGCCTCCCAAGTGCTGGGACTACAGGTGTGGGCCACCAACCCTGGTGCTATGACTATTTAAAGATCCGCCTGCCTCTGCCTCCTGGCCTCAAATTTATTTTGTGTGGGTGTGTGTATGGTGTGTGTGTGGGGGGGAGGTAGGGGGTAGTGTGCAGGTCTGGGTGCTAGTGTGGAGGTCAGAGGACAACTCTGTGGTTAATTCTCTCCTTCCACCTTCACGTGGACTCCAGTAATGGAACGTGGGTGGCCAGGCTTGTAGGGCCTTCAAGCATCTTTACTCAATGAGGTGTCTCACCTCCATTAATCACATAGCTTGTCTGGGAGAGTGTACTGGGGAGAATTAACCCCAAGGAGGGAATGAAGTAGGTGAAAGACAGGAGACGTGACTTCACACACAGGAGCCCTGTGTGCCCTGAGTGAGGCTCTGGTCTCTGCTGCTACAAGCAGATGAGCTGCTGGAGCGTCTGACTCATAGGGCACACTGCTTCACTGGCTTCTGTTTAATTTTTAAATGAATACCGTACATGTGCTTTTCTGTGTGTATGTATACGAGTGCAGGTGCCTACAGAGATCAGACTCCCATGGAGCTGGAGTTACGTGCTCTTATCCATTAAGCCAGCTATCTATCCATAATATTTTAAATTAAAAAAAACTATTCAAAACATGATAAGAAATTAGGCTTTTATCAGTATACAAATAAGTTTACTTAAAATCAGTTCAGTTACATATTTAAAAAAACATTCACAAACTCCTCCCAGGGAATGGGCTCCTGGGAAACCTGCAGTCCCACTTAGGGGGACCAACACAAGAGTCCAGGTACACAGATACTCTTTTCATGACACTGACGGTCACAAAGAAAACTTTCTCCCCTGGATGAATAGGAAGTATTCACAGAGAACATCCACAAAGCAAAGCTGCTAATATCAGAAGAGTTCTAGAACTTCAATTGAATACAGTCCTCTACTGTTCTTTTCTTGATTCAACTTCTGGAGCTCCCGAAAACTCACTTCAATCTTGTTGAGCTCGGAATAGACACATATCTAAAAAACACATTCAGAGCATCTTTTACCATAAAGTCTACACATCTTTTATCATTACTAATGATTTTTCCAATAGTATGTTTTTTGGATACTGGAATATAATCAGTAGCCTCAAGATTGCTAAGTATGCCCTTTACCATGAGTAAACTTATGTTTAATTACAATCAACATAACTGGGATGGCCAGATGGCTCACCAGACTTGCCACCAAGACTGACAACCTGAGTCTGATTCCTGGGACCCACAAGATGGAGGGAGAGAACAGCTCCCTTGGGTTGTCCTCTGACCTTCACACATGCACTGTGGCATGTGCACCCCCTGGCCCCTCCCCCAAAGTAAATAATAACACGGGCAATGCTTAGGTTCAAATAGAATCAACAATAGGATGGACTCTGGAAAGTCCTCCTCTGACTTCAATGTATATCATGGTACCCAAATATCCACCCATGTTCATATATACATACACTCCCAAAATAAAGAAATGCAATAGTTTTTTTTTTTTTTCTTGACTAAAGAATCACAAACCTGAGACTTCACAAACTTGTAAAGATTAGTCAACAGTCTTTTTGCTTCTGGTATCATTAAGACAACAGTAAAATTAGCATCTAGAAGTAGGCATATCCAATCCATAATCTGAAGAGAAATACAGAAAGATTAATTCACTAAGCCAAGTCCATGGTTCCAAACAGAAGAACAAATCTTTATGAAAGCCTCAACATTTTAGAGACGGAGGAAATATGTTTTTTTCTGCTTTTATAAGAATTAATAATCTATACAAGAATAACTGGATCTTTTTCACAGCATTAATCAGTAATGAGAAAATCAGAATGATATTTAATCCAAGAGAGTTAGTACTGGCTTTTTTTTTTTTTAGAAAACTTTTGTTTTGCTGACTGTGGTGGCTCCTCTCTGGGATCTGAGCACTTGAGAGCAGGGCTGACTGACATAACCAGGCCAGCCGGAGCACAGAGCAATATCCTGTCTCACCAAAACAAAACAAAAACACTTGTTTTTTTTTTTTTTTTTTAAAAAAACAGGGTCTTCCCGTTAGCCCAAATGGCCTGGAACTAGCTATGTAGATCAACCAGGCTCACCTCAGTCTCAGAGATTTGCCTGCCTCTGTCTCTCAATGCTGGGATTAAAGGCATGCACCACCACACCCAACAAAACAAAACTTTTAAAAATAATTACCTGTAGTTACTAAAAAATAACTCCATCTTCTACCTTTTTCTTTTTTGGGTCTTTTTGACCTTCTCCCTATGGCCCCAAGTGGCCTGGAACTCCCTATGTAGACCAGGTTGGCCTTGAACTCACAAAGACTAGTCTGTCTCTGCCTCGAGTGCTGGGATTAAAGGCATGTGCCACCAAGTCTGACTCATCTTCTATCTAGACACACCACAGGTGTTCTGTGTCCCAGATGAGCTATTATGAACTAAATTAACATAATGTAAATAAACTATATATACGTATTTTTTGGTCTTTTTGAGACAGGGTCTTCCTGTAGCCCCAGCTGTCCTGGAACTCACTATGTAGACCAGGCTGGCCTTGAACTCACAGAGATCCACCTGCCTCTGCCTCCCAAGTGCTGGGACTAAAGGCAAACGCCACCACACCTGGCATAAACTATATATTTATAAAAGTATTATTCTACATATTCCTCTAATGTCAAATGATGTATTAAATATGCAAATGAAAAAATAACAGAAAATGGTTATGTATTTGGAGAGAGAGCAAGTGAGCTGATTCCCTATGAAACTCCCTGCACCCAGATAAATTCTAGGCAAGACTGGTGGCTCATGCTGTTGATCCTAGCACTTGGGAGGCTGAAGAGGATCACAAGAGTTCCAGGCCATGGTGGGCTATAGAGTAAGATTCTGCCTCAAAAAACAAAAATGGTTGGATGTGGTGGCACATGCCTTTGGTCCTATGCCTAGGGAGGCAAAAGCAGGCAGATCTCTGAGCTCCAGGCCAGCGATGTCTACATAGTTGAGTTTCAGGCCAGCCAGCTACACGGTGAGACTCTGTCCCCCCCAAAATAAACAACAAGCCAAAAAAAAAAAAAAAATTCTAGGGGCTAGAGAGATGGTTCAGTGGTTAAGGATACTAGCTAACCTTGCAGAGGACCCAGGTTGATTCCCAGCACCATATAGAAGCTGTCTGTAGCTCTAGTTTCCAGGGCATCCTATGTCCTCTTCTGACCCCCATAGGCACTGTATGACACAGGTATATGTACATACATGCAGGCAATATACTCATACACATAAAAAATTAAAAAATATTAAAAAATACATTTTACACAAATCAGTAAGTCAGACACAGAAAATGAGACCATAAATGTATGAGGGAAAAGTAGGATGGTTATTTTTAGAATCTTAAGAGTGGGATGAGCATTAAACACATCACCCACAAAGAGTCAGTATATTTAATTTTTTTAATGTTTATTATTTTCATTTTATGTGTATACGTATATTGCCTGCATGTAGATAAGTGTACCCGTGTCGTGCCATGCCCGAGGAAGACAGAAGAGGCTGTCAGATCCCCTGGAACTGGAGTTACGGACAGTTGTTAGCTGCCATGTGGGTGCTGGGATTCGAACCCCGGTCTTCTGCAAGAACCACTCAGCCATCTCTCCAGTCCCAAGAGTCAGTGTATTTTAATAGCAAAAAAATGACTCTTTGTAGCCTGGTGTGGCAGCCCACGCCTTTAATCCCAGCACTCGGGAGGCAGAGGCAGGAGGATCTCTGTGAGTTCAAGGCCAGCCTGGTCTACACAGTGAGTTCTAAGACAGCTGGGGCTACAGGGAGACCCAGTCTCAAAAAGACCAAAAAAAAAAAAAAGGGGTCTCTTTGTGCTGGGCATGCCTTTGATCCCAGCACTTGGGAGGCAGAGGCAGGCAAATCTCTGTGAGATTGAGGCCAGCCTGGTCTACATAGTGAGTGCCAGGCCAGCTGGGGATACAGGGAGACCCTGTCTCAAGAATCCCCCGGCCACAAAAAGCCCAACAACTCTGTGTGTATGTACCTATGCAGGTGTGTATGTATGTGCCTGTGGATGCTGGAGGCTGAGGTCAGGCATCTTCTTCAGTTGTTTTCTACCTTACTGGTCTCTTGTGGACCCTTCCATTCACCAGCTCAGCTGGGTTGGCCAGCCCGTGAGCTCCAGGGATGTCTGTATCTGCATCTAACACTGGATTGCAGATGTGTGTTGCTGTGCCCTGCTTTTTCACGTGGGTGCTGGGGCTCAAAACTCAGGGTGCTTATGCATGCCTGGTAAGCCCATCACCATCTGAGCCCCCCCGGCAAGCACCCACTCTCTTAAGTGTATGAAGAGAGACAACCTACTGCTAGGCGCTCCTTGTCTTCATATGAGGCCCAAGAAATTCTTTGAAAGGATAATGATGAATCAGGAATTTAATTCCTAACACAGCACTACGAATCTAGACATCTATCTACTAGACCGAGGCGCCCTCTCCAGCTCCAACAGTCTGCATGAGGGAGAAGCATCTTCTCATCCCGGACAGGCTGAAGGTCGGGTACTGAAGTCTAGGTGCTGACACGGCATGGAGGCTCTGTACAAAGTCAAAGCTGTCTGACCTGGCTCAGGGTTGGAGGGTTTACTCCAGGAAGAGTCATGGCGGCGTTCCCACTACACTTGAGGTAGAGGAAATTCAAATACTGGAGAAGTAGCTGGGGGAGGGAAAAAGAAAAAGCACAGTTTACCACTCTGGCAGAAAAACGTTCTCTACGAACAAACCCAACAGAGAGTAGAAAGGCTTCTAAGAAGCTGTTCAATTAAATTATATATCAAATATGACTCAGATCTCCGGGGACACAGAAACTGTAAACTGAAGTCCTTGTCATCACCAAGGAACTCTCTAGTTGAAGAAAGGAAGGGGATGAGCTTAGTTCTGTAACTAACAGCTGGTCAGAGTTAAGTAGACCTAAATGAGAAATAAAATTCCACAGGACTTGCAGAACACTCACCACGATGTGCTGTGCAGGGATGTCCTTCAAGTGTGGCAGAAGGAAGGTCTCACTATAGGCTGAATGTAGAATTCCATTTCTACTCAGACTAAAGGAAAATCTTCCTTTAACAAGGAAAAGGCTGCTCTACTGAAAACATGAGTAGTTCTCTAGCTTTTTCTTGACACAGGGTCTCCCTGTAGCCCCAACTGGCCCGGAACTCACTATGTAGACCAGGCTGGCCTCGGACTCAGAGGTCCACCTACCTCTGCCTCCAGGGTGCTGGGATTAAAGGTGTGAGTCACCCCCAACCCCACGGCTCAAGTGATTTTTTTTTCTTCTAAAGTTCTACAAAAAAACTATGATTTACAAGAGGAGTATCAGCCATGTCTTTGACTCCAGCACTAGGGAGAAAGAGGCAGGCAGAACTCTGTGAGACCAGCCTACTAGCAACACACATGCCCGTAAAATAAAAATGATAAAAAATTTAGAAAAGGTCTCTTACCATTAGAGGTCAGGAAAACTTCACTTTTACAAATAGAATTTTTTTCCTTTTAAAGACTTGATAAAGCTTGCGTGTATATGTACGTGTCTGTGTGGCATATGGATATATAATACATGTTGAGTACTACTAGTTTTATAAATTGCATTTTTATGTATTTTGCATGCATATATTAAGTGCATCAAGCACATGCAATGCCCTTGGAGGCCAGAAAAGGACATCGGATTCCCTTGAACTGGAGTTAGAGACAGCTGTTAGCTGCCGTGTGGGTGCTAAAAAGCAAATCTTGGTCCTTTGCAGAAGCAGCCAATGTTCTTAATTGTGGAGCCATCTCTCCAGCCCCCACTTCCCAGTAGTGTTTTTTGAAAATTTTAAAAAATTATTTAATTTTATGTGTATGAGTGTATTGTCTGCATGTATGTAAGTGTACCCATATTGTCCAGTGCCCTTGGAGGTCACAAGATTCCCTTGGAACTGGAGTTACAGACAGCTATTAGCTGCCATGTGGGTGCTGAGAATCAAACCCTGGTCCTCTGCAAGAGCAGCTAGTGCTCTTAACTGCTGAGCCATTTCTCCAGGTTCACCTACTACCCATTATAGTTTTTTTTTCTGTTGTTTTTTTTTTTTCAGTCTTTTTGAGACAGGGTCTCCCTGTAGCCCCAGCTGTCCTGGAACTCACTATGTAGACCAGGCTGGCCTTGAACTCACAGAGATCCATCTGCCTCTGCCTCCCAGCTGACCTAGAACTCACTATGCATATCAGGCTGACCTTTAACTCACAGAGATCTGCCTGCCTCTGGCTGCCAAGTGCTGGGATTAACGGCATGGGCCACTGGTAGACCACCAGAGTGCCTATTCCGGCCTCCCTCTGGCATAGGAGCTGAGAACTCAGGGGACCGCCTGAGAGCGCCTAGATCCTGCCCCCAGGTGGTGATAAGAGTTATGCAACTTGGAAGTCTTTTAGATAGACCCACTGAAGGGGTACCCCAACTGCTTCACCCTGCATCCTTTCCCTGTTCAGCATGAAAGAAGCCAAAGCAGGCTGCGTCCTGATTCCCTATTGGCAATTCTTCAGAGGATGGTGTGTTAAGAATAGGAGGTAGGAATTGGCTAGGCAGTTAGGGTAAAAAGACCCGAAAGAAAAGTAGCCAGTTTCTTGGCTAAAAGTCACAATGTCCTTGGGCTTCTTAACAACATACTCTGTTCCAAAAGCCAAAAATGTCAAAAGTATCGGGGAGCTCTTAACTAATCCCTAAGAGATTTCAGGTTACCTTTTCAGAGGGGGTAATGTTAAAGTAGCAAAAAGCCCCATAAAAGAAAGAAAGAGAGGGAGAGGAGGGGAGAGGATGGGAGATGCTGGAGGGGAGGGAGTGGGTGTGGATTTGATCAAAACATCTTATATGCATGTATGAAATTCTCAATAAAGTTTTAAAAAAAGGGGCATGGACTACCATGCCAGGCCCCAATATAGTTTCTTAAGAAAACAGACATGTTGGCACCCACCAGTATCTCAGCACTTAGCTACAGATAGAAGAATGAGGAGTTCAAGGTCCTCCCTGGTGATGTGAGACCCTTTTTCGAAACTGATTTAAAATCAAACCAAAACTCAAACTCTCCCTCCAAACAAAGAAAACAGGCATAAACGGCTGGGGATGCAGTCCTGCAGTAGAGTGCTTGGCAAGAACATACACGACCATGGATCTGATCTCTTGTAGTATCTTTAGCACACAGTGGGGGTGGGGGTGGAGGAAGAAGAGGAAGGGGGAGGCAGGAAAACAGGTTTAAGTAAGTCAATTGAATGTGGCAGCAAATATAATCCAGTTCAACAGATGTTGAAAAGTTGAAAAAAGAAGCTTGTTAAATTACTTATTCCATATTTAGCGCTTGGCATATAACTATATCCCTAGAAAGAGAGCACAAGTGAGTGTTTCAAAGGATACAGCAGAGCTGCTCGCTTTGGTGTCACAGGGCACGAGACTGTCTTTGCTGCTCCAGGCTTTTCACTTAACTCCTGATTCTCGTTACTGCAGTTACTGTCTTTGGGACTGAAGCCATTCTGAACAACTTCAGTTTGCTCTTCCATTTCCTCATCTTGCATGGTATCACTACAATCAAACACTGACTCCATACTGACACTCATGTCTTGCAGACTGTCATCCCCAATGCTACAGTGTCAATGGAAAGCAAGAGGTTAGTTCTTACTACTTGAAACTCAAATTCATTTTCTAAGCTTTCAGAGTTTCAGAACTCGAATTAAGTCAGAGACTTAGAACGAAGTGAAGGAAAAGACCACTCTACCTTAAGAAGAGCTTTAAGCAGGCACAGGTCGCAGACTCAGGAATGTCAGGGAACTGCTGCAGGCAGAGTTGTAACATCTGTACATCTGCGCGCTCTAAGGCAATCTCCATCAAGCCAGGGCACAAGCTGAGATGAAAAAGTTGTATTAATTAATTAAAAAAATCTTTTGAGACAGGTCCCAGCTGTTCTGGAACTCACTATGGAAACCAGGTTGGCTTTGAATTCACAGAGATCTGCCTGCCTCTGCCTCCCAAATGCTGGGATTAAAGGTGTGCACTACCACACACGGCTCTTAAATTTTTGTTTTTTTTCAGACAGGGTCTCCCGACTGCCCCAGCTGGCCTGGGAATTGCTATGTAGATCAGGGTGACTTTGTTGTCACAGAGATCCACCTGCCTCTGCCTCTCCAGTGTGCCACCACACCTGGCCTTTTTTTTTTTTTGCATATGGTGTTTGACACATATCTACCTGTAGGAAAGCACATGCGTTTGGATGAGCTGCATCAGACAGTTCCGGGGATAAAAGGATGGCTCTGCTTTACATCTTCCCAGAAGTCCTGTTATCACATCTCCAAGTAAAGTATGAAAGTCAGGGGTTGACGTGGCCAAAAATTTACGTAGCTCTACTTCAATGTGTTTTTCTGAGTCTTTCTGAAAGGGTAAAATGGAAGAATTCAGTATGGCACATTAATAAATTTCACTCTGAAAAAAAAACAAAACAAAAAAAAAAACCAAAAAAACAAACACTTCCCAGTTCAAAATACTAACAATTTCACACATTTCTATAAAACAAGTTGACATTACAATCTTTAACACAAAAAACTGCAAAGGGCAATGCCAGGCATGTGCCTTTAATCCCTGCCCCCAGGAGGCAGAGGCAGGCAGATCTCTGTGAGATGAGGCCAGTCTGATCTATGTAGTAACTTCCAGGCAAGGTAGGGCTAGGAAAACTCTGTCAAAAACAAAAAACTGCATGGGGGAAAAATATCTAAGAGTTCAGAATTTTTTTGTTACGGTTTTTTGAGACAGGGTCTCCCTATACCCTCAGCTGACGTGGAACTCACTATGGCCAGGCTGGCCTAGATCTCACTGAGATCCTATCTCTGCTTCCTGAGAGCTGGGTTTAAAGGCATGTGACACCATGCTTGGCCTCTCAAATCTCTATAAATTTTTTTTTTCTTCTTACTTTTATGTGTATGACTGTTTTGGCTGCACGTATGTAAGTGCACCATGTGCATTAATACCTATGGAGGCCAGAAGAGGGCACTGGAACTTACAGATGATTGTAAGCCATCGAGTGGGTGCTGGGAACCAGACACCCCAGTCCTGTGCAAGACCAGCAAGTGCTCTTAGCTGCTCATCTTTCCAGTTCGGATATCAAATCTTTAGAAGGCTACACTGTAAACAGTGTAACCAGATCATAAATCTTTGAGATAAAGAGTCAAATAAATAAAAGTTTTGCACCAACTCTGATAACCTTAAAATATAATATACAAATATTCACCAGAGAGAACATGAAACATTAGAACAGGTAGAATGAAAACTAGACTGGTCCCTCTGAACCACTTGATTTTTAAAATATTTCCAGTACTTAAAAGTGCCATGGTGTGTGGAGTCCGTTTTCTCTTCCCACCATTATGTGGGTTCCAGGGATTAAACTAAGGTTGCCAGGCTTGTGTGAGCCATCTCACCAGCCCTAATTCTAGTGTTTTTTACTTACATTTATTATCGATAAAAGTTGTTCAGATCCTGGAACTTCTGGCTGTAAACTGGCTTCCATCTTTTTTCTCCTTAGCTGGAATAAAGCAAACTCATTAGGATTTCAAACAATGCAAAATATCCACCAGAAATCTAAAGGAGTATGAAACAGATTAGGTTAGGACACTAAGTATGACCTCATACTTCAAATATATGTAGATTTCTTAAAGATTTTATTTACTTATTTGCTTATTTATTTATTTATTTCTGGTCTTTTTGAGACAGGGTCTCCCTGTAGCCCTAGCTGTCCTGGATTCGCTATGGAGACCAGGCTGGCCTTGAACTCACAGAGGTCCGCCTGCCTCTGCCTCCAGAGTGCTGGGATTAAAGGCGTGCACCATCACACCCAGCTAGATTTTATTTTTAATTATTTGCCTGTGTAGTAAGTATGTGCATCTGAGTGCAGGTGCCTACAAAGGCCAGGAGAAGGCATTAGATCCCCTCGAGGTGGAGTTAACAGGCAGTTGTGAGCCACTTGCTGTGGTGCTGGGAACTGAACTTGAGTCCTCTACAAAAGCAGTATGTGCTATTAATTGTGGACTCATCTCTTCTACCCCAATATATATATTGAGACATGGTCTCCCTATAGCCCCAGCTGGCCTGCAACTCATTCTATAGACCAGGCTGGCCTCAACTTAAGAGAATTTGCCTGCTTCTGCCTCCTGAGTGCTGGGATGAAAGGTGTGTGCCACCATACCAGGCATTGATACTTTTAAAAACAAACTTTGTTAGAAGGAAACTGGTTTTATTTCAACTCAAATAAGATTTTTAAACTTAGGGTGGCCTGGAACTCATTATGTAGTTCAGGTAGGTTTCAAACTTGTAATTTTGCCTCTGCCTCCTAAGTGCTTGATGGGATAGAGGCACAAGGCACCATATCCAGCTGAGGTTTTTTTTAAAAAACATAAAATCTTTATTCTCAGGAGAGTATTACTGCTAATTGCAAGCTGGCTTATTTTCTTACCTGAAATTTAGTTAATACCACACACATCCATAAAAATTAACAGATAAGGGCTGGAGAGATGGCTCAGTGGTTAAGAGCACTTGCTATTCCTGAAGAAGACACGAATTCGATAACCAACACCCATGTCAAGTGGCTCACAACTGACTGCAACTCAAGTTCCAGGGGAGCTGAATCATGTGTACATATTGATCCCCACCTCCCAATTACAAATAAAATAAGACTACACATGAATTTTGGCTAAAGACTATGATGTTACAGGGGTGAAACCTCAAACTGCCCTGTTATTAAGACCAAACATTTAAGAGTTACACAGATATAAACCATTAAAATCATTCAGCCTTTTCCTGTTTATCAACATTTACCCTAACATTTTTTATTCAACTACTAAACTTACAATTCTCCTTGACTGCGCTGCACTGTGGGATTCAAGTTCATATCCCTCACACATTTCCCAGTTTACAAAGTGGGGCATGGAGCAAGTGCCTAAGGAAACACAAAACGTAAAATTATTGAGCAATCTTGACCAACTGTTATCCGACTAAAGAACAACAGAACCACTTATATACACTTCAAGAGAGGCCTCAAATTTTATTTATTTATTTATATATTTTTTATTTTTGGTCTTTTTGAGACAAGGTCTCTCTGTAGCCCCAGCTGTCCTAGAACTCACTATGTAGACCAGGGTGGCCTTGAACTCACAGAGATCCGCCTGCTTCTGCCTCCTGAGTGCTAGGATTAAAGGCATGCACCATCATGCCTGGCTGAGGCCTCAAATTTTAATTCCACTAATAACCTCAAATTGGTAAACCACCAGTAACATTGTTAAGGTACCAAAAAAAAGGGAAGGTTGAGGCAGTATTGATCTGCCTTGGGGATTCCCTCATTGCCCTTATTCAGAAGAACACAGACGCTAACAACAGTTTGGCTGGGTGTGGTGGCACACATCTTTAATCCTAGGGCTTGGGAGGCAGAGATAGGCAGATCTTTGTGAGTTCCAGTCCAGCCAGGGCTACACAGCAAGAATCTGTCTCAAAAACAACAAAAACTAGGGCTGGAGAGATGGCTCAGAGGTTAAGAAAACTTGCTGTTCTTCAAAAGGACCCGGGATTGATTCCCGGCACCCACATGGGAGCTAACAACTATCCATAACTCCAGTTTCAGAGGATCTGGACACCATCTTCTGGCCTCTGCAGGGCACTGCATGCATGTGGTACACTTACATACATGCAAGCAAAACATTTGTACACGCCAGGCATGGTGGCACATGCCTTTAATCCCAGCACTTGGGAGGCAGAGGCAGGTGGATCTCTGAGAGCTGGAGGCCAGCCTGTCCACATAGGGAGTACCAGGCCAGCTGGGACTGCAGGGAAATCCTGTCTCAAAAGCCCCTCCCACCACCACCACCACCACCAAATTCATACAACAGAAACCACTAAAACAGTGTGGCTTTTCAGTTTTTTGTAATGCTTGCAATTTGGGCCATTCCCAAGGTAGACACTTGGTCAGGGAAATTTCAGTGAACATCAAATTTCAAAGTTAAGGCCCTACGCCAGGCATGGTGGCTCATGTCCTTAATCATAACACTTGGGATACAAAAGTAGGCAGATCTTTCATGAATTCAAGGCGAGCCTGGTCTACAATAGTGAGTTCCAGGCCAGCTGAAGCTATAGGGAGACCCTGTCTCAAAACCCCCCCAAAAGGCAAGAAAGGCCCTACTATAAATAGGAGGCTGCATATGAAACTAGGAGCTAATAAAATATTTTGTGTTAATAAAACAAGTGTGTAAGTTTGTTTCTACCTGTATCTTGACTATGCCTCAGTTTTCCAAGGGCTCCTGCTAATGATGACACTTGACACTTGTATGGAATTACCGTTAGACATTTTCCATGCAGCATAAACAATATTTCCCCATAATACCAGAGCTAGAAGAAAAAAGAAAGAAAAAAGTAAGCATGTATTTTTTTCTAAGATCTGACTCAATAATGGCCCTTAACTTACTTTATGACGGCCTCCATTACATTTTCCTATAGTTCACAGTCAGCCCCCACTTACCCACTCTCCATCTACCCCTGCTGTTCATCTTCTCCTAAAAGTCTAGACTCTGGGCTGGAGAGATGGCTCAGCGGTTAAGAGCACTGGCTGGTCTTTCAGAGGACCGAGGTTCGAATCGTAGCATCCACATGACAGCTAACAACTGTCTGTAACTCCCGTTCCAGGGGATCCAATGCCCTCCTCTAACCTCCACAGGCATTACAGGACATGGGTGCACTCACATACACATAAAATAAAAAATATTAAAACAAAAAAGTCTAGACTCAGCATGAGAGAAAAATCCTGATATTTTTCAGAGTTTGGCTTATTTTGTGTATCATGATTTTAAAATCCCGTCTATTTCCTTTTTTTGCTTTTTGGTCTTTTAAAAAAAAAATTTTATTATTTTTATTTTATGCGTATGAGGTATTGCCTGCATGTAGGTAAGTGCATCTGTGTCATGCAATGGCCTCGGAAGACAGGAGACGCTGTCGGATCCCCTGGGACTGGAGTTACTGACAGTTGTTAGCTGTCATGTGGGTGCTGGGATTTGAACCTGGGTCTTCTGCAAGAACAGCCAGTGTTCTTAACTGCTGAGCCATCCCTCCAGCCCCACATTTTGGTCTTTTTGAGACAGGATCTCTCTGTAGCCCCAGCTTGCCTAGAACTCATTATGTAGATCAGGCTGGCCCTGATTTCAGAGATTAGCCTGTCTCTGCCTCCGGAATACTGAGATAAAAGGTGTTCACCACCAGGCCCAGCAATCTATTTTCCTTAAGACATTTCATTCCTCTTTACGAGGAAAACTCCATTATGTAAACAGACCACATTTTCTTCATCTGTTGATGTAGTCTTTAACTCGAAATTTTTTTTAAAGACAGGGTCTCCTTGTTGTAGCCTGGAACTCACTATGTAGCTGCTGGCTTCTATTTCACAGAGGCCTCTGCTTCCCTGACTGGGATTAAAGGTCTGTGCCATCACACCTGGCTCAAACTCAAGCTTTTAACATAACAATAACTTACCTTCTAAGCTATCTCAATACAACACAAAATAAGGAAAATAAGTTCCTTTCCAAAAGAATATAATATGCACAATTTATTGAGATCAAATGTGAATTCAGCACTCTCTAAAGGCCTTTATTTGGTTGGATGTTTTGAGACAGGCTCACTATGTAGCCCAGGCTGGATACAATTACAATTCCTGAGTGCTGGGATTACAGGAACTCTTGGCTCCCAACGTTTGCTAGAGTAGAATTATAAGTAGTTGATTTTGCAAAATCATTTGTTCAAATGTAATTATAACCCAGTCTCTAGCCTTTAATTAAATCAGTAACATCTGGAGCTGAAGAGAAGGCTCAGTGTTGACAGCAAGTACTACTCTTACAAAGGATACAAGTTCAGTTCCTAGCACCTATGTTGGGTGGCTCACAGTTGGGTGTAACTCCAGCTCAAGAGGGATCTAATGCCCTCTTCTGACCTCTGTGGAGACCTGTACTCATGTGTACATACCCCAACAAGACACACATCCATATACATAATTTTAAAAAGTGGCATACACCTTTAGCCACAGCACTCTAAAGGAAGAGGCACACAGATCTCAGTGAATCCAGGCCATACTGGTCTTCATACTGAGTTCCAGGCCAGCTGTGGCTACAGAGAGACCCTGTCTAAAAAAGACCCCTTCAAAAAAACACTGTTAAAAAGTCACGAACATCCTACTGTCCTAATTGACTTTATTTGCATATGCAAATGTTTAGTTGCCAAACACTAAATATTTGGCATGTTTGAAAGGAAATGAAATTCAATCCATCACTCAAAACAGACAAGGACTCCAGCCTTCAGTTTGGGTCAGCTTAAATTTCAGTTCTTTAAGCAAGCACGGTAACTGTGGTGGTTTGAATGAACGTCCCCCATAGCCTCCAAGTATTTGGACACTTGGTCCTCACTCTGTGGTGCCGTTTGGGGAGGGTCATGAAACCTTTAGGAGGTGTGGCCATGCTGCGGGAAGCACATCACTGAGGTGGGCTTTCAGAGTATCCAGCCTGTCCCACTTCCAGTGTGGCTTGCTTTCCTTCCTGCTGTCTCCTTCCATTCTGCCCCGCCATGATGGACTCTCACCCTCTGGAACCAAAATCAAATAAACTCTTCCCTCTATGAATTGCTTTTGTGTTTTATCATAGCAACAGAAAAGACAGCTAATACAGTAACATTTAACATAGAGCTTAAACAGCTAATTTATTATGGAAAAGTAACACGTTAGGTTGCAATTTAAAATACACACACACACACACACACACACACACAAAGAAAACCACCCAAAGAGCAGCTAAAAACAAAATTGCTCTCTCTTAATCTAAAATTAACCATAGTTTAGTTTTTTCAAAGTGGTAAAACAAGCTATTAAACAAAACTCGAATGTAATCTTTCAGGTAAAACACTAATTGTAATTCTAAAAATATTTAGATGTGAAAAGAACTGTCTCCCCTCACAGAATACTTACCAGAAAGCCAAATTACTAAATTTGGTCCACCACGGTGGCACACATCTATAATTCTAGTACTCAAGGGCTAGGGCAGGGGAACTGCAAGTTTCAGGCCAATCCTGGGTTACATAGCAACACTTTATCTTAAGCAAAAACACAATCCCAAACCAGAACCAATTATTTGAAGAGTCTTCAAGAAAATACAAAACAACAAACCCCCCCAACTTTCGGGGTGTGGTGGTACACACCTTTAATCCCAGCACTTGGGAGGCAGAGGCAGGCAGGTATCTGTTAGTTCGAGGCCAGCCTGGTCTACATAGTTCCGGGTCAGCTGGGGCTATAGGGAGACCTTGTCTCAAAAAGACAACAAAACAAAACAAAAAAAACCCCACCAACTTACTTGACCACTGGTTCCTTGTGGGAACTCTTTTGAAGACTGTAATGTTTGAAATTTTCTGTTCCATATGGAGAGGCATTCTATAAAATAAGTTATGCAAATTCAGAAACAGACTGTAAGTATGCGAGATCTCTGGGTGAGGGAAGGAGACAGAAGTAAATACATACAAGTTTGCCTTATTAAGTAGAAACAAGGAGTGACTGCATGGAAGTAGTGGAGTGGAAAACAAACTCTTACAGGTCTTAGATCATGTAAGAGTCTATAATTAGAACAATACTCAACAAAGAAAAGCCCCAGGACCAGATGACTTCATAGGTAAATCCTACCAAACACGAAATTAACACCAAACTCTTTCATACAGTTGTTAAAAAAAAAACCCTCAACAAAATACTAACAAGTTGAATCCAATAGCATATTAAAATTCATAAACAGCTGGGCATGGTGGCACATGCCTTTAATCTCAGCATTCGGGAGGCAGAGGCACGCGGATCTCTGTGAGTTCGAGGCCAGTCTGGTCTACATAGCGAGTTTCTGGCCAGCTGGGGCTACAGAGACCCTGTCGCAAAAAGACAAAAACAAACAAACAAAAACCCTAAAACTCTTATGATAAAAACACTCAGAAAACCAGGAAGAGAAAGGAACTTCCTGGATAAGATCAAGGGCATCTATGAGAAAGCTAAGATGCTCACCAAACTAAGGTGAGACTGACAGGCTTCCCTCTAGATAAGAAACAGGACATGGGTCCCCACTCACCACTGCTAGTTCACCGCCCACTGAAGCTCTAGCCAAAGCAATCAGGCAAGAGAAGAAAAAGTAAAGGCTTCCTTCTCCAAGTATAGAAGGAAGTAAAACAATTTATATTTACAGTTGACATGACCCCATGTAAACAAAATCCCAACGAACACATACAAACTAGCATCCATAAATAAATTTAGCAAAATTTCAGGGTTTAAGATCAACACATAAAAATCACCTTTGTTGGGGCTGGAGAGATGGCTCAGCAGTTAAGAGCACTGACTGGTCTTGCAGAGGACCTGGGTTCGATTCCCAGCACCCACATGGCGGCTACGAACCGTCCTTAACTACAGTTCCAGGGGAATCTGAAGCCCTTTCTGACCTCCAAGGCATTGCATGACATGAGTGCCCTCACATGTATGCAGGCAATACACTCATACACATAAAATAAAATATTTTTAAAAAATCAGCTGTGTTTCTACAACCTAGAAATGAAAAATCTGAAGTTACAAAAGAAAATCCATTTATATTAGCATGTAAAAGAATATATTTAACCAAGGAAGTAAATAATTGAACACTAAAAAATATAAGAAAATCAACCAAATTATTGCTAATAGAAATGAAGGAAAACAGAAATAGATGGATAAACATCTTGAGTTCGTGAATTGGAAGATTTAATACTGTAAATCACTGGGCATGGGGATACACACCTGTAAGCCCAGTGTTTGGGAACCTGAGGTAGGAAGATCTTGAGATTGAGGCCCAGCCTGTGCTACACAGTGAGACTTTGCAAGAAAGAAAGAGAAAGATGAAAAAAAGATAAACGGCTAAAGCTAAATTTGAGGGGGAAAATGCAGAGACTTAGTGATTCAGTTACCCTTGGAAGCTGGTAGCGGAGGTCCTAGGACTGCCACATGGTCTTGATCCAGGTTGGTGAGTGTAGTTCGATTTCGAGCACCACCAGACACAACAGCCTTGAGCACCAATGATCTAACTAACCTCTGATTTTTTTCTGTGTCAGTTGAATATGTTGGTATCAAGGTTTCATATATACATCCATCAGAGCCTGTGGGAGCAAATATTTGTTGATTAGTAAAGGGTAAAGTTTCATATCTCCTAACATCAAATGTATTAGGATGTTTTAAGTCTACCAATTCAGTAAATAATCTAATCCATCTAACAAGCACATCGTTCTATGTTTTCCCTTAACAAATATATTACAAATTTAGAATGGGGTGGAGGGACTTATTACTGATAAATATCAAGCAAAAAATGCCATGAACTAGGCACAATGGGACATGTCTTAATCCCAGCATTAAGGCAGGACGATCTAATTTAAGGCCAGTGTGGGCTATATAGGGAGTCCCTGTCTCAGAACAAATGTTAATACCAAAAAATAAAAACTAAATATCTGAGCTGGGGGAAGTAGCTTAGTGGCAGAGAAACTGACTAGCAGCCATCAGGCCATGGGTTTGGATCTCCACTATAGACAGAACAGAACCTGTAAGTACTTGTAATAACTAAATGTAGTGGAGGAAAAAAAAGCACTAAAGGAACTATTCAATGTCAAGCAGATTTTTTCCTGTACTGGGGACTGAACTCAGGGCTTTGTACATGTTAAGCAGGCAGACTTCTACTGAGCTATATCCCAGTCCTTAATTTTCACCATGTTGCTGAGGCTACCTTTAAACTTGCTATGTAGTCTAGGCTGGCCTCGTGGTCCTCTTGACCAACAACTAACGCCCATCTGGGGCAGGTATCTTACGGTCCACTAATCACATGTTCAGAAAATCTGAACCATGGACTACTGAGATGGTTTGCCAGGTAAAGGCACTTGTCACCAAACCTGTCCACCTGGGTTTGTTTCCCAGCATCCACATGATGGAAGAAGAGGGTTTGTTTCCCAGCATCCACATGATGGAAGAAGAACCAACTCGGGAAAGTTGTCCTCTGACTTGGCATCAAAATCTGTGCAATGGCCTACGTGTATAGGCTATTACCTACTAAATCCAAAATAAGGGGAGTTGTAGTTAGTTAGTAGAGTGCTTGTCTAACACACCCAAGGCCCTGAGTTCACTCCCCAGCATCACATAAAACCAGGCATGATGGCACATACTCCTGCAATCCCAGGACTTGGAAGGTGGAGGCAGGAGGATGAGAAGTTCAGGGTCATTCTTGCCTATGAGTTTAGAGCCAGCCTGGGATACAAGACCCTGCCTCAGAGAAAAAAGTCTGGCAAGATGACTCAGTGGGTGAAGACACTTGCTGTGCAAGCCTACTACCCTGAGCTCATTCCTTGGAACCTGTGTAAAGGTAGAAAGAGAACCAACTCCACAATGTTGTCCTCTGACATCTACACCATGAACCATGGCACAAACATGCACTCACACACATACAAGAAGTTTAAAAAGAAAGTTACAGAAATGATTGGGGCCGGGCGTGGTGGCGTATGCCTTTAATCCCAGCACTTGAGGGGCAGAGGCAGACAGTTCTCTGTGAGTTCAAGGCCAGCCTGGTCTACATAGTGAGTTCCAGGACTCACTATATAGCTGGAGCTACAGGGAGACCCTGTCTCAAAAAGACTAAAAAAAAAAAAAAAAAAAAAAAAAATTGGAACTATGCTGTTTCTAAACTTTTTCAGTCCCAGCTCAAAACACAGCATCACCGATCCAATGCATGGCAGACAAGGCCAAGTGGTAAAAGCAAAGGCATGAGCTGCCTGGAAGGACGCATGGCAAGGGAGGGGCTGTAAAGAAGACTGCAGAAAGCTCAAGAATCTTAACTGCACACCATCTCCTAATAGCCTTCTATTTACCACCTCTGGATGTTCAGGAAAACTTACTTAATGACATCAAAGAGATGAATTTCCGATCCACATACGCAGTAAACTTTGGTGTAATAGATTTTTCTTCTTTTCCAAGTAAGAGTGTGTACTTGCTTAAGCTATGTGATTTGCACATTTGTACATAAACAAAATAATTTTCATGCTGAAAGAAAAGAATTTTATAAATATCCTCATTTCAACTAACTTCTTGCTGCACTCTACTTTCTTCAATGGCTGTGGAACATGCCTGTAATCCCAGCACCCAGGAGGCAGAGCAGGAAAACTGCTACAAATTTCAGGCCAGCCTGGTCTACACAGTGAGTTCCAGGTCAGCCAGGATTATATAGACATGCTGTAACCCAAATCAACAGAACCCCTCATGCAATTAAAATTTTTTCCCACTCATGCTTGGGATAGAATCCAAGGCCTTGTGCCTGGTAAACGAGAGCTGTGCCATCCAGGTATGTCCCAGCCCTTGGTTTTATGAGACAGTGTCTCACTATGTAGTTCCAGCTGACCTCAAACAAATGCTGAGATCACGGGCATGTGTCACCACACCTGGCTTTAATTAAATTCAAAATACTATAAAATTTAGGCATGGAAATAGTTAAAACAGTTATTTTAGTGTTGAAAGTAATATGTAAATGTAAAATGTCACAAAAGGGGCTGAAGAGATAGTTCAGTGGTTAATAGCACTGAATGCTCTTGCAGAGGACCTGGGTTCAATTCTCAGCACCAACATGGTGGCTAACAAACATCCATAACTCCAGTTCCAGGGGATCCAACGCCTTTTTCTGACCTCCATGGGTACTGCGTGACACGGGTACACTTACAAACAGGCAACCAATACACTCATACACATAAAAGCCAGCCTGGTCTACATAGTGAGTTCCAGGACAGCTGGGGCTACAAGGAGACCCCCTCTCAGAAAGACAAAAAAAAAAAAGTAAATTAAAAAAATTACCTACATGCAGGCAATAGATGCATATACATTAAAATAAAAATAATAAAAAATATTACTTACTTCACCACCATCACCAGCAAAAAAATAAAAAACAAAGAAAATTCCCAGAAATATAAAATTAAAACAGGATGCTTAAACACCATGAAAAACTTTGACCACCTTAAAAAAAAAAGAAATTAGAAAATACAAAAACCAACTGAAAACATATTTATCATAAACTTAAGGAATAACTTATTTTTTGAAGTCAGAGAATGTCTAACTTAATGTTTTAAAATACATACCACCGGCAGTAGGCAGTTCTTGGTCAAATGCATCTCTGAACTTTCCAAGCAATAATGAAAACTACGAGGTCCTGAGAGGGGTAACTGTGTGCTGTGCTTTCACAGCTTAAATGGACCTCCCCAGCCCTGCCTTTCTTCACAATTACTTTGGAGACTAGTGTTCTGAGGAAAACATCAGGATCTTATCTGCCTTCTTTGAGAAACAGGGAATGAGCCACAGGAGGCTAAGGGACCCAAATAACTAAGGCAGCATAGCTAGTTTGTGGCAAAGGGATTAGAACCCCAAGGTTATCCCCAAACAGCTGCTCAAAGCTTAGAGGCATGCCTCAGTCAGATGATTATTAAGCTGGTCACTGTCTGCACCGCTCACTTACTATGTTCAAGTCTTTGCTTTATCCTTTGGAAATTTAGTTTCCACCACGTGGACCTGGAGAGGCAGCAAGTCAACTGACCAGGAAATGTGATAAAATAACGAGACTCATACTTCTATCACTTGGGAGAGTTATTTGCCCAGTGTTGTTCCAGAATCTGGGAAAGCAGAGGTCCTAAAGCACTACCATAATCTTCCTAACAAGCTATGCTTTTCTCCAGAGGAAAAGGGCTGTGACTTGGTAGCTAGGGACCAAGAATCAAAGATTTTAGACTTCCGGAATTACTAATTTCATCTTCAAATACTTGACGATGCAGTTTCCCATTATTATCCAGGACTCATGGCTATGGTTTCCTCATCTACTTTCCCACAGGCTCTGGGGATTCCGGCCAGTATAAGTGCTTTTTGTTGCTGCTGTCTGTTTTGAGATAGGGTAATTCTCACTGGCTTGGAACTGGTTATGTAGACCAGGCTAGTCTTGGACTCACAGAGCTCTTCCTGCCTCTGCCTCCCAAGTGATGAGATTATAAGCATGTGCCACCACACCCAGCAATACGTGGGTTTTAATTAGGCTACTTTTTTCTTGGGTGCTGGGGACTGAACTCTGAGCTTCATACATGCTAGCCAGGGCTCTACCCATGAATTATACTCCTTAGCCCCAATGTAAAGAAAACAGCAAAATTGGGGCTGGAGAGATGGCTCAGCAGTTAAGAGCACTGACTGCTCTTGCAGAGGACTGTCTGTAACTCCAGTTACACGGGCTCTGATGCTCTCTTCTGACCTGTTCAGGAAGTGCACACCAAGGGTGCACCTACCTACACGTAGGCATTACACTCACACACATAAAAATGATAAAGTATTTAAAAAGTATCAAAATAATGCACAGTGCATGTTCTTCTGATAAAAATCACATGCAAATATTGGAACTTACTTAATCACTTCTTCATCAGATATAAGAGTTTCGATTTTCTGCTGAGGCTCTGCAAGCAAGGCCTCTAAACCACGAATGGCACCACTGCTGAAGAGCACCAAAGGTTCTGCCCCTGGTATTGAGTGGATCCTATGGACTTCTGCTGACAGCTAGAAAAACGTTTAGAGTTTTTAAAGTTTTATTCCCAAACAACAGACTTGTAATATAGTTGAGGCATTTATAGAAGGCCTGCTTTGTTTCTGAGATGGGAAGTCTTGCTATGTTGTCTAGGCTGGCCACAGACGCATGATCCTCCTGCTTTAGGTCCCTAGTGGCTAACACATGCTACTACACCTGGCAAGGAAGGCTTGGTTTTTTAAAAAATTAATTAATTAATTAATTAATTAAATCTTTTTGAGATAGGGCTCCCTGTGGCCCTAATGACCTGGCCCTCACTATGTAGACCAGGCTAGCCTAGATCTCAGAGATACGCCTGCCTGTGCCTCCCAAGTGCTGGGACTAAAGCCACGTGCCACCATGCCTGACGAGGAAGGCTTATTTATTTATTTGTCTTTTTTGAGACAGGGTCTCTCTGTAGCCCAGCTGTCCTGGAACTCACTATGTAGACCAGGCTGGCCTTGAACTCACAGAGATCCGCCTGCCTCTGCCTCCCGAGTGCTGGGATTAAAGGTATGCGCCACCATGCCCGGCAAGGAAGGCTTATTTTTAAGACACTAATTTCTTTTTGTTCTTGTTTGGTTTTCTGAGACAAGAGTCTCCCGGGAGCCCCAGCTAACCTACCATTCTCTATGTAGACCAGGTTGGCCTTGAAGTCACAGAGATCTGCTTGCCTCTGACTCCTGAGTGGTGGGATCAAAGACATGTTCAACTATTTCTTTATTTCCTTCTCTCTGTAGTTATTGGGACTGAACCAAGGGCTAGGCAAGCTTTGTACTACTGAGCCCCCATAAGTGGGCTTAAAAACCATCACTGAGGGGCTGGTGAGATGGGTCAGCGGGTTAAAGCTCTTGCTGCCAAGCTTAACAACATGAGTTCAAACTCTAGGACCCACATGGTAGAAGGAGAAAACCAACTTCTACAGGCCTCCATATGTGTTCTGGCACATGCATGGCCCCTCCTCCCAAAATAGAGAAAGAAATATTTAAAAAGAAAAACAAGGGCCGGGCGTGGTGGTACGAGCCTTTAATCCCAGCACCTGGGAGGCAGAGGCAGGTGGATCTTTGTGAGTTCAAGGCCAGCCTGGTCTACATAGTGAGTTCTAGGACAGCTGGGGCTACAGGGAGACCCTGTCTCAAAAAAAAAAAAAAAAAAAGAAAAGCAAAACAAAACAAAACAACAACAAAAAAACCCAAGTCCCTGATATCTAGAGATGCAGCTCAATTGGTAGGGTGTTTGCATAACACACGAGGACATGAAGTCCTGGGTTTGATTCCCATCATCTCCACAGGTTGGTTGGTATAGTGCACACCTGTAATCCCAGCACTTAGGAGGTGGAGGTGGAGGTAGGAGATCAGAGGTTCATGATCACCCTTGGCTTCATAGTGAGTTCAAGGTCAGCTTAAATTACATAATTCACTGTCTCAAAAAACAAAAACTTTCACAAAGTAAAACTCAAGATTATTTTTCTTTAAAGTCAATGAAAAGACTGGAGTCAGGAGAGAGCACAGTGGGTTAGATAGACATTTCAAGGGTCTAGGCAACAGTGAAGTCAGATGTTTTAGCCTTATTGTGAGTTTTAAAATGTACCAATTATAATGTTAGACATCTAGAACTGTAAGTTTTGAGATTAACCTCATTTGAGATCCTCATTTTATCAGTAAGAAAAAGTTAATTAACACACTTTAAGCCATTAACAGAATCACGCATCTAGTTATTATTCTTTTTTATGGTATTATATATTGCTCTTAAAGTGTCCACTATAACTCAAAAGGCAGGAGCAGGTAGATCTCTGTGAGATTGAGGCCAACCTGGTCTATATAGCAAGCTCTAGGCCAGCTAGTGCTACAGGGGTACCCTTCCTCAAAACCAAACAAACAAAAAAGTACTTGAAACTTGAAAGTCTATTTTATCTATTTTAAACAAAGGCACAAAAAATTCACTCATTCTCAAGAAACATCCCAAAGTCAAACTCATGGAAATAAGTATTAATTATTTAAGCCATCAATCTTCACAAAGTAATTAAGCCTATATTTTCTAACCTAGTAACACATGAACTGAGACAGTTATGATCTCTGGGAAGGGCAAACTGATGGCAACCATGGGCTCACTTTCCAGAGGCATTAAGATAAGTAACATATGCGACACTATGAGTCATGTTGGAAAATCCAAAGGCTTACCGTGGCTTTGAATACTTTATCCAGGTTCACATCTTCATTATTCCATATTCTCAAAACCTTAAATCAAAGCACATCTTGTTAAAAAGCATTCTCCTATTGACCTGTAATCAATACAAAGAGTAATAACATACATCAACATTTATCTTATGTTGCCTATATTACTAACAGAAGTTGTAAAACGTACCTTATTATCATGTACGACAATATACTCCCCCGTTTGAAAGTTGCATACAGCTGGACATGTTATAATTTGCCCTTGTTTCACCGACCAGCTCCCCAAGGGTTTCTGATCAGAAACCTAATGAAAGAATACACTATTCATGAATTTGGCTTCCGACATTAAGGCAATTTGATTTAAAACAAACAAGAAACCACAGAAATGACAGTATTTCACGTAATTTTTAAAACAGGAAAATATGGCCAGGTGTGGTGGTACATACTCTTAATCCCAGCACTCGGGAGGCAGAGGAAGGCGGATCTCTGTGAGTTCAAGGCCAACCTGGTCTACAGAGTGAGTTCCAGGGCAGCTGGGGCTACAGGGAAACCCTGTCTCAAAAAGGTCAAAAAAAGAGAAAAGAAAAAAAAAGAAAATATGTTACAAATACTGAGAATTTCATCCTATAACGTACCTTAAGTAAAAACTGGGAGAGAATACTGGGTCCCAGGGGCTGGGAGGAATAGTCAATATTTCTTATTTGTCTGAGACAGGGTCTTGCTGTATAGTCCAGGCTGGCCTCAAACATTCTCCTGTCTCAGCTTCCTGAGGAGTTTTTTATCTATTTATTTTGGAGACAGGGACTCAAGATGTAGCCCAGATTGGCTTTGAACTCAAGAGACAGTCCTCTACCTCTGCCTCCTGAATGCTGGGATTAAAGGCTTGTGCCACCATGCCCAACTCTTTTTAATTACATTTGTTTATTTATTTGGTGTGTAAGTCAGAGGACAACTTGGCAGGAGTTAGTTCTCCCCTTTTACTGTGTGGGTCTTAGGGATTGAACTTAAGTTTTCAGCAAGTACCTTTACCAGCTGAACCATCTTGCCAGCCCTGATGGTTCTAATGGGTACAGAATCTGAGTTTTGTAAGATCAAGAGCTCTGGAGATGGGCTGTGGTGATGGCTGCACAATGGTATAAATGTACTCACCAGTTCACTGTATGTACACTTAAAGATGGCTCAGTGGTTAAGAGCACTGAGTGCTCTTGTAGAGGACCCAGGTTCGGTTCCTAGCACCCACATGGAGGGTAACAACCATCTGTAACTCCAGTTGCAGGGGGATCTTACGCCCTCTTCTGACCTCTATGGGCACTGCACACACACTACATACACAAAGGCACAACAGTCACACACATAAAAGGTGAAAAAAACAACCTCCCAACTTTTAATTTAAAAAACAAATTAAAACAGTTTATAAAGAAGAGTACGTTTAAAAGTTGTTTCATTGCCGGGCATGGTGGTGCATGCCTGTAGTCCCAGCACTTGGGAGGCAGAGGCAGGTGGATCTCTGTGAGCTCAAGGCCAGCCTGGTCTACATAGTGAGTTCCAGGACAGCTGGGGCCACAGGGAGACCCTGCTTCAAAAAGACCAAAAAAAAAAAAAAAAAAAGTTGTTTCATTACTGGTCTGGAACATGGAAAATTAGACTGGAGTAACTGGGGTGGTGTTCACTGAATTCCCATCAGCCAGTGTATTCTTATGCAGAAACTGCACATCAACCGCACAGCCCAGAGAACAACCAACAGTCAGAAGAGGATCTAAACAATAGAGGGACTTGCTGGCAGTCTGTCCCCCAAACTTTAAAGCGCACTTCTGAATGATATAAGAAACTGTCCAGCATCACAGAAAAAACACTGCTCTCTAAGTGTGCAGAGCCAGGGAGAGCAGGCAAAACGTTTGACTTCCCAGGACTCACTCCAGAATTCAGAGTATGAACCAGAGTTGCCCATTTACAAATCCCTAGGAATCCAGATTCTTTCCAGGCTATCTAGAAATCTCCGCCTCTTCACCCACAAAAAGGAAACCAAGATGCCCCAAGGAGCGGTAGGCCAAGGGCACTGTCGACCTATCAGTGTCAGCCTCGGTGGCCCCATCCTTATCTACTCGAGCCTCGTCCAGCACGAGGCGCGGTGACAGAGACCCCTTCGCGAGGCTTGCTCCGACAGGCTCGGTTCCCAGCGGGTCCCACGAGCACGCAGACCTGCGTCTCCCACTCGGAAACACCCCCGGGTCTACAGGAAAACAGCTTCCCGACCTCGTGCGGCGTCCCACCGCAGGCCGGCGTCCGTCCTGGCGGCTCCAGAAGGTCCTTCCCAAGCGGAGGGAAACCCGAGCCTCCCGATTCGGCCAGAGCAGGACGGCCGCTGCCGCCACGCTCACCTTGTAGAGCACGACGGTCCTGCCGCCGTCGGTCACTAGGAACTGGTCTGCTTTGTCGCTCTGCTCCACGCCTAGGAGTCCTTCAGGCCCGGCGCTCAGGACTCCGGTAGACAACGTGAATTCCTCCTCCAGGGCGGCCATTTTGGGCTGGCCTACGGACGGCCGTGCATCCCTCCCGGCAGGACTCGCGCCTACTCTCGCGAGAGCGAAAGACACTAAGGGGCCGACACTCACCAAAGGCGACTAGGGGCTCGCTCAGCCTGCGACCCCTGGCGGGCGGAAGGGGCATGCGCAGCCGAATGTCGTCAAATGGGCGGAGCCTAAACCTCGTGCCTAGACTTCGCCTAAAGGCCACGCCTCCTCGGCTCCCGGATGTGTTCTGCGCTGGTGGAAATCTTTCCTGTTCTCACCAATCTTAATTGCATGCTGGTCAGCTAACGGAAACTGAAATAAGCTAGATTTTTAAAAATATATTTTATTTGTTACTAATTTTATTTTTATATATATGAGTGTATTGCCTGCTTGTAGGTAGGTGCACCCTGCATTGCCTGCGGAGGTCAGAGGAGGGCTTCGGATTCCCCTGGAACTGGAGTTATGGACAGTTGTGGGTGCTGGGAATCAAACCCCAATCTTCTGCAAGAGCAACCAGTGCTCTGAACCACTGAGCCATCTCTCCAGCCCTAAGTAAACTAGATTTTAAAAAAAATTATAAGAGAGCTCTAGGAATCCCTACCACAATATGCCAAAGGGGAAAAAAATTCTTCCTGTAGGTAACTCTCAAGGTGCTGTTCCTAAAGTGCTTAATAGCTTCTGCGCTCAGAAGCCTGCAGAGATGTCCCTGTGGACATTTATCTTTTGTTTTGGCATTGGCGGGAAAGTTTCTTCCAGATTACAGAATTTCAAACTAGTTTGAGTTAAAAAAAAAAACGGGGGGGGGGGTTAGAGAGATGGCTCAAGGGTTAGGAACATTTGCTGTTCTTACCTGGGTTCAGTTCCCAGCACCCACATGGTGGCCCACAAACCATCCCCTCCCTCTTCTGGCCTGCACCAGGCACCAGGCACAGGCATGGTACATATACATACATGTAGTCAAACACTCATATACATAAAATAAAAATCTGAAAGAGGAAGGAAGGAAAGTAGATTGATAGATGATAGATAGATTGATAGATAGACAGATAGCTCCATCGATTGATCTAGCAGAGTGTGGTCCAGCACTTGGAAAACTGAGGCAGAAAGATCACAGGTTGGAGGGCAGCCTAGGATGCTAGGAGATGCTGTCACAATAAAAGTGAAATTGAAACTCCCTGAGCTAAATTTGGCCAGGCTCGATTTTTTTGGGCGGGGGGCGGTTAACATAAATGTGGGTAATTCAACTGATTTTTTAAAATTTTGATTTTAATTTCTTTTTTGGTCTTTTTGAGACAGAAACCTGTTGCCCCAGCTAGCCTGAAATTTGCTATTTAGACCAGGGTGGCCTTGAATTCACAGAGATCTGCCGGCCTCTGCCTCCCAAATGCTGGGATTAAAGACATGACCACCACACCCGGCTCAATTGATTATTTTTCAAATAATCAAAAATTTAAAAATATGCATGTTCTTAGGGAGAAACTAAATAGGCAACTATTAAATAAATGTTACGGGTGTTACAAAATGCCTCAGTCTTCATTAAACATCTGTACAGATCTTACGTGTAGATTCCTCATTGAGACTGTATTACAGCAAGGGAGAAAGGGGACCTGCAGCAATGAGGTGGGAATTAGCGTAAACTCCTGTAAAGTAACAGGACATTTGTTTTTCAAAATGATCTGGTCGCTTTGCTAATGGGAAAAGCACTATTGCCTGTGTTGAGATTTATCACAGGCATCTCTGAGAAGCTTTTCTTTCCCTCCCTGCACAATCAGCCCTTGTATTGAAACCTTGCTTGCTACATCCCTTGTTTCTGTCTCAGCCTAGACTTCTCTGGACAGTCTTCCTTGACTCTGAGACATGTCTGACTTTGGGTACAGGTGCTGCTGCTGCTGCTGCTGCTGCTTCTGTAGCATGGATCGAGTACTGGGAGGACCAAGTTACTCCTGTATCTGCCAGGTGATGGGGTTCTAGTTTCTGTTCCATGAACATTTTGTGAGATTAATGAATAAACAGCAAAAGCTTAACCATAATACTGTTTGTGCTTTCCCTCCCCTTTCCGGCTTTACAATACTAGAATGGGTTCTTGAACTCCTTTTCATACTTGTTTTTTTGTTCGTTTGTTTTGGGGTTTTGGGACAGTCTTGCTATTGTAGCCCAGACTGGCCTCAAATTGGGATCCTCCTGCTTTTCAAGTGATGGGATTACGGGTATGTGCCACCACTCCTGACTCTTTTTTACACTCACTATTCTTTCTTTCTTTTTTGTTTATTCATTTATTCATTTATTTATTGAGACAGGGTCTTACTATGTAGCCCTGGCTGGCCTAGAACTCACTATGTGGACGAGGTTGGCCTCAAAGGCATAGAGATCCACCAGCTTCTGCCTCATGAGTGCTAGAGTTAAAGGCATGTGCCACCTTGTCTGGCTCTTTTACATTCTAAAAAACTTATCAATGGGGGCTGGAGAGACGGCTCAGTGACTAAGAGCACTGACTGCTTTTCCAGGGGACCCGGGTTTGGGTCCCTGAACTCACATTGAGGCCAACAGCCTTCTGTAACTCCAGTTCCAGGGAATCCAACACCATCTCTGGCCTCCATAGGCATTACATGACACAGGTGTACCTAAATACACGTAGGCAAAACACCCATACATGTAAAAAATAAATTTACAAATTAAATAATTTAAAATAATAAAAATGCATAACTAAAAACTCATATATTACATATTAACGTGAATACCATTTCTTAATGAAAAATACTTAAAAATACCAATGCAAAGGGTGGCATTACTGAAAATCTCTTTAAGGTCTGACTTATTAAGAACACAGGTACTTTCTCCCTCTGGCTTGTGAATTCAATTGGTTTTGATGTCAGCTATCTTTGAGCTCCTCTGTAGCTCCGTGGTGTACAGAAAAATGCAAATTACATCTTAAAAAATACTATAAAAATAGTTCCTCTTTGAGGACTCTACTAAAGTATTGGGACTCCTGGGGTTTCTATGCAGCACTCTGAGAACTGCTGTACAGTTACTAATACTTAAAGGGATGCATGGGGATTGAGCTTACCTGCCTGTTCAGAGATCTGTGGTTTAGGAAAGAGGCACTCAGGTCTGGCTCAGTGGTAAAGACACTTGCTACAAGCCTGGTGACCCTGGGATCCCACATGGTGGAAGGAGTGAACCGATTCTTGTAAGTTGTCCCCCTGTCCTCAACACCCATGGCATAGCACAGCCATGCCCCCTCCCAGGCCTGAAAACACACACACACACACACACACACACACACACACAAATAAATGAATAATATAATAAAATTTTATTTTGTAAAATTTATGTGTATTGGGGCTGGAGACGTGGCTCAGCAGTTAAGAACACTGACTATTCTTTCAGAAGACCTGGGTTCGAATCCCCAGCACTCACGTAGCAGCTAACAACTGTCAGTAACTCCAGTTCCAGGGGATCTGACAGCCTCTTCTGTCCTCCATGGGCATTGCACGATATGGGTGCATTTACCTACATGCAGGCAATACAAGCATACATGTAAAATAAAAATAATAAATAAAATATTTTTAAAAATTATGTGTATGTGTGTCTGCAACACTGTGTACAGGTACCCTTGGAGGCCAGAAGAGAGCATCAGATCCCCTGGAGCTAAGGTTATAGGTAGTTGTGAGCTGCCTGATGTGGATGCTGGGTCCTCTGTAAGAGCAACATTCTTGGGTCTTAACTGCTGAGTCTTCTCTCCAGCCCCAGTGAAATTATTATTTTAAATATTTTATTTATTATTTTAATTTATTTTATTTTATGAGTATGAGTGTATTGCCTGCATGTGTGTAAGTGTACCCATGTCATTCAGTGCCTGAGGAGGTCAAAAGAGGGCATTGGATCCCCTAGAACTGGAGTTACTGATAGCTGTTAGCCACCATGTGGGTTCTGGAAATTTAACCCGGGGTTCTCTTCAAGGGCAGCTAGTACTACTGTGTACTCAGTCCACAGAGCCATCTCTCCAACCCCTAATGAAATTATTTTTAAAGAAAAGAGGTATGCACTGAGCAACCTTTCCTGAGTCTGGTGGAAGGCCCTGGAGTCCCAGTGTGTAGACTAGTGGGAGGAATCCTACCCTAGGCTCAGCCTGGGTTATATAGTGAGTTTCAGGCCAGCCTAGGCTAAAAGAATGAGACCCTTCCATAACATATAAATTAGAGGGTTGGGGAGACAGCCCTGTGGTAAAGTGCTTGTCACACAAACATGAGGACCTGAGTTTGAATTCCCAGAACCCACATAAAGCAGGACCCAGTAACTAACATCTATAATCCCAGCATATTTATGGCAAGATGAGAGGTAAAAACAGAAGAATTCCTGTAAGCTTTCAGGCCAGGTAGCCTGCCGTTTGCCCTGGTAAACAATAAGAGAGTCTGCCTCAATCAAGGTGAAGTTGAGGACCAGCGCCTGAAGTTGTCTTTGGAAAGCCACATGCATTCTATGGCACTCATGTGCGTCCCCCCACTCACATACACTGTACACATATACACACAAAGATAGCAAAAATAAAAAAATATATATAAAACAGTTTTGCCTGGAGAGATGGATGGTTAAGAGTGCTGACTTCTCTTGTAGAGGACCTGGGTTTTGTTCCCAGCATCCACATGGTGGCTAACAACTATCTATAATTCCAGTTCCAGGGTATTGAGTGGGCATTGCACTCACAGGTGCACCTACATATGCTCAGGCAAAACACACACATAAAAATAAATAAATAAATAATGAATAACAAATAAATAAATAAATAAATAGTAAGCCCAAAAGAATAGAAAGCAAAAATGTTGTTCAAGGTAAAATGAAATCATTAGGTGAGTTATAATGCAATACGACTGATCTTGTTCTAAGAGATGTTAGGACAGAGGCACAGACAGAGGACCACATAAAGATGTAAGGAGAAAACAGCCGTCTGTAAGCCAAGGAGAAAGGCCTTGGAAGAAACCAACCCTGGAGACACTTTAATCTCAGACTTGTAGTCTTCTGAATTGTCAGGAAATAAAAATTTTTATTGTAACATCACTCAATCTGGCCAGATATGATGTCACACACCTATAAATCCCAGCACTTAGAAACTGTAGGAATGTGGAGGTAGGAGGATCAGGAGTCCAAAGGCAGTCCTGGCTCTATGGGACCCTGTCTCAAATATTAAGAGACAGGGAGGGAGAGGAAGAGAGAGAAGGGCAGAGAGGGGACAGGGAGAGGAAGAGAGAGAGGGACAGAGAGGGGAAGGGAACT
The DNA here is from genome assembly GCF_000622305.1 of Nannospalax galili. NCBI lineage: Eukaryota > Metazoa > Chordata > Mammalia > Rodentia > Spalacidae > Nannospalax > Nannospalax galili. The sequence goes on from NW_008346898.1 coordinate 163,305, forward strand.
TTTTAAAAATCTTACTTGATCTGTGCACTTTGTTTTGACAGCTTGAGCAACTAACAGCACAGGCTACACGTTCACAGAATTCTCAAAAAAGAGAATGCAGGCAAAATGCAGGGCAAAATGGTGCTTGCCTGTCATCCCAACCTTCAGGAGACTGAGGAAGAAAGATCAGGAGTTAGAGGCCAGCCTGGGTCACATAGTGTGACTCTGTCTTTACAAACAATATAAAGCCTAACACTGTGGCACAAGCCTTTAATCCCAGCACTGGGGAGGCAGAGGAAGGCAGATCTCTGTGAGTATCAGGCCAGCCAGGGCTACACAGTGGGACCCTGACTCAAATAAAACCAAACCAAAAAAAGGAGCACATGATAGAAACACCCCTGGCTACCCTGTTCTTCCCACATGCACACTCCATACATGTATATGTGTTTGCTTTGTCTGTCTTTCCCTTCACACAAATGATGGTATAGTACATCCTTATGCTGCCCTTTGCCTTCTTATTTTATATACTGGTAGGGATATGAATGATATCACTCATGCCCTATAAAGACATGAAGAACTTTCTTGATCATTTTTACTCTTGATTTTTTTTTTGGCTCTTTTTGAGACAGGATCTCCCTGTAGCCCCAGCTGGCCTAGAACTTACTACGTAGATCGGGTTGGGCTCGAACTCACAGAGATCCACATGCCTCTGCCTCCCAAGTGCTGGAATTAAGGGTATGTGCCACCACGCCTGGCTAACACAGGGGCCTGGCAGTCTTGGAACTTGTTATATAGAGCAGGTTGGCCTTAAACTTCTAGCCTTTCTCCTGCCTCTGCCCCATAAGTGTTTGGATTACAGGTGTATATCACCATGCCTGGTTTTGGTTTTGATAGTTGGAGGATTTTGTGAACTATGCAGGAGCTGGGTGTGGTGGTGCATGCCTTTAATCCCAGTACTCAAGAGGCAGAGGCAGGTGGATCTTGTGAGATCGAGACCAGACTGGTCTATATAGTGAGTTCCAGGCTAGCTAGGACTACAGCGAGACCTTGTCTCAAAAAACCAAAAATAAATAAATATGCAAATTAGATATTGATAGTATTCTAGTTTAGGTTAGGTGGTGGATTCAGGAAGGTGTGATTAGTTATCGCACTTTATAACTTGCAATGTGTTAAGTATCAGGGAGGAAAAAAATAAAGGTCAGAGGGAGGAATGAAGTGTATATGTGTGTGTGTGTGTGTGTGTGTGTGTGTATGTATGTATGTGCGCGTGTGTGTGTGTCTCTGTGTGTGTAAACTTTCAGTTAGGAAGGTTTATAGAAAGGGTCCTTGAGAAAATGCTAAGTGACAACATCAGTGAAGTGAGGGAGTTGACCCTGTGGTTAGTTGGGTCAAGAACGTCCCTAGCCACTTGTGTACCTGTGTACCTTGGGGCATCAAGAGGGAGATGCTTTAGAATACTATTTTTGTGGTGCACCACATGTATGAAATGCCCATGGAGGCCAGAAGAGGGTGTCAGACACCCCCCCCCACCAGCACTGGAATTATGGATGGTTGTTAGCCACTATGTAGATGCTGGGAACTGAACCTGCGTCCTTTTTAAGAATAGCCAGTGCTCTTGCCAGGCCTGGTGGTGGATACCTTTAGTCCCATCACTTGGGGGACAGAGGCAAGTGGATCTCTGTGAGTTTGAGGCCAGCCTGGTCTACATAGTGAATTCCAGGCCAGCTGGGTCTACAGGGAGACCCTGTCTCAAAAAGCCAGTGCTCTTAACCACTGAGCCATCATCTCTCCAGCCCCTTTAAATGTCTCTAACTAATTAGAGACATTTAAAGGCTGGTCTTCAAAGGCAGCTGTGACCCTGAACATTACACTGTGTGCCATGGACATTCCATTGGGACTATTTGTCATGTTTATGCGACTTGGCTACATGGCTATGAAGACCTCAGGAAGATACTGCTTTTCACATTTCATTCCTAGAATAAAATCAGGTGCTAAATATGCAATAAGGAAGTCTAATTACAAACCAGGTAGGAAGGGATGCTTGTCCGTCTTCAAAACAGAGGATGTTGCCTATTATGGACTTGTCATCAAGGGTTAACAGTTGCTTGACATGTATTGGTTGAGGTACAGTAAGTAGTTTGTTAAAGGGACATAACACAGACACACACACACACACACACACACACACACTCACACACGTGACTCTTCTGGGGCACAGATAACAGACTAAAATAACAGTCTCACCCAAGTCCATATTGGTGAACCAATGAGTTTATTGGGGTTATTTACAGAAGCATGGGTGAAAGATTATTTATAGGAGCATAGACAACTCAAAGGTAGCTGTATAATCAAACAGCCCACCCCAGCCTGGGGGAGGACTCACAAAGGCTGCATCGCTAGAGCACCCTGTACCAGTTACAGCAATTGTTTACTGCTTATGCAACCTTGGGGAGGGGCCTCGTTTTGTTTACTCCCTGAGTTTCAACTCCCGTCTCCTTCCTCCCTCCATAGGGAGCATTTCAGTTCAGAGGGAATATTTCAGTTTGAGGAAATTCCTACATAATTATATGTAGATACATACACATAAATTTGTTTCTGTTTTGTTTTCCTTGAGATGGGATCGCCTCTAGTCCAGGCTGGCCTGGAACTTGCCTGTGCTACTAGGTCCTGGTTGGTTGGTTTATTTATTTATTTATTTATTTATTATTCATTTACTTATTTTAAATATTTTAAAAATATTTTATTTATTATTTTTATTTTATGTGTATGAGTGAATTGCCTGCATGTATGTGAGTGCACCCATATCATGCAATGCCACGGAGGTCAGAAAAGGGCTTCAGAATCCCCTGGAACTGGGGTTAAGGATGGTTGTAGCTGCCATGTGGGTGCTGGGAATCGAACCCGGGTCTTCTGCAAGAGCAGTCAGTGCTCTTAACTGCTGAGCCATCTCTCCAGCCCCTATTTTAAATATTTTTTATTTATTATTTTTATTTCATGGGTATGAGTGTTATGCCTGCATGTGGGTAAATGCACCTGTGTTGTGCAATGCCCATGGAGGACAAAAGAGGCTGTCAGATCCCCTGGAATTGGAGTTACAGACAGTTGTTAGCTGCCATGTGGGTGCTGGGATTTGAACCCGGGTCTTCTGCAAGAACAGTCAGTGTTCTTAACCACTGAGCCATCTCTCCAGCCCGGTTTATTTATTTTTAATTATTTAGTTTTTTAAAGTCAGGGTCTTACTCTGTAGTTCTGACTGATCTGAAACTCACTGTGTAGGCCAGGCTTGACTCAAATTCATGGATATCTACGTGCCTCTGCCTCCTGAATGCTAGGACAAAAGGTGAGTGTTACTACACCTGGTTCTGTTTTTAATTTTTAAAGTTTTATGTGCATGGGTACAGAACAGGGCATTGAATCCTCTGGAACTGGAGTTACATATGGTGGTAAACTGAGCTGCCATGTGGTGCTGGGAACCCAACCTGGATCCTCTGCAAGAGCAGCAAGTACTCTTAACTGCTGAACCGTCTCTCCAGCTATCTTATACTGTTTTTGAAACAAAATTTTACTGCATAGCCTCGATGGCCTAGAACTCAATGTGGAGTCCCAGGCTGTCCCCAAACTTATGATTTTCCTGTCTTATTCTCCAAAATGCTGAGATTACAGGTGTATACCTCCACACCTGGCTTGATAGAATACTTATACAGGGACCTTTTTTAATATTTTATTTATTATTTTTATTTTATGTGTATGAGTTTTTATTTTATGTGTATGAGTGTATTGCCTGCATGTGTGTGAGTGCACCTGTGTCATGCAATGCCACGGAGGTCAGAAGAGGGCTTCAGATTCCCCTGGAACTGGAGTTAAGGTTGGTTCATAGCCTCCATGTGGGTGCTGGGAATCGAACCCGGGTTCTCTGTAAGAGCAGTCAGTGCTATTAAGCACTGAGCCATGTCTCCAGACCCATACAGGGACCATTTTGATGGCAGGAGAAGGTGGAGGAGGAAGGTAGCAGACGTGGTGGTCTGAACGAGAACCGTCTCCCATAGACGTGTGACTTGGTGGTGCTGTTGGCGGAGGTTTAGGAGGTGTGGCCTTGCTGAAGGAAGTATGTCTCTGGGGTGGGCTTTGAGAGTTCTTAGCCTGGCCCTATTTCCAGTTTTGCTCTCTGCTTCCTGCACATGCTTGAAGATGTGTGCTCTAAGCTTTCTGCTCCAGCTGCCTGCCACCGTGCCTCCCCCACTATTATGGACTCTCCTTCTGGAACCAAAATAAACTCTTGTCTAAGTTGCCTTGGTCATGGTGTTTTATCACAGCAACAGAAAAGTGACCAACAGCAGATAGCTGAATGCTGGGTAGTTCTTCAACAAGGTTTAAGATGTTCTGAGACACAACGGGAATCTCAGTGCGCCTTGAAAGAAAATGTTCAGATCACAGCCGGGAGCAAAACAGTAGTATCAGAATTCAGGCAGACAGGTCTGAAGATCATTCCTCTGCAGCAAGAATTCCAAAGAGGGGAAGAACCTAAGATCTTTTTTAAAAAATATATTTTATTTATTATTTTATGTGTATGAGTGTATTGGCTGCATGTAAGTAAGCAAACCCATATCATGCAATGGTTCACAGAGGTCAGAAGAGGGAGTCATAGCCCCTGGAACTGGAGTTATGGACGGTTGTTACTTGCTAAGTGGGTGCTGGAAATTGAACCCGAGTCCTCTGCAAGAATAGGCAGTGCTCTTAACCTTTGAGCCATCTCTTCAGCCCTGGAAAACACATTGCTTTCAAGCTATACTTACATCTGAAAGTTACAAAGATGGAGGGACTTGTGTCTGTGAAGCAGGCTATAGCCTGTCAAATGACATCTCTGAAGTTCACAGAGAAATTATGGTTTTTTGTTTGTTTTTTTTTTTTGAGACAGGGTCTCACTATATAGACCAGGCTGGCCTTGAACTCATAGATTTGCCTGCCTCTGTCCTGACTGCTGGGATTAAAGGAGTGTGCCACCATGCCTAGCTCTCTCTCTCTCTCTCTCTCTCTCTCTCTCTCTGTATTTTTTGTGTTATGTGTCTGAGTGCTTTGCATACATATTTATAAGTTCACCACATGCATACAGTGCCCACAAAGGTCAATAGGAGGCATTGGATCCCTGGAAGTGGAGTTAGGGACAGTTGTTAGCTGCTTTGTGGGTCCTCTGGGTCCTCTGGGTCCTCAGCAAGAGCAGTCAGTGCTCTTAGCCACTGAGCCATCCCTGTAGCCCAGCCCTTTCTTGACCAAACTGCAGCCATCTTCTTTTTTATTTTTGCTGAGAGAACTTTTGTGACTCCCTGTGGGAAGAAAGGCTGCCAAGCTGAGCCCTTGGGAGACTGAAGATTCTACTTTCTAAATTATCTTTTTTCAGTTTTCCTCTGAAGTGTAAAAAAAATTTTTTTTCAGCGAGGTAAAGAAGAGAATCTCACTAAAAACACTTCAAATAACTGATTTCGGGCCGGTGAGATGGCTTAGTTGGTAAAGTCCCAACTTGTCAAATCTAACAACTTGAGTTTGTGTCTCACATGGTGGAAGAAGAAAACTGACTCCGGCACGTTGTCCTCTGACCTCCACACGTGTGTCTTGACACATCCATGAAAAAAATAAGCAAAAATGTAAAAAAAATTAATTTGTATTTGGTTCCAGATGTGAAGTTGATTTTAAAGATTTTTTTGTGTTTGTGTGTGGAGTGCTAGGATTAAAGGTGTATGCCACCATGCCCAACCTTTTCAAGATAATTGCTTATGCCTCCGTAGGGACACTTGGGTTGATTTTACGTGAAAACGAATCATTGAAGAATTTCCACTAAGGCAGGAGCATCGCTGAGCAAATCCAATTAGAAAAACGTTGGCCTTAAAGTTAAACTGTGTATTAATCAGGTATGTCTCAAATCCCTTCTTCAAGTAGGGAAGGTGCCTTATCTTGCTAAAAAGCTTTTCATTAAGATGTAAATTAGGCTTAGTATATTAGAAAAAAAAAGCAGCTTTTGCCATTTTTGTGATGGGCAGTAGTAGGTCAAGTTCAAAGAATCTGAGTGTAACTCCATTGGCCACCAGGTAATCAAAATTAACTAACATTAAAAAAAATTCTATTTGTATTTATTTGTGCATCTGTGTGTGTGTGTGTGTGAGTGCGTGTGTGCGTGCGTGTGTGTGTGTGTGTGTGTGTGTGTGTGTGTGTGTGCATGCATGCGTGTGTAGTGCCCAAAGAGGCCGGGAAGAGAGCATCAGATCCCCTGGAGTTACAGGTGGTTGTGGGTGTTGGGAACTGAATTTGAGTCCTCTGGTAGAACCATCTCTCCAGCCCTAGTTTTTTTCACAAGTTGCATATGTGAGAATGAAGCAGGTTTTGTGGGTCTGATTTTATGTATTTAAGCAGAAGCATATTTCTCCTTATTCTCAGAATACCACTTTATTTATTTATTTATTTATATTTTATATATATATGAGTGTTTTGCCTGCATGTATGTAAATGCCCCCTTGAGTTATTGCTCAAGGAGGCCAGAAGAGGCATCAGATACCTTAAAATTGGAGTTACTGATGATTACTAGCCACACTGTGGGTGCTGGGAACTGAACCCAGGTTCTCTGCAAGAGCAGCCAGTGCTCTTAACCACTGAGGCATCTCTCCAGCCCCAAAATATCACTTTCTTGTTACTTGGGCTATTATTAAGGCTTTTGGGGGATCTTAGAAAATGACTTGAGCTGAGGATGTGGCTCAGTTGGTAGAGAACTGGTGTAGCATGCAGGAAACCCTGGGTTTGAGCCCCAGCACTGTACAAGATTGACTTCTTGGTGTGTTGGGCCTTCAGGACCCTCATACTTGTGGCATAGAGGAAAATAAGGCCTACTGTAACTTCCTGAGCCTGACTAAAGTTTGGCAACCTGTCTCTGGCCCGTCACTTCCTCGTGGAGGTGACTCAGCAGGGTCCGACTTCAGATTGCCTCTGCCCAGTAACAGCTGGCATGGTAAATTCCCAGTGGCCCACAGTCATCGCCCCAGATGACGCATTCCTATACCCACTCCCCTTTCCACTCCCCTTTTGCTTAAACTATATAAGTTGATGCCTGTTGCAATAAAGTGAGTTCCTGCCTTGACAAGACTCCCGACTCGTTGTGGTTCTTTTGAGTCGCCGACACTCACCATCCCGCTCAGCCCCCAAGAGAGGGACCCAGGCTGGTCCTGGCCTCTCCCCCTGTGCCGTACTTGGAGGAACCGACATTGGTGCATGCCTGTTATCTCAGTGAGTAGGAGGTGGAGGCAGGAGGATCATAAGTTCAGTGTCATCCTTGGCTACTAGTATGTTGAAGGCCAGCCTGGGCTACATGAAACCCTGTTTCAAGAACAAAAATACCAACTAAACAACACCTCTGAAACAAAAAACAAAGGGAGCAGGAAATTTCCTCCCCTAAAAGATAGGTTTGGGGGGTTGAAAGTTTGGAAACAGATTCTGAACTAGCCAAACTATTAGAAGGTAATTTTGTACCTTGCCCTTGTTATGTATGTGAAATGACTGTAGAGCTTTTTCTCTAGAGAACATTCTGGTTTTCAAGGATAGTTTTCATGGCTCCAGAGCATGGGACATACAGCGCTATCTTCTTTTTTTTCAAGCATACATGCAATACAGTACCACATCTTTCCAAGAGAATAAACAGAAGGTTCTGGAAGGCCTCTGGCTGGGGCTGAAGTTCAGTGATGGGCAGCATGTCTAATATGCACCAAGCCTCAGGTTCTACCCGAAGCACCACAAAACCTGTGTGGTCAGGAGGAACTCCTTGGTCCTTGTGTAGTTTCTGCTATAATCAGGGACTCCCAAATCTTGATCTAACAGTGAATGCTTGAGTTTTTAGATTTTTCTCTCCACTAACAAAAAATACTCATCAGCTCTTAATATAGTAGTTTTCTGGACATCCTCATGTAAAGATACATTCAGTGTTTGGGCAGGGCTTAAGAACTGTAAGCCCACCCCCAATGACATGCTTCCTCCAGTTTGGCCACACTTTCTAAGACTTCCCAAAATAGCTCCGCCACCTGGGGACAAAATGTCCAAATACTTGGAGCCTATGGGGGACATTCTCATTCAAACCATCACAGCAAGTAAAGGTACTTGCTGCTAAATTTGATGACTTCAGTTAGATCCCCAGGACCCACATGGTACAAGGAAAGAACCAATTCTTTCAAGATGTCCTCTGATTTCCACATGCCACAGAGTGGTGGTATGTTGGCTCCAACCTGTTATCCCATGGCTTGGGAGGCTGAGGCAAAAGGATCACCTATGAGTTCCAGACCAGCTTAGGCTGCAGAGTGAGACAAGGTCTACAAACAAACAAACAAACAAACAAACAAACAGGGGTGGGGCATGTAGCGCTCGATTGGTAAAGTACTGGCCTACCATGTAAGAAGCTCTGGGTTCAATCCCCTACACTACATAAACAGAGCATAATGATGGATACTGAGAGTCCAGCACTTGGGAAGCAGAAACAGTTGGATCAGGAGTTCCTGATGTTATCCTTGGCTACATACCAAGTTTGAGGCCAGCCTGAGCCACATGAGGCTCTACCTCTTAAAAAGAAAACAAAACCCCAGAAATCACAGCTTCTTTGGGTCTGGATTCTCTCACCATATTTGGCCTCTGAATACCATAGGCCAGGAGTTTATGTAGGGACTGTATGCTGGCATTTGCTAAATAGTGAACTTACAAAAATGCAAATACCAGCCGGGCATGGTTGTGCCTGTAGCCTTAGCACTGGAAGGCAGAGGCAGGAGGATCTCTGTGAGTTCAAGGCCAGCCTGGTCTACATAGTGAGTTCCAGGCCAGCTGGCGTTACAGGGAGACCCTGTTTCAAAAAGACCAAAAAAAAAAAAAAAGTGCAAATACCTATTTATTTTATATTTTATTTATTATTTTTATTTTATGTGTATGCGTGTATTGCCTGCATGTACGTTAAGTGCACCTGTGTCATGCAAAGCCCAAAGAGGACAGAAGAGGATGTCAGATCTCCTAGAACTGGAGTTACGGACAGTTGTTAGCTTTCTGTGTTGGGAATCAAACCCAGGTCTTCTGTAAGAACAGTTAGTGTTCTTAACCGCTGAGCCATCTCTCCAAGCTCCTGCAAATACCTATTTAAACAAACCCAGTTTTACTCATATGTTGTCAGAATTGTGAATTAGTATAATTTCCTTGGAAGAATTGAAATTTTTGTAATAAAAGTCACAAAAATATTGTTTGATCAGGTAATTTGATTTCTAAGGATTTTAATATTTATTTTTATTTTATGTGTATGAGTGTATTGCTTGCATCTGTGTAAGTGCACTCATGTCATGCAATGCCCATGGAGGTCAGAAGAGGGTGTCGGATTCCCTGGAACCAGAGTTAGAGTGGTTGTTAGCCACCATGTGGGTGATGGGAATCAAATCCAAGTCTTCTACAAGAGCAGCCAGTGCTCTTACCAGTTGCTAACCACTCTCTCCAGCCCCAATATCTGAAGAATTTTAAAAAGATTTATTTTTATCATTTTTGAATTATGTGTATATGTTTGTGTCTGTGTGTGGGTATATGCATGTGAGTGTAAGTCAAAAGAAGGTATTGGGACTCCTTGGAGCTGGAGTTACAGGCAGTGATGAGTTGCCCAATGTGGTTGCTGGGAACGGAACTTGGATCCTTCAGAAGAGTGGTGTGTACTCTTAGCTGCTCACCCATCTTTCCAGCCCCAGTGTCTGAGAATTTATCAAAAACCAAGCAAGTAAAAAGAAGATATAATTTCCCATTTGTTTGCTGCTGTAGTCTCTCAGTGACAGGAGCAGTTACAAGCATGGGATAAAACAATATTGGGCCATTGTAAATTGAGATGAAGTAAGTGTTTTGTCTCTTCTCCATGGTCTAGACATGGTTTAAAAAAAAAAAAAAAAAGACATAAGCCAGGCCTGGTGGTTTAGGCTTGTGATCATAGCTACTCAAGAGATTGGAGCAGAAGAATTACAAGTTCAAGGTCTTCCTGGGCTCAGAGTGAGTTCCAGGTCAGCCTGGGAACTTAAGAAGACCCTGTCTCAAAATTTAAAAAGTAAAAAGAGTGTTGGGGGTATAGCTTGGTGATAGAGTTGCTCAACATGTGTAAGGTTCTAGGTTCAATCCTTATGACTGAACAAAAATAAAAACAAAAAGACAAACCATGTTAAAAGAGGTTTATAACAGTACCCTATAGAACAGCAAAATCCAGGAAATAATCTACATGATAAACCATAATGACTGTTTAAGAAAAGCATAGATTTTTCATCCCTAGAGAATATATTATTTAATGGTAAAAAAATTTTTTTTCGATTTTTTTGAGACAGAGTCTCCCTGTATCCCCAGCTGGCCTGGAACTCATTATGTAGACCAGGCTGGCTTTGAACTCACAGAGATCCGCTTGCCTCTGCCTCCTGAGTGCTGGGATTAAAGGCATGTGCCACCACGCCCAGCCCAGATGTAAAAATTGTTAAGCATGCCATGTACAAATGTGTTTTTATAAAACAACTCAATATCCTTGACGCACTTTACAGAAAGATGAACATTTTAGAAGCTATGGTCTCTAGAAGAAATAGAAAATTCTTTATCAAGGGGAGTGGAGATTGAACCCAGGGCCTGATCCATGCTAGGCAAGTGCATCGTCACAGAGTGGTATCTTCAGTCTCAAAAAAAAAAAAAAGTGGGGCTGGAAAGATGACTTATCAGTTAAAAGCACTGGATGTTCTTGCAGAGGACCTGGGTTCAGTTCCCAGCACCCACGTGGTGGATAACAGCTATCTGTAACTCCAGTTCCAGGGACTTGTATACCTTCTTCTGGTTTCCATGGGCATTGCACGCACAGGTGCACTTACATATATGCAGGCAATACACTCATATACATAAAAATAAATAAATAAATAAATAAGTAAATAAATAAATAAATACAGGAGAGTCCTTAACAGCAGTTAAGAGTACTTGTTACAGTTGCAGAGGACCCTAGTTTGGTTCCCAGCACCTGCATCAGGTAGTTCACATCCCTCTATAACTCCAGCTCCAGGGGATCCGACCCCCTCTTCTGGCACCTACTTGTATACACACACACACACAAATAAAAAATCTTTAAAATCTAAATATCTAACAAAGGTGAAATGTCACTTCCTTGGACTTTGTCCTAGTTTGTTTCTTCACTGCTGTGACAAAACACTCTAACCACTTGGGGAGGAAAGGGTTTGTTTAGCTTACATATCCTGGGTCACAGTTCATCAGGGAGCCCAAGGTAGGAACTCAGGGCAGGAACCTGGAGGCAGGATCTGGAGCACAGGCCATGGAGGAATGCTGCTTAGTGGCTTGCTCCCCTGGCCCCTGCTCAGCCTTCTTTCTTATGCAACACAGGCCCAGCTGCCCACAGGTGGCACCACCCACAGTGGGCTGGGCCCTCCCACATCACTTCAACAGTCAAGAAGGTGCCCCATGGACATGGCCACAGGCCAGTCCAATGAAGGCAATTGCCCAATTGAGTATCCCTCAACCCAGGTGTGTCAAGTTGATACTAAAGCTATCCAGCACAGACTTCTATAATAGATTATCACAAAATGCAAAGAAACAGAGTAATTTTGAGATGATGGTGGGAAAATTCAAACTTGTGGAAATCTTTCAGAGTTTCCAAGAGGAGCTTGGAGAAGAGACTTTTGGCCCTGAAGAGAGATTTTATCTGCATTGTGCACCCTGGAGTGTCGAGCTATCTTTGGAATGCTCTCAGAATAGGAACAATTGTGTGCTGAAGGGCTCAGCTCCATTCTCAAGGGTTGCTAGTGAGCCGTCAGCTGCCAGCATCTTGCAGGGGACAATCCCTTGGGAGTGGGAAAGTTATTTTGGGATAAAATTTTATGAATCATCCAGATTTGGCTGCTCTCAACCCCCTTCCAGTGACAGTGGCCAAAACACTCATCATTAAGTTTAAGGCGGTCCATCCAGCCAGAGTCTAATCAGAGCTGCAGTGGGTGCTGTTCCCTGGGTGTGAAAATGCTGTCCGAAGGGAACAAGAAGAATAAGGATGCCGGAAAGTCAGGCAAAAAAGGCAAAGACCCAGTGAGAAAATCTGAGGACCAGGTCAAGGACGAAGCCCGAAGGCAGAGTTGGAAACAAGTTAAATAACGCAGTCTCATCTAACAGCTGCCTAGACAGTGGAAGTTCCCAACTATAAACTTCTAACCCCAGCTGTGCTTTCTGAGAGAAAGATTTGCAGAGCTGGGGATGTAGCTCAGTTGCTAAAGAGCTTGCCTGACATGCACCAAGCCCTGGCTTGACCCCCAGCAACTGTATAAAACTAGACATGATGGTACATGACTGTAATCTCAGCACTGGGGAGGTTGAGACCGGAGGATCATCAGGAATTCGAGGTCATTCTCAGCTATAGCCAGTTTGAGGAACTGAGACTCCCTGCTTGGGCAGCCCCCTAGAGTTTCTAGAACAAGGGAGTTTATCAAACTGGCTTCAAAGCCCAGCGATGAAGGGAGTTGTACCAGGAGTACTCAGGGTGGAGCTGTGGGAGAAGATGCACAAATATATCCATGCCAACCAACTGGACATCTGGAGAAAAGAGCTTTATTAGGTTAAAGGAGCAGAAGTGACAATCCCGTTTTTTGTGTCTGCCTTCAATGCACATAACTGATATTAGAGAATATTTATGTGTGGGCACATGTGCACTACGGCATGAGTGTGGAGGTTAGAGGACAACTTGTAGGAGTCCTTTCTCTCCTACCATGTGGGTTCCCGAGATCAAATTCAGACTGTCAGGCTTGGTGGCAAGCACCTTTTTACCCACTGAGCCGTCTTGCTGGTCCCATAGTTGCTATTTATAGTGAAACAAATTTATCCTTTAAATCCCATTAACGTTCCTGCACAGAATGACTAGATTCAGGAAGTTCCTGTTTTTCTTTTGTTGTTGTTGTTGTTGTTTGAGATAGAGTCTCATATAGTCCAGGTTGGCTTCGGACTGGCTATGTGGCCAAGGCTGAACTCTCCAATCCTCCTGCCTTCATGTCCCCAGTGATGGGATTACAGGTGTACACCACCACACTTGGTTTCTGTGGTGCTAGGGACTGAACCCAGGGTTTGTATATGCTAGCTAGGTAAGTACTCTATCAACTGAGCTATATCCCCAGCCCCACCCCCTCCTCCTCTTCTTCCTCCTTCTTTTATTAGGCGCAAATGCTGGGAACAAAGTAAAAGTATTTAAAGTACCTTCTGGTTCCCAGCTTTCCCAGGAACAGAAAAGTAGTTAAATCTTTGGATTTGAATGAGACAGTCTACTAAGTTGCACACGATAGAAGAGAGAGAGAGAGAGAGAGAGAGAGAGAGAGAGAGCGAGAGCTTATGGGTAGATGGAAAGTCAGAAGGCAAGTCACCTGGCAGACAAGGTCAATCATCTGTATCTTTGAAAACAGGGCTTGCCTGGACACCCCCTCCCCCTTCCCACCCTCCCATCCCATCCCCCGCCTCCACTTCCCCGCCTCCACTTCCCCAGTGCAGATGCACACTGTTGTTGCAAAGCTGTCAAAGCCTTGGGGCTCACAATGTTTTCATGTAAGAATATTTCAAGAAGAGGCTTGGAGAAGGGACATAAGATTCATCCCGAACTTGAGGCCAAGGTGCAGTTGGAGGTCAGAGGCGTGAAGCTCTTTGGGGAAAAGAACTTAGGTAATGATGGATGAGGATACCTTAGAAGAAAGAGCACATGGGTGCTGGGAGGTCTAAGGTTATACTCCAGTAGGAAAATGCTTTGATGCAAAACTCTACTGAGGAACTCCAGGGTGTTCCACGCATCTATATGTTGAACATTAAGTATACAAATATTTAACGACCCCATATAGTCAGTCCCAGGAGTAAATATCCAGCCAGCCTCTGCCCAAGATTGCAGGCTGAAAGCCAGCCAGCAGCTATGTGTGGGAAGTTTGTGTATTTTGAATACAGAATTAAAAGGCAGGGTGGGGGTGGTAGTGGAGCAGTTGAAACTTCAAAAACAAACATGTTTTAGCTCATTGACTTGAAGTACAACTTAGGGAAATTTTCAGTATAGGAAGCTATATGCTTGTCAGACTATGACACTTCTCTTTCTTAAAATTGCATTTATTTGGTTGAAGAGGTGGCTCAGTGTTTAAGAGCACTGGTTGCTCTTGCAGAAGACCCAGGTTTAGTTCCCAGCACCCATATGACAGTTAACTGTCTATAACTCCAGTTCCTGGGGATCTAATGCCATCTTCTGGCCTCCAAGGGCATCACATGCATGTGATGTATTTACATACATACAGGCAAAACACTCATACACATAAAATAAACTTAAAATTACATTTATTTTGTGTGTGTGTGTGTGTGTGTGTGTGTGCGCACGCATGTGTGAAATGGAGCATGTATAGGGGTCAGAGGACAACTTCTGTGAGTCAGTTATCTCCTACCATGTGGGTCCTGGAGATTGAACCTAGGGGATCAAACTCTGGGGATCAAATTCAGGTTGGTGAGTTTTGGCAGTAAGCACTTTTACCCACTGAGCTATCTAGCTAGCCCAAGACTGTAACATTGCTCTCAGGACTAACTAGAAGATGGAATTAGGGTGCATTTCTGTTTAAGCTCCACAGAGACTAAGGAAGCAGGGGTAATATATTTGTTGGGCCTGGCATGGTAGTGCATGCCTTTAATCCCAGCACTCAGGAGGCAGAGGCAGGTGGTTCTCAGTGAGTTCCAGGCCAGCCAAGGCTACATAGTAAGATTCTGTTTCAAAAAACAAGCAAGCAAGCAAACAATCCTGCTAGGGATATAGCTCAGTAGGGTGTTTGCCTGGCATACCCAAAGGTACTGGGTTCTTATTCCTAGGACTGGAAAAACAAATTGACCTAACCAGTCCAGAAAGGGTCTTGTGTCCTGCCTAGGTGTTGTTCCCAAGGATTCCATTGGACTATGTGACCTTAAACTCCATGAAGAACAGTCATGTGCCTCCGAGATGGATGACAGGACCTATGTGTGCATACTATAGGGTTATGGAGTCTTTTTGGTTATTTTTAGGTTGGAAAATTAGGACACCCAGACTTTCCCTACCAAGGGTCCTGGCCGTAGGGTACCAGGTGCACACAAGGCGGTACCGCCTAAGTAGTAGCAATTGGCCACTTCCTACCTCCTCCCTATTTTTCCCATTGACCCTCAAGTTAACAATGGCCAGTGTTGATTTAAGACTAAGAGAGAGGTAGAGAGGGAAAGAGGGAGAGAGGGAGAGGGGAAGAGGGAGAGAGAGTGAGAGAGAGAGAGTGCCACACTTGGAAAGAAGATTGCTTTGTACTTTATTTACAACTGAATGTAAGAAAAGTAAGTTATTAACAATAATAAATAACGGTCGGCAACATAGTACAGCCATAAAATGACACAGAGGGAGACATGGGAGGATCAACTTCCACTTGCTTCGCTTGTTGTCCGTCACACTGTGTTCCAACTCTTGGTCCTTTAAGCAGTGGCAGTGGTGTTTTGACTAAGTCAACCAATCAAGATCTCAGCTCAAAAATGTAAACATTACAATGACACTTGAAGCGGTGGCACACAGATAACATCAATTGAAAAGAACCTCTTTTCTCTCCAGCGACACACAAAAATGTGAAGGGGGAGACAGGCAATTCAACAGAGAGTTTCAACTTGAAAGCCAAATCACAGAGAGGCTTTTCCTACAGCGTTTGTTAATCAGGATGACAATACTATAGTTAAGAATGGCAAAGTTCTCCACACATTCACGTTGTCTTACTGTATGAACTCCTACAAAGCTTAAACACTTAGATATCAAATGCAAATGGATCATTTTGAAGGTAGGACAGGGAAGAATCCAGTGTGTCACGTCAGCATCCCAATGCTGCGCTCCTGTGTGACACTCTAGTTTTGACTTACAGGCAAGGACGGAATTCTTGATTTGAATTGTTAAGAACTATGGCTCACAGGGTGGATTGTCATCTAGCCTCCTGATCAGATGTCAGAAAAATACTGAGACCATCAGACAGTTCCTCTCTATTGGATTATGTGGTTATGGATTTTAACCACAGTCAATTTTATGCTGGCCTTTCTCAAAAATAAAATTCCTATTGATCTAAGGCAGCCAGCAACCCATTACCTTGTCTCTGAGCTACAGAAAGTGAAATTTAAAAGTATGCACAAATACATCCGCTCTGAAACGTCACTGAAAAATGGTTTATCAAGATGTCTCTTAGCTCACTGTTTCTAACAATGCCTTCAAAGAAAACCACATAATTGCCTTTTTGAGACAGGGTCTCATTATGTAGTCCCAGCTGGCCTGGAACTCACTATATAGGCCAAGCTGGCCTCAAACTCACCTGCCTCTGCCTTCCAAGTGCTGGAATTAAAGTCTACATAATTACTTTGGGGGTGTTACTGGTGTTGTTTTTTATTTAAAAATTAAAAATTACATGTGTTAATTTATTGGGGAGGGGCGTGTGCATACCGCTGCACACATGTGGCGATCAGAAGACAACTTACAGGAGTCAGTTCTCTCCTACCATATGGGACCTGGGGATTGAACTCAGGTCATAAAGCTCAGTGGCACGGGACTTTACCCACTGACCCATTTCACCAGCCTGGGTTTTAATTTCCATGTCTTTATTACCCATGTCCACAATTGAGTTAATTTATTTCCACACTCCCAAACATGGCTACTATGTACCTATAAATAAGTTAAAACAACTTTCCCCACACATGGATGCAAAGGCAGTTTATCAATGAATGGATACAGTTTACTCTGTAATGGTGGCAGCTAAATGCATCACAGCCTGCTTCCTGGTTACTCTTTCTCTTTGCTTTAATCTTACAACAGCTTGAAAGGAAGTGATCTTCAGAGGTCATTCCTGACAAATTACGCAGTAAGAACATGCAGACCTCCTTATCCCAGAAAAGTAGTCAAAGCAACGATTCAGTGCTACATCCAACACTAGCACAGGGGAGGTTTCCTATCCAAAAGCCACCCGAAATAAAAACGTGTGGTCATCGTCATGGTGTCCACTGACATCAGAGATGAAGAGGGAGTAAACACATGTTCTATTCTATGGGTTACTTTCGTCCATTTGGCTACCAGAGACTTAAAATTGGCGGTGTGTGTAACTCATTATACTATGTTTTATATATATATAAATATATACAGGTATAATACAATTTTGGTGAACAAAGTTGAAGGTTTCCACATGGCAGACAGAGGCACTGAGTTAAAGATTCTATTTTCCCCTCAAACATGCTTAGCGAATTCAAGTTTCATCTTTTTTTTTGTCTTTCTAAATTTCCATCATGCAGTCATTTCATTTCCATCCTTCTAAGAATTCTCAATGTTCTATATACACATTCATCGCAGGCTTGTATCCCACAAAAACAGACCCACGTATGGACAAAGTCAAACAATACTCGGAAATCAAGATTTATGAAGTATTGAAGTAGCTTATGCTTTGTGATGACTGGATTAAATATTCAATGCAGCTAAAGCAATTATCTGGAACCCTGCCCCTCCCTTATTTGTAACACACATAAACTACGTGTAGACAGAAAAACTGAACACATTTTAAGCACACACACGTGTTGGTTAAGAATCACACTACCATAGGTCACGCTGCGTTTGATGTCCAAAGTACTGAACAGACTATAAAAGCAACTCACAAAACGGAAATCAGAAAGTAACTTTCTAAAGCATGTTGAATTGCTGACGCTATTGTAGAAAAGGGAAAATAGCACAGTATTAATGGGAAAACCAGGTGCCAGATGGGTTAACAATCTGCACAAAAGAAGTTTGTTCTATGTGAAAATAAACAAGCCCACCCCAGCCTGATTCAGCTTGCAAATGGTAAGCAGATACATACAGGAGCTCCATCTTCTGAAAGTGGAATTTTGCTTTTTAAAGCCAAACATTGTCATTGAATACAGCTGTGCAGAGAGGGAGCCACTGGGAAGTCCAAAGGGTTTGATAAAAGATTACGTTTTCCCACGAGCAAGATTCATGCTTCCATACCATGCAAAGAAAGCATCCTGCTACAATACAATACTATCATTCTTAAGAAAAGATGCGCTGTTGATCTAAGCTATTTGTAATCGCTTTCCCTTGAGTACTGGGTGCTTTTTCTCTTAAGCTACATGTCCAACTAGAGATAAAGAAATGATTAGACACTCTAAGCACTTTGGTGCTGGGTTCATGGGGCCAGGGCCTGCACCTTGGGAGAGGGTATGGACCCCAGAGACATTGCAGTGTGGAGTACTCAGGAGGAAGCAGCAGGGTCCACTGGCTGGGTGGTGTGGGGAAAGGAGAATACACTCCTTGGTCTATTTTGTTTCCTTTGGAATCCGTGTTGGGGGATGTTCCCTTTCCTGAGGTTGGAGGTCACAGTCACGAAGGCTAGCTAGCGTGTGGGCTTGGGTTGCCCAGTTCTGTCTTGTTCAACACTGAGACTACTTGACCTCCTTTCTGGGTTTAAAGGCAGTGAGGTACAACAGTGACAGATTTCTCTCATTCTGCTACTTTGATGAATGGTCTTGCCAGCTGTCAACCTTGATTCTAACTTCCATTCTCCCCCAGCCTCGCAGAAATGAAAGACAGAGGGGCACTGATGACCACTCCTGTGTACAAACAGGAACCAACAATTCTGCTGGCTGTCTCCTCCCACTTGGCAGTATTTACTGAATTCCCCGTTTCCTCTTTTTGTAGTATTAGGGAAGTTAGGCAAGTTCTCTACTACTGAGCTATACCCCAGTCCCCAGTATTTGAATTTCAAGGAAATGATAGTCTTTTCTAAAGTCTGCTGATGGGCAACCCATTCCAGGGAAGTCCAGATGTTATTAAGAATAAAACCAGTGGGGAGGATTCTCTTTTGCAGGGTTCATACACCAGACACTCAGATAGTGGTAAAGCCCATTAGCTTAGTCCACCCTCAACCTCTTCGTGTGGGCAGACAGTCAGTGAATTCTATTCAGTTAATTTAGATTCTTAATGGATGATGGAAGCTGACAAGCCAAGGTTTGTTGGCACCTGTAGAGAAAAGGATGATTGTCTCACCGGGGACTCTTGGTTTCTCCGCTAAACCATCCCACAGTATATCAGCTAGAAGTCACAGTCATCTGTGAAATCCTTGATTTCTGAGGCCACCAGGGCAGAAAGGGGGACGTTTTAAAAGACAGAAAGAGGTGGAGTCTTTATTAAATTCTGGTAAAGGTATAAAGACATTATCATTAATTGTACTCGGAGCCTCTAGAAGTCGGTAATTAAAATGTTCAAAAATTTAAAGAGTTAAATAGGCCCCAAATCCTGAGTCAGACTAACCAAAATAGGAATCTTAGTAACAACTGGAATTCAAGTATTGGTGGTCAGCAGTCTAAAATTGACAATTAGGCATGGGGCACCTGAGAGTGTTGTTGTTGTTGAGAATTTCAGGTTTGATGGGAGGAAATTGACTTTGTTATCTTACCACACCTTGCAACAAAGCTACATCTTATTTCTATCTATTTACCTATTTACCCTTGAATTCCTTGCCAACCTCATTAAGGGCCTAATAACAAGGCTTCCTCCCTGGCCCACAGCTGAGGCTACAGCAGATTCTGTTTTTATTATTTTTATTTTTGTTTTTTTGACAGGAGCTAATGCAGCCCAGGTTGGCCTCAAACTGTATGTAGCTGAGGTTGGCCTTGAACTTCTGATCCTCCTGCCTCCACCTCCTGAGTGCTGGCGCTGTAGGTGAGCGCCACCATGCTTGGTTTATGCAGTGCTGGGGATGGGACCTGGAGCTTCATGCATGCTAGGCAGGCACTCTATCCACGGAGCTCCACCCCCAACCCCTCCTGTTTGTTTCTAAGTCTCACATTTACTATGATGCTATGTGGCATATGCAGGGGATTCTTATTATTTGTGAAATTACTTAACCACATGCACACTCGGAGATCAAAGAACGTGTCTGAGTGACGAGGCAGTCTTTTCCTATATTAGAAGATTCTTAAAAACAAAAAACAAAACAAAAAAAAACCACTCCAAATGAAAATATAAAACCCCACGGGATGGTCACATGAAGTTACTCTGGTTTGGGTCGACATGGCTTATCTGAAGAGTGCACACCAGGTAAATTCAGGGTGGCTTTTTTCTCAGGGTCTGGAAGCGTGAGAGTCTCTGGAGCAGACTTTTTCCGAGGCCGGTCTTTGGGAATGGACAGAAATTCTGGCGCGTCGGTGGAGAGAGGGGTGGATGGGGCGCTGGATGGGGCGCTGCGCACCGAGGAGGGCAGCAGGGAGATGCTTGAGATGGAGATGGCGGGTGGGAAAACGCCGATTTTCTTATTGGTGGCTTCCTGAGTGGCTCGTTCGAATTCTCGGACTTCATCCATTGTCATGTCTTCAAAGGGAAAAGCAGAGAGAAAAATGAGCCATTACCGGTCAGAAGAGCAAATGGATTCCTCACTAGGCCTGGTGAAGGAACTACTCCATCATTAAGGAGGCCCCTGACTGATGACAAACCCAAACTGTCTTTGGAATAACAAACCCCCATTTTCTTCCCCTTTGTTACTGAGACACATTACTGAAAACAGTATTTCTTATTGGATAGCCAAGATTTTCCAAAAGATTTAATTAGAATTTAAACATTGAAAAATTACTTTTAATTCATTTTGTGTGTGTGTGGGGGGGGGGTTGGGAGAGTGGAGATCAGAGGATAACGTCCAGGAGTCAATTCCTTCTTTCTACCAGGTGGGGGTTCTGGGGATTGAACTCAGGCTGTTAGGCTGGGCAACAGGTGGCTTTACCTGCTGAGTCATCTGGACAGCGCAATTAGAATTTAAAAAAAAAAAAGATTTATTTATTTGTATGTGTGTGTCTGTGTGAGTGTATGCACATGTGTGTGTAGAGACCAGAAGAGGGCTGTGGGTGTCATCTTCTGTTACGGCTGCCTATTCCCAGGAGGCAGGATCTCTTGGAACTGAGGGCTCACATTTTCCCAGCTAGGCTGGAAACTCGCATGCATGGTGATCCTCCTGTCTCCACCCATCTGTGAGCTGGAGTTACACTCCTTTGCAGGGTGCTCGGGTTTGTTATGTGGGTTCTGGAATCAGAAGTGCAGTCTTCATGATTGCTCAGCAAGTGCTCTTAACTGTGAGCCATCTCTCCAGCTCCTTCAATTAGTATTTTAAGTATCCTGAATTTTACAGGAAAATGTGTGTGTGTGTGTGTGTGTGTGTGTGTGTGTGTGTGTATGTGGTGGGCACTATTGTTATACTTGGTCATTTCCTCCATAGAGAGACTATTAGTGGAAGCAATCACTGGCCTTGACAATACTACTATAGTTTAGCTCACAAAAGAACCACTGTACCTCTAGAGGGTGAATTCAGGTAGATATCAGAATCCCTCCACATTCTTATTCAGTAAGTATACTTTCTGTATTTGGAAGGTCACATAGATACTACTGTTATTCAACAATAACCCCTGGTAATTATCCCCAAACCATGAAAACGAAACCATTCCCCAAGGCAGATTAAAAGAAAAGGAATAAAACAGAATGAAAAGAGAGGATCATTTAATAGTCGAGGCTTTAAGAGAAAAAAGAATATAGTTTGGAAATCAACAAATAAGCTAATGCCTTATGTATAGGTGTCAAGTGATGCAGATTTTCCAAATAGTGGTTAAAATTTTTATTGTTATTATTATTGAGTGTATGATATGTGTGAGTGCAGGTGCACACCATGGGACAAGTGTGGAGGTCAGTGGACAGCTTTGTGGGTTGGTTCTCTCCTTCTACCATGGGGGTTCCAGGGGTAAAACTTGGGTTTTAAAGCTTGATAGCAGGCACCTGTCCTACTGAGCCACCTTAATGGCTCAAATATATAAAAAGGTGTCATATAGCCCAGGTTAGCTTCAAACTCACCATGTAGCCAAAAATGACCTTGAACTTCTAATCCTCCTGCTCCTACCTCCCAAAGTCTGGGATTATAGCTGTACACTACCCACACCTGGCTTAAAATTTATTTATTTCTTTTTTGGTCTTTTTGAGACAGGGTCTCCCTGTAGCCCCAGCTGGCCTGGAACTCACTATGTAGACCAGGCTGGCCTTGAACTCACAGAGATCGGCCTGCCTCTGCCCCCCAATTGCTGGGATTAAAGGCATGCACTACTATGCCTGCAGAAACCAGAAGAGGGTGGCATACCCGCCTGGAACTGGAGTTAGGGGTGATGTTAGCCACCATGTGGATGCTGGGAACTGAACTCTGGTCCTCTACAAGAGCAGCCAGTGCTCTTAACCGCTGAGCCACCTTTCCTGTCTCTTGGTCTATTTACTCCTTAAGGCTTGCTATTGTTTATATGGAGTGATATTATCATTATTACTACTTAAAATTTTTTTATCACATATATGTATGTATGCATGCATGTATGTATGCATGTATGTGTGGGAGCACATGTATGTATGCATTCATGTATGTATGTGTGTGTGTGTGGGAGCACGTGTACCAAGACACCCATGTGGAGGTTAGAGGACAACTTACAGGAACTGGCTCTCTCCTTCCAACATGTGGGTCCCAGGCACTGAACTCAGGTGGTCAGGCTGGGAGGCAAACACCTTTACCTGCTGAGCCATCTCACCAGCCTTTGTTTTTGCTGTTATGAATTACTGCCAGCCTGATGATTCCTGGCATCCTTTGCCAGTTTTCACTTGCCAGGCACAAGTGACAGTTTTGCCTTGGAGTAAAGTGAGGCTCATGGATTTGCTACTTTTTATTTTTTAGTCTTTTTGAGACAGGGTCTCCCTGTGGCCCCAGCTGACCTGGAACTCGCTATGTAGACCAGGCTGGCCTGGAACTCATAGAGATCTGCCTGCCTCTGTCTGGGATTAAAGGTGTGGGCCACCAGGCTGGATTTGCTACTTTTATTCTGGCGTCCCAGACACCCATTTTTAACTCTTTCTGGTCCTCTGTCATGTAATTACTAGTTAAAACTTCCTTGAAGGACAGTGCTCCACTAAAAATGCAGCCACCTTAGAAATGTTAAATGTGGAACGAATATTGTCAACACAGTATTAATCATTTGGTGTTTTTCTGTGTGCTGGGGATTAAACCCAGGGCTTGCCAGACAAGAGTTCTAGCATTAACCTACATCCTCCAGTCCCACCACTGGGTTAGATTTTTAAAAAGTTTATTTTTATGTGTATAAGTGCTTTGCCTGTGTGTCTGTAAGTCCACCCATGTGTAGAATGCCTGTGGAAGCCAGAAGAGAGTGTCTGGTTCCTTGGGAGTGCAGTTGCAGATGGTTGTTAGCCACTACGTGGGTGCTGGGAATTGAATGCGTGTCCTTTGCAAGAGCAGCCAGTGCTCTTAACGGCTGAGTCGTCTCTCCAGCCCCCTCCATTGGGTTTTATAACACCTGAACAAACAATTCTTTTTCATAAAATGAAATCCATGATAATTTCCTTGTGAATAACTGACAAAATTTCCTGAAAGGGAAAATTTTTTACAAGGGAGATAAAGAATTACAACTGTGTTGACATAATGTAAAATTCAGATTATTTCAAGAAAAATTATACCTATAAACTTACCACTTTTAACGAAGAAAGAGATTAACTATTTAAAAGCAACATTTAGTTGGAAATGAAATTGAGATTCGCAGAAGAATTTTAGGGAATCGAAGCATAGGTATGTTTTTGCTATAACAAATGGATAGCAAGTTTGAAAAATTACTGTGAACAAGTGACAGAAAATAGTGCAATACTCAAGGTATCCAGCAGGGGGCAGAAATCATCCAGCCCACAGAATTTTGATTCTGGGTTTCTATCTCTCTTGAAGGCTTTGAAACCCGTTATTTTCTTACTGTCTTGTTCATGTGGTTGTTACATTTGCATACCTTCAATTTAATTTATTCATATTCAGGGTAATAATTTAAATTTCATTTTAGCATCCATGCAGGGTTTATTTTCCCCAGACAGGTTCTCAGGTAGCCCAGGCTGGCCTCCAACTCACTATGCAGCTGAGGATAACACTGAACTTTTTATCTGCCTGCTTCCACTTCCTCTGTGCTACGATTACAGGAGTGTGCCACCACACCCGGCTTGTGCAGTGCAGCTACCTTCCCAGGTCCCATGCAGTTTTGTTACTATTTTAAAATTTATTTTTAATTGTTTAATTTTAATTGTGTGTGTGCGAGTGTGTGCGTGCGTGCATGTGTGTTCATTTGTACATGCATGTGGATGTCAGAGGACAATTTTGTGGAGTCAATTCTTTCCTTCTACCTTTATGTGGGTTCCAGGGATCAAACTCCAGGTTTGTTTGGCAAATGCCTTTAAATGCCTTTACTCTCAGCCATCTCACTGGCCCATCCATGCAATTTTTTATTTGTGATGCACATAGCCTCTTGACTGTTTTTCGTTTAGAGAAGACTGAAGAAAATAAATGATCCCCAATTTCATGGAATTCCAAAGAAAAAGGGAAATAGCACAAGCATTCAAAATAAGCACTTTGTGTAGCTTTGAGGGTGGGGTGGGGGTGGGGGTATGAGAGGGAGGCCAACCTTTATGCTGAAATCAGCAATAAGCATGAGTTGTAGCCAGAGGACTCAGTGGGACTTTCTGGAAGATGGGGTTGTTCTAGCTTATCTTCTCCTACATAATAAACTGGTTTAATGATAATAGAGTGAAACAGAAAAAACATGCAAAGAGATGTAAACTGTAAGCTTTTAGTTTTTTTTCTGAGACAGGGTCTCATACTGTAGCCCAGGCTGGCCTCAAACTCAAGGTAATCCTCCTGTCTCAGCCTCCCAAGTGCTGAGGTTACAGGCATGAGCCACCATGCATAGTTTAAGCAGTAAACTTTGAGAATATAGCCCATGGAAAGAACTGTGCTCAGTGCCCTTCAGGCATCCTGAGCCTCTCCCTTCCCCATGGCTTCTTGGTCATATTTATAGCCAGCAGCTTTCAAAGTTGTGGATGGGCACTATGTCTAACATTCCTAAAAGAAAAGGTAATCAAAAGTGATGGGAATTCAAGAACAGTTTCCTTAAAGAACATTCCTATCTTTAGAACAGGAAAAGAGGTGGGGAGAATATCTGTTCAAAATTGGAGCAAACCTTACAGGCGAGTCTTGCTCCAATGTTTCTCTGCAAAATCCTATCAGAACATGCAACACTCAGAAGGCAAAGTCAGGGTGCTGTCAGCCTCACGAGCAGTTACATGCATCCAGTGTCATGCATGAGTTTGGTAAGGCAGAGCCCAAAGACATGCTCTAAAAACTTAACTAGAAGTTTCCAAAATGTTACCAGGGCTTAGTAGACGTAAGAGCTCAAACTAGAATCCAGAGAGATCAGAGCTCTGGCTAAAGACCCACACACATGGTTTTGTGATGATGCTTTCCTTTGTTAACTGTACTTCATTAGCACCACTGACTGAGAGATAACTGTATTTAAATTCTGGCATACACAATGCAGGCACCTCTCAATAAACCAAGGCTGATGAGAACCTAGGTTCTCTAAGGCCTTTGCAAAGTCCCAGGCCAGATCCGTTCTGTAGTAACCCTAAATCCCAGCTCATCACCCCTTTACCGCTTGGCATCTGTATGTGTTTAAACTGCAGCTTAGTCTTGAGATTATTCTAAATCAAAAGGAACTGGGTAAAGCAACCTGAAGGAGCCCCAAAAAGCTTTTCAAAGCACGTGTAAAGAAACCTAAAACAGTAGATGAGCGATGACCTCCATGGAACGCATGAATATCGACTATGCTCTGAGAAGTTACTGACATCTTGATCTAGTTTGCATCTGACACCCACTGTCACTCTTATGTTCTTTTATGGTCAGTGTAGGCCAGTTGATGGGTACCCCCAAATGTTTCTACTCTCTATGTCTTGGGTTTTATGACTGGGATAGCCACTAAGTCAACCTGCTTTAAAGAATGGAAACATCTGGAAGACATAGGTGACAAGGCCCACTCAAGACAGTCTTCACCCATAGCCTCTGGGTAATGTCCTATTTTCATAGAAGGCTGGGGACGGGGCATTTTCAGAATTCGCCAGATGAGGTTATATCTTTCTTTTGCATGGGGTGGGCAACGCATTTTAAATAGTCTACATACACTTGTCTGGGCATGGCTCTCTATGTCATCCACAGTAGAGGAGTGCTGATTGCAAACTTTTATGTTGGTTTGTTCATGCATGTTTTTCTCGTATTCCCGAACATCATCCATTGTCATATCTGAAAGAGGTTAAGACGTGGGCAACTTCCGTTATTAAATGCAAATTTTCAATGAGGGAGACTTTGGGGAAAGAGACGGTACAGCTTAGCAATGGCCGAAGAGGTTTCTAAAAAAGCAGGCAACCAACTAACTTTATGGAGTAGATCATAAAGTTAGCTAAACCAGCCAAAGAAGGGGTTGAGAGCAAGGAAGTTAAGTCAGAATAGACTTAGAACAGAGAAGAGTGGAAATTGTTTGGGGGTTCTTGGCAACTGAGCTGGGTGGTAGACAGTATTAGCGTCTGGGCAACACAGAGCCTAACATCTCCTAAAGCTTTGTTAGAAGATTCCTTTGAGGAGAGAGGGGTCAGGCCTGTTCTGGCTTAACACTTACCTTCCGTAGAACTTTCTACAGAGATTTAGAGCATCTTGAAATTAGTGCATCTGACAGCAGAAAGGACACTTTCATTGCTATGGCAGGGGACAGACTGGAAGGCAGAACCATTATATTCACTGGTAGCAGTGAATTCTGTCCAATTCTCACAGAGAAGTGTTGTTGAATAGAATAGCTGGATTCAGAAAGTGTGGGTCTTCCAGTCTAGCCTAACAGCTTGAAGACGCTGACACTACTTCCACCCACACGGATCTATAAATAACATGGCACATGACATGATGTTTGGCTTGAGACTACAAGTTTTCAGTATTTTAGGATAATGATTTCTTAATCCATAATGGTTCTCAACAGGAAACAGTTTTGTGAATTTTTTGTTGTGACAACCACGGAACAGGGTTCTATTGATATCTACCTAGTGGGGAGAGGCCACATGTACTGTGGAAATTTCCACATGCACAGGACTTCCCCCCTACCCAAATCATGATCTAATTCCAAATGTTCATAGTGACCTGGTTGAGAAACACTGTCTTATTTCAACTGTAAAAACAAAAACCAAAAACCAAACCAACAAAACAAAACTAAAAAATCAGCAAGGTGTGGTGATGCATTCCCGAAATACCAGGCTGAGGCAGGAGGGTTTAGAGTTCAAGGCCAGCCTGGGCTACAATAGTGAGACTTCGCCTCAAAAATAAACAAACCAAAAAACCTCAAACAAAAATAAAGCAAACCAACCCCAAAAGAACAAAACCCCTCAAAACAAAACAACAAAAAAGCGACAAATAAGGAAAAAAATAAGGAACCTCGTCCATCTTTAGCAATGTGGAATGCATAAAATTGACTTTTTATTGGGCTCACATTAAATACTCCATTCCTTTTACTCCCCACCCCCACCTCACTCTAAATTTTTTTTGTGTGTGTGTGTGTGGTCTTTTTGAGGCAGGGTCTCCCTGTAGCCCCAGCTGTCCTGGAACTCACTGTGTAGACCAGGCTGGCCTTGAACTCACAGAGATCCGCCTGCCTCTGCCTCCCAAGTACTGGGACTACAGATGTGCGCCACCACACCTGGTTTCACGCTAATATTTTTCATCAGCAGTTCTCCCAGATGGTTAATCCTCTACCGCTGTCTTGGCGAAATTTCACTCCGTGCCTCTTTATCAATGAAGAAGGTATGCTGAAAACCAGTTTCATCTATTGCCCAGATCACTAACTGGCTTAGTGGGGGATTTGCAGTGTATTCCCAGTTAGAATGTCTCCTTAAGTATTTTCTGGATCATGTGGCTTGGTGTCTTTTTATATCAATCCATGTGTCACATGAAGTTCTCTTTGCTTCCAAAAGGGCAGACCTGCCAGAGCACATGATTTAATTCAGTGTGGTCTGGGGCAAGAGGGAGCATGGCTCCAAATCTAGACCTGGGCTATTTTATTGAACTGATGATGCCCCTCCCACCCTGAAATCATCCATCAAAAATGCTGTCCACAAGCAATGGAAGTATCAAGAAGGCCAAGCGACAGGCTGGGCAAGCAAGGAGCATGCTTTTCTTTTAGAAAATATGTTACTGAGAAGCAGTAAAGGAATGCTGCTTTAGGATGAAACAGATGCATCTTAATTCATAATAACCATTCCACAATACCACAATTCCAATGAGTGATTATCCACATTTCTTAAACACAAACACAAACATCTGGAAGGAACACTAAGGCCACCTTTGACTAAGAGTTTAAAATTTAAAAAAGTTCCTTTGTGCACATGTCATTAGGAAACTTCAGGGTCCCCCCGCCCCCGCAGTGAATCCCATCAGAAATCATTCTTACTTTTAATTAGCTCAGTGTGAAGGGAGGGACTTAAAACTGGCAGCTATGGACTTGCAAATAAGACAGATCAATTTTATGGGTGGGAAAAAATATTTAGCAACAAAGATAATCATTAGTGCCTTGTTTATAATAATGAAAAATTGAAAATAACTCAAGGGATTGATAGCACTATTTAATCACAAAAAATGAGGTAGAATAATATTTAATTTTAAGAACAAAGGCGACCTTGACATATTGTTAAATGATTAGCATTTTAGTCAGAAAAGCACCATCTATATTTAAAAACACTAAAAAGATACATTTCTAATTTTTTTTTTTTCTTTTTGAGATAGGGTCTTATGTAGCCCAGGTTGGCTTCAAACTCTGTGTACCCAAGGATGACCTTGAACTTCTAACCCTCCTGTCTTCACAGCTCACATGCTGGGATTATGGGCTTCATGCACACTTCTAACCCTCCTGCCTTCACGTGCTGAAATTATAGGCATGTACCAGTGCATCCAGTTTATATAGTGTTGGTGCTTTGTGCGGGCTAGGCAAGTATTCTACCAATTGAGGTACCTCCCTAGCCTCTGAAGGAAAATCTCTCTAAATCCTGAAATATACACATATACTATAAACGGATATGGACATGAGGTAAACATCTCGGTTCCCAAGGAATTTACCGAAATGCTCAAGAGAAAAAGCTCCAGTTGGGATTACCTGAAATGCACTGTGTTGTTTTTGCAACGTACATCCTCTCAAAATCCATGCTTGAATCAATTTTTTAGAAAATTCAATTACATATGCCTGATGAGAGATTACACTTTCGGAGACAATTCATCTTCATTACTGATTTTCAATGAACAGAGTCACTTCTAACAATTCAGGCTCAGAGCTTGGCTTGCCATAAACAAATACTTTCTTAGGTCTATCAGACAAACTCTTAAAATTTTTAAACATTGGTAGCCGGGCATGATGGTGCATGCCCTAGTTCCAGCACTTAGGAAGCAGAGGCAGGAGGATTTCTGTGAGTTCAAGGCCAGCTTAGTCTACAGGGAGACCCTGTGTCAAAAAGACCAAAAAAAATTATTTTAACATTTATTATGTACTTAGGTATGTGTGTGTGTGTGTGTGTGTGTGTATGTATGTATGTATTTGGTAACATGCTACAGCACATGTGTATGGTCACAGGACTACTTGCTAGAGGGAATCTGTTCTCTCCTTCCACCATGTAGGTCCTGGGGATTGAACTTGTGCTGTCAGGCTTGGCATCAAGCACTTTTACACACTAAGCCATCTTGTTGGCCCTCAGACAAATTCTAAAAAACACTATGTCAACCATTTTGCAAATGATCATTTCTTACAGATTTTGGAAGGTCGTAGTTTATTTTTCTTTTGTGTTTGTGTGTATGGTGTAAGCATGAGTTTGTGTATGTGTATGTGCACAAGTGTGCGGAGGCCAGAGGTCCATGTTGGGTTTCTTCCTCTATCTTTTTCCAAGTAAAAAAAATTTATTTTTATTTTACGTGTAGGAGTGTACTTCCTGCATGTGTGTAAGTGCAGCTGTGTCATGCAATGCTCGTGGAGGTCAGAAGAAGGTGTCAGATTCCGTGAAACTGGAGTTACAGACAATTGTTAGCTTCCATGTGGGTGCTGGGAATCGAACCTGGGTCCTCTGCAAGAGCAGCCAGTGCTCTTAACTCCTGAGCCATTTCTCCAGGCCCTTCCAGTTTATTTTTTTAGGCACTGTCTCTCACTGAACCTGGAGCTCACCTATTTGGCTAGACTGGCTGGTCAGTGAGGCCCAGGGCTCCTCCTGTCTCTCACTCCCAGTGCTAGAATTGTAGATGTGTGCTGCCACATCTTACTTTTTATGTGAGTGCTAGGGATCTAAACTTGGGCCCTCATGCTTGTGTAGTAAAACACTTTACTTGCTGACTCATCCCTGAAGGGATGAGTTTCTTTGATGGAAGAAACCCTATGCCAATCATTTTGTAAATGAACTGCTAAGAAATCACCTCAGAGATTGTAAAAAGTCATGTTTTTTCCCCTTGATGTTCAGGTTGTGAGCGAGCCTTTAATGGCTAAGCCATCTCCCAGCTCTTTATTTTTCTTAAGTAAGATTTCTTAAATTATAGCCTCTTGAATAATAGGAGAGCTAACTGCCTGAGTGCTAGGACCAGGGCCTGGAGAGATGGCTCAGCAGTTAAGGGTACTGGCTGGTGTGTTGGGTGTGGTGGTGCATGCCTTTAGCACCAGCACTTGGGAGGCAGAGGCAGGCGGATCTCTGTGAGTTCAAGACCAGCCTGATCAACATAGTGAGTTCCAGGCCAGGCCAGCTGGGGCTACAGGGAGACCCTGTCTCAAAGACCAAAAAAAAAAAAAAAAAGCTTTTGCAAAGGATTCAGGTTCAGTTCTCAGAACCCATATGGTAGCTAACAACCATCTGTAACTCCAATTCCAGGGGATCCAACACCCTTTTCTGGCCTCTGTGGGCATTGTACACATGTGGTACACTGAAATACACACAGGCAAAACATTCACACACATAAAATAAAACAACAACAAAAAATGAAAACAGTGCTGGGACCAGCTCTGCCTTTCTTCCAATAAGGTCCTGCCCGCTGTCTAGGAGACCGCTACGGCAGCAATCTCAAAGGGAGCCACGTCCTGTTTTTGTTCTCTGGAGGGAATGCGTCTCCCTTTTTCTTGCTTGCTCTTCTTCAGATGATGAAAGAGCAGATACACATTTTGTATGTGTGACATGATGGTGACACTGCAGGGGACCAGAGTGGAGCTCTCTCCTGTGCATGGTGACGGTACTGAGGTAGAGTTCGCTCTGCTGTAAAGATGCTCTTGTCCCAGGGGATTGGTGAATTGCGGCTTCTTTTACCGTTTCCTAAATTATCAGCTAAAGGCTTATATTATAAAACAAAATAGATTTCAGTTTTATATTGCTTATATTGCTTCAACTATTTTGCTATCTTTTTGTTCTAGTTTTTTTTTTTTTTTCCATTTTCTTTGAGACCTGGTCTCATGTAGCTGAGGCTGGTCTAAAATTCCTCATGTAACTAAGGCTAGACTTGAACTCATGGTCCTCCTGTCTCTACCTCTCAAGTTCTGGATTTACAGGTGTGTACCACCATGCCTGGTATTATCATTATTATTTTATACATTTTTGAAACACTCTCATTTGGCACAGACTGTCCCTGAACTTGCCAGGTAGCTGAGGATGACTTTGAACTTCTGATGATCGTGCCTCCATCTCCTGAGTGCTGGGATTACAGGTATGTGCCACCATGTGTATGTGTATGTATGTGTGTCTATATGTGGGTATGTGTACATGAGTGCAGGTGCCTGTGGAAGCCAGAGGTGTTGGATCCCCCAGGAGCTGGAGTTATAGGCAGCTGTGAACTGCCGCATTGCACTTTGGAGCTCTGGAAGAGCAGTGCCTGCTCTTAACCAGTGAGCCATCTCTCCAGCCCCTCACCTTATTTTGTGAGACAGGGTCAGTCAATAAACCTGGAGCTTGAAGACTGGCTAGATTAGCTGGCCATTAAACTCTGGTGATCCTCCTGTTTCAGCCTCCCCAGCACTGGAATTATAGGCACCCACCACCAGCCCAGTCTTTTTAAACATGGGGCCTGGGGATCCCAAACTCAGATGCCTGCACTTACATGCAAGCACTTTATCAAGTGAGCCACCTCCCCAGGTCCTACCTTATTCCTATGGGCGGGCACATCATAATTTCTGTGATTGGTCCTGTGAATGGACATTTACACTGAAACTCATTTTTAACTTTTATGAACACCATTGCAAAGAATAGCTTTGTGTATATATTCATGAGCACATGTGTTCCTTTTTATTTGTGGTATTTTGAGAAAGAGTGGTCTGGGTTGTCCTTGAACTCATGGTGATGCTGCCTTAGCCTTCAGAGTGCTAGGATTACAGGTCTGTGTCACCATACCTGGCTAGATCTATTATTTTTTTTTCTTAAATTAGTTTGCTTCTTTATTCATTCATTTATTAATTGATAGTGTGTGTGTGTGTGTGTGTGTGTGTATGTGCACACTCGTGTGCCATGACATATGTGGAAGTCAGAGAACAACTTTTAGGTATTGGTTGGTTCTTTCCTTCTACCATGTGGGACCTGGGGCTGGCACTCAGTTCTGTCATTTCTTTTTTAAAAAAAATATTCATTTCTTTTTATTTTATTTGCATGAGTGTTATGCTTATATGTGTATAGGTGCACCTCTGTTGGGCAGTGCCGAGGAGGACAGAAGAGGGTGTTGGCTCCCCTAGAGCTGGAGTTGTGGATGGTTGTTAGCCGCCATGTGGGAGCTGGTTAGAACCTGGGTCTTCTGCAAGAACTCAGTGCTCTTAACCACTGAGTCATCACTCCAGCCCAAAGTGATTTTATTTTTAAGGAAGGAAGGTTCATTTCCTAGGAAGGTGGGGCAAGATCATACATGTGAAAAGCCTTTAGGATACCAGTCAGTTGAACACTCAGACACCACAGATGCCTTGGAACAAAGTGCTATAGGTGTAGATTTTCCATCACGGGGTCACATAGTTGCAGTAGCCCAGATTTTAAAAGGAATCTGATGCTGTAATTCAGTGACCAAGCAATAGTCTGTAATACTTCACTTTGTCCCACAAACATTCTCTCTCCTCTCCCAGGCTCCTTGGTTAAAACAGAGACGATTGTTTTCTCATTCGAAGTCAAAATTGGAGTTGAATAGATAGTTGGGTCAAGGAACACCCAACTGTGAATTAGACTGGATACTACCTGGCTCCAGCAAAATGGTGACAATCCTTTGAGAAGATTCATTTAAATTTTTTCTTTGTTATTATTATTGTTGTTTTTAAAAAAATTATCATTTTTATTCATTTTATGTGTATGACTGTATTGCCTGCATGTGTGTAAGTACTCCTGTGTCATGCAATGCGGAGGAGGTCTGAAGAGGGCATCGGATTCCCTGGAACTGGAGTTAAGGACGGTTGTTAGCTGCCATGTGGGTGCTGGGAATTGAACCTGGGTCCTCTGCAAGAGCAGTCTTAACCTCTAAGCCATCTCTCCAGTCCCTACTATTATTGTTTTGAGACAGTCTTATAACACAGGCCAGGCTGGTCTTCAACTTACTATGTAGCCCAGACTGGCCCTAAAATCATTATCTTCCCACCTCAGCCTCCCAAGTCTTGGGATTGCAGGCATGTACCACTAGGAAGTATTATTATTATTATTTTTAAAAATATTTTATCTATTATTTATTTTTAATGTATATGAGTATATTGCCTGCATGTAGTGAGTGCACCTGTGTTGTGCAATGCCGCAGAGGTCAGAAGAGGGCTTCGGATTTCCCTGGAACTGGAGTGAAGGAGGGTTTGTAGCCACCATGTGGGTGCTGGGAATCGAACCCGGGTCCTCTGCAAGAGCAGTCAGTGCTCTTAACTGCTGAGCCATCTCACCAGTCCCATAAGTATTATTATTTTTTTTAACCCTTTAGAACAATTACAACTCAACTTGTCCTGTTACAAAAAGACAGTACTTCCATGTTCTTTGGACTGAAATCAGCTAGTCCTGGAGGCATGGTGCATACCCTTTCCACAGAGTACTGACCACTAGAACTGCAATCGACAGCTGCAATTTTGATTTTCTTATATCTTTTTTAAAAAAATTTGTTTTGAGATAGGGTCTTTCTGTGTAGCCCTGGCTGGCCTGGAACTCTCTATGTATGTAGCTGAAGCTGACCTTGAACTTGTGGTGATGTTTCTGCCTCTGCCTCCCAAGTGCTAAGATCACAGGTGGGTGTCACCACACCACACTCACTTTCCTGTAGTTTTAGTTGGGATTGGAGCATAGGCAGGAGACGGGTTTATAGATTCCTTTGAAAATATGATGGGAAGCTATGAGTTCTCTTCTTAGAAAAATGCTGCTTAAGAAGCCTGGCACTCAGGGTCCTATTTTGGGAAGCCTGGGGCTACTGGTGTGGTAAACTCAGCCGGCTTGTGCCAGCCCCCAGCAGGCTCGGTTCTCTACCTCAGCTTGCCTCTCACTGTTATGCCTTCTCCAGGGACTCTGGCTGACTTCTAAGTCACTTTCATGACAGTCTCTTCTACCAGTCAGAACTCACCCTCCCACATATATTTTTTGGAAGAGTTGGGTTTTCAAAGACATTTGTAAGGTCCCCCCCTGGTCACAGGGTCCCTGTGGCAATCTTCGGTGTTCCTGTCTGAAAATACTGTCAGATTTGAGAAGCAAATCTGTGCTTTTGTGAAGCTGGGCTGGCTATTTTTACCCACCTCCCCTCTCACCCCATCTCCTGAAATGTGTTGCTGCTTGGCTGATTAGTGCTCTAGTCATGCAGAGAGGCTCAAGGCTCATGGATAAAGACCAATCAGGGCTTTGGAAAGCAAGCTGAACTCCTCCAACATGGGCATGGTGATACTTTACAATGAACACAAGCTGAAAAAATCTGTTTAGGGAAATATTTTCGTGACAACCAAATATTGGAACTTAAAATTTGAGATGCAGAAATGAATCCTTGGGAGAGGAAAGACCACCATTGTCTACAATGGCTCTTTTATTCCCATAATTAAGTGCTGGAGGTGGTGAGTCTAATTAGTGGGAATGACAGCCATGGATGCCTGGATGGCGCTTAAGGGTGTACAGCGTGTGCACTGCACAAACATGAAGCCCAGGAGGCAAATGCATCCAAACTTCAGCCCCAAGAACATAGCGTCTGCTGAGTCTGCCCAGAAGGGGCACCTTTTTCTAATGCATCTGTTTAAAGGGGGGGTATTTTTTTTTAAACTTATAATTCTCATAAGTTACCAGAGCTTAGTGGCTGGTCCTGAGATATCTAATCTATTTGGACTGAATTATTTAAACTGTCCTTGCAAGTCAATCCGGCTTATAGCTCATGCTGTGAACCAATAGTTTGGGATCATGCGGAAGGCTTCTTAAACCACAGGGGACCTGAGAACATGCATTTATAACAGATACCCAGGGGACATGGAGGCTACAGGAACAGGAACCTTGCTTTGAGAACACAGCTCTAAGTTGGAGCTCCAGGGAGGCTTTATTACTTGTGGCCTTGCCCATGTTTACTAATGTGAGCCTCCCTGAGCCTGTACAAGACCAAAGAAAAACAAGCAACCCCAGGTACCCCATACTGAAGGGCTATCCTGGTGTGGACTTGGCCTTGGTAGTAGACACACCCATCTGTCTGAAAGACCCACAGTTCGCAGCATGACCTTAAATAAGTAAGTGGCTAAGGAGACACTGTGGCAGAGGCTATTTCCATTCATTTAATTTCCCAAGAATCTGCATCAGGTAATGAAGGGACCACTGTGTTCCTGGCCAGAAGCTCGGCTGTGTTGCTGAGGTCTGCAGTAGTTTATGCCAAATCGATGGTGTGGTTCTCAGACCCGTGGCTGTATGAAAAGACCGCTTGTTTTGGTTGGAGCTGTGACAGTGGTTACAGGGGTGGACTCACTCCAGGTATACTGGCGCCTGGTGCTTGGTATCCACCAAAGCCTATACCTCCTGTCCCTAACTCAGACACAAAAAGGATTTGTGATCAATAGACTCCTTGAGCTGTTAATGGGCCTCTGCTAACCCATCATAAATAAATAGTAAGGATTTTTCTTAAAGATCTCCAGACTGGGAGCCTATGTTTCAGCAGATGTATTATTCAGGCTCCTGTAATAATTAGAGAATTCTGATGGGACCCAGGGCCTTGCACATGCTGGGGAAGCTTCTCTCTCTTAATCAAATGCCCTAAGTCATCGCTTCCCTGCTATAGGCTCAGCTGAGATGGGAAAGATTCAAATCCTGTCCTCCATTTTCCCTTATTGGATTCTTACCTTAGGTAGGAATTTCTTTCTATACTACTTAGCAATCTCGCTTCTTCTTACAATATTTAATTTAATGATTATTATTGTATGTGTGTACACATGATAGTATGTATGTATACACAAATATATGTGTGTGAGTGTGTGTATGTGTATCTGTGTATGTGTGTCTGTGCACACGTGTGTGTCTATGTACATAGGTATGTATGTATATGTGTGCCTCTGTGTGTGTCTATTTATATATCTCTGTGTATGTGTGTCTGTGTATATGTTTGTATATGTGTCTTTGTGTGTATATAGTTGTCTGTATCTGTGTGTCTGTGTATATATGTGGGTTTTTGTTTGTTTGTTTGTTTGTTTTTTGGTATTTTGGGGGCAGGGTCTCCCAGCTGTCCTGGAACTTGCTAAGTAGACCAGGCTGACCTTGAACTCACAGAGATCTGCCTGCCTTTGCCTCCTGAGTACTGGGACTAAAGGCGTGTGCCACCACACTAGGCATATATGTGTTTTTGTGTATGCGTGTCTCTGTGTTCATGTGTTTGTATGTTTGTATGTTTGTGTGTCTGTATGTATCTCTGTACATGTATATGTCTGTGCATTTGTGACTGTAGGTATCTGTGTATCTGTATGTATTATGTATGTGTGTGTATGTGTGCATGGGGTGTGTGCCACAATGTTCCTGTAGATGTCAGAACACAATTCTGTGGTCATTTCTGTCCTTTCACCTTTAGTCAGCTCAGGGATTGAACCTAGGTCATCAGGTTTGGCAACAAATGCCTTTACCACTGAACCATCTCACTGGCCCCAAACCCTGTTTTCTGAGGCACAGCCTTGCAGTGTTTTGCCCTCTTGATCAGAGTCCAGTCTCCCTTTTGAGGCTGTCTTTCCTGAAAAGTCCTTGGTCACATTCTGGGCTAGGGAAACCTAGCTGAGTGCCTCTAGTCTTCACAGTGGCAGAGTTTTGGCCGTCCAGGCACCTGTCCTCTTGCCAAACGTCTAATCAGCGCAGGCCTATTATTCTTTGACTATCCATGTGAATTCCCTAGATATTGGCAACAAGGAAACCAGGAGTTCTGAGAGGTAGAAGTCGGGAGAGGTGGGTTGGGGACGGGCCAATTTTCCCTCTGAGAGTCACTTTCCAGAAAAAAAAAAAAAAAAAAAAAAAAAAAAAAAAAAAAAAAAAAAAAAGGATCAGAGGAAATAATGCCAGGATGTACCCCATCCGCCCTGTATCACAAGACAGCCAGGTCTTGGGGAGACTTCCTGACAGCATGGTATGTGAGGGTTGATCCTGTGGGTTAGATGGATTTATTCTTCAGCAGACACAGATCTGGGAAAATTGGAACACAAACTAAACAAATCCAGTCCATAGCCCACAGAACCTTTTAAAACAGGACTCAGAAGCAGCTGGCAGCATGAATAACCATTACTGCCTCTGTCTGTTTGTCCAATGTATGCTTTCACTTTAAGATGTGTGTGTGTGTGTGTGTGTGTGTGTGTGTGTGTGTGTGTGGCTTCTAGTAAGAAAGGGAAGAGCATGGGTGGAACAAGGCTGGAAAAAGACCAAAATACAATCTAGGCTACACTCAGGACAAATGTAATGTGACTTAGGAAAAGGCCAAGGAGGCGGGCATTTCATTAGACAATTGACCTGCAAGTCAGCTGTGTCCTAAATCACCCATTGGGTGTGTTCATTTCTATTTATAGCCAAGGACACAGGCCACCTGAGGACTGATTCTGGGAAGGCAGAGGATTCATGGCTATACAATGGCAGCACTGAGCATCTGGGGAGGGTGGTCCATCCATCATGGTACCAAGAAAAGCTTATTTTCATTACTGGCAATGTGTAAAACTTGTTGAAAAAAATCCCTGTGACAGTAAAAAAAAGCAGAGCAATAGTTTCAATAAGGATTAGCCAGGCACCTACACCTCTTTCTGTCCTTGAATTCTTAGAGAGCCCGTGTATATCTAGTGAGAGACTGTTTCAAGTGTTCACTGTATCAAAGTACGGGCTTTTACTGGTCATGAAGCTTTAGACAGCTTTGATCTTGAATCGAAGTTTTGGATAAATTAGGTTGGGTTTGAAATCTGTCCCACAGAGAACAACGGAGACCTGCATATCAGCCATGAGAGCATCAAGCATGCTGAGGTCCTACTTAGTCAATAGCTCTGTGGTTATTTTAGACCAAGCTTCTATAATTGCGTCTTTATTAGGCTCACCGGACAGTGCTATTTCCAGTACAGGAAGCGGTGGCTCGCCTTTGTTGCTGTCCTTCTAGGTGGTGCTTGAAGTTGGACGGGTTGAAAGCCCAAGTCAACCTGTTATGAAACTGTCCTACAAGTTATTTTAGAGAAGTTGACTTACCGTACCACTCATCAACCCATGCAAAAGCCTGTCTGTGTCCAATCAGAAGAATGTCTCGGACCACCTAAAAAGGAAGAGAAGGAGGCTGAAATGATACCATACATGATCCCAGTCTGTTTGGGAGGGCTGGGGGGATGGCTCAGTGGTCAAAGTGCTGGCTGTGTGAGCAGGAGGATCTGAGTTCAATCCCTGGAACCTACTGTTGAAGAAGAGAACGAACTCCTCAAAGTTATCCTCTGACCGGTATACATGTGCTATGACACAGGATTAATTAATAACTAAAAACTTAAACAGGGGCAAATGGGCTGGAGAGATGGCTCAGTGGGTAAGAGCATTGGCTGCTCTTCCAGAGGACTTGGGTTTGGTCCCTGATACCCTCACAGCAGCTAACAACCATCCTTAACTCCAGTTTAAGGGATCTGATATTCTCTTCTGGTCTCCATGGGTACTATAACACAAATGCATTTATGTACATGCAGGCAAAACATTCATGCACATAAAATTTAAAAAATAAATGTTAAAAAAGGGAAAATGCTATATCTGTGTATTTCACCCTGTAGCTGCTATTACGTTTGTATAGAAAGATTAAGAAATAGTTGCTGGGTGTGGTGGTGCATGACTTTAATCCCAGGAGGCAGAGGCAGGCAGATTTCTGACATCAAAGCCAACCTGGTCTACATAGTGAGTTCTAGGACTTCTGGGTCTACAGGGATACCCTATCTCAAAAAACTCAGCCCCTCCCCCTTGAAAAACCCCTCACAGTTGCCAAGATTCCCAGAATTGAGAACCAATTGTTTCTAAGCCAGGGTCATGTATATGCATGTGTATATGTATGTGTGTGTGTGCAGGTATGAGTGTCCACATGTGCTCATTTGGAGGTTAGAGCAGGACATCGGGTGTCTCCCTCATTGCTCCCCAGGGAGTCAGGGTCTCTTGGTAAACCAGAAGCTCACTGTGTTTTTGGCTAGGTTGACTGGCCATTGAGATCTCAGGATCCACCTGTTTCTACTTTCCAATGCTGGGTAACAGGCACCTACCACCATGCCAGAACTCGGGTCCTCATGCATGCTTAGTAAGTGCTCTGACCTCCCAAACTGTCTCCCCAGCCTGAAACTGATTATGGGAAAATTGCAATAGAAAGCTAGCAAAGAGAACATAGTTTGTGGATTTGTGTAATACTTCCTATGTGCTTTTATTTCATGGTATGAATATACTTTTCTCTCTGTGTGTGTGTGTGTGTGTGTGTGTGTGTGTGTGCATGCATGTGTGCATGTCTGTGTGCCAGTGCACTTACCTGTGCGTATGAAGGGAGAGGTTAATGCTGAGTATTCTTTTCTATTGCTCTACCTTTTACAAAAATTTTTACATTAATTTATGTATTGTATGTGTATGTTCACATATGCCATGGTGCAAATGTGGTGGTCAGAGGACACCTTGAAGGAGTTGGTTCTCTCCTTCTACCATGAGTCCTGAGGACTGAACTCAGGTCATCAGGCTTGGCAGCAAACATCCTTACCCACTGAACCATCTTGCCAGCCCCCATCTTATTTTTTGAGGCTGGGTCTCTCACTGAACCTGGAGCTCAGTAGCTGTGATCTCCAGGAGGTCTCCCTGTCTTTACCTGCCCCTGCACTAGGGTCACAGGTATTGTATATGCCACCATGCCCAGCTTTTGCTGTGGGTGCTGGGGATCTGAACTCAGGTCCTCATGCTTGTGAAGCTAGCACTTTACCCACTGAGTCATCTCCTCTGCCCCTAAATATTCCTTATTACATTTCTTGGACACTCACAGACTGCCTCCAGTATCCCTTCCTTTCTTTCCAAACAAATCCAGCGATTGTAAGAAACCTCTCATGGAAGGTTGAAGTGTGTTTCAGTAAGCAAAGAGTTTGAATTCAATGGATTTGTAGAAACAAGGGAAGCATTTATAATGAAGTGTTTATTCCTCTGGGCCTTGGGATATCTGGCAAGGCCTTTTATGGTTTGGAAGTAGGAAACATATAATGAATCTAAGAAATACCATGCAGCCATCCACACTTGAGTGCTGAGTGTGTTAAATTCATGGAAATCAAAAGAACAGCATCAAGCCATCATAAACCCACCCTATCGTATTAAACACAACACAGCTGTGGCTGGCAGCAAGGCTTCAATAATGTGCTAATGGCTCGCTTTTGAACACCCCCCCTCCCCCATCCCTGTGAATAGATTCTTAAAAAACAAAGGTGTTTAGAGAAAGGCATCCCCAGCACTTTCAACCCAGGCACATGCTCCCCTCATTAGTAACTCATGTGGGGAGCAGGTGTGTTGGGCATCAGCAACACTTCTTTCCTTTGGAATCGGGCAATGGAATGCCTTCATCCTATGCATCCTTCTCTGTAAAGAAGTGGGTCTGCGAAGTAGCCCAAGCCATTGCTGAGGAGATAAATGAAACGGGTTCTGGACAATTTAAGCATGCTTTATAAGAGGAAATAAGGTATACGATGCTGATGATTCTAGTTAGAGATGATGTTGGGTTAAGAAGGAGGGAGAGAGAGAGAGAAAGAGAGAGAGAGAGAGAGAAAGGGAACTTGAGGCCCATGTAATCCTAGCACTTGGAAGGTGGATCAGGATTTCAAGGCCATCTTCTGCTACATACGGAATTTGAGGCCAGCCTGGACTACATGAGACCCTACCTCAAAAAAATCCCCAAAGCACAACAACAAACCAGAGAGCAAGAGCAACTGAGAGTGCCGGGGGCGGGGGGTAGGGTGGTGGTGGTGTGTGTGATAAGAATGAGAGGCTGTTGTAGGAAGCAAGAGGGACACAGAGACTGACCAGGACAGACATAGAAAACAAGCGGTATGTCAACCTTTCAACCATCAACTTGCCACAACCCAGAATCACCTGAGAAGAGAGTCTTAATGAGGAATTATTTAGACCAAGTTGTCCTATGGGCATGCCTGTGAGGGATTTATTTATTTATTTATTTATTTATTTATTTATTAAAGAGTGCATCCATGTCGTGCAATGCCCACAGAGGACAGAAGAGGCTGTCAGATCCCCTGGGACTGGAGTTACAGACAGTTGTTAGCTGCCATGTGGGTGCTGGGATTCGAACCTAGGTCTTCTGAAAGAACAACCAGTGTTCTTAACCCCTGAGCCATCTCTCCAGGCCTGGACTTATTTATTTTTGAGATGGTATCTCACTATGTAGCCCTGGCTGGCTGGAACTCACTATGTAGACCAGGCTAGTCTTGAACTCTCAGAGATCCACCCTCCTCTGCCTCCCTAGTGCTGGGATTAAAGGCATGTGCTACCACACTTGGCTTTGTCTTTGCTCTTGACTGTGGATGTGTGAGACCAGCTGCTTCAAGCTCCTGCCTCTGTGAGTTCCCCACAGTGATGGAATGTACCCTGGAATGTGAGTTCAATTTAAGTCCTTTCCCCTAGGTTGCTTTTTGTCAGGATATTTTATTACACTAACAGAAATGAAACTAGGATAGTCTCTGAACTTGACTTCTGTGCATCTTAGTTCATTCCCATTCCTGGCTGTCAGGGTGACTTTTGGAGCCCAGGAGACAGGTACCTGATATTTTGTGTAAGAAAGCAGCAAGGCCCTCAGGTAGGTCCAAAGTCTGTTCTTAGCACCTGCACTGGTGCTGAAGGGAGGGAGAGTAGTGACTGATTCCACAGACC
Organism: Nannospalax galili; assembly: GCF_000622305.1. Lineage (NCBI taxonomy): Eukaryota > Metazoa > Chordata > Mammalia > Rodentia > Spalacidae > Nannospalax > Nannospalax galili. The sequence continues at coordinate 205,570 of NW_008346898.1, forward strand.
TACATTAAAGTTTCAAGAATGAGGCTTTTGGGGCTGGAGAGATGGCTCAGCAGTTAAGAACACTGGCTGCTCTTGCGGAGGACCTGGGTTTGATTCCTAGCACCCACATGGCTGCTAACAGCTGTCCTTAACTCCAGTTCCAGAGGATCCGATGCCCTCTTCTGACCTCCAAGGGAACTGCATGACATGGGAGCACTCACATGCAGGCATTCTACTCATACATATAAAATAAAATAATAAATATATTTTAAAAAAAGAATGAAACTTTAGCCAGGCACTAGATAAACACACGTGAGTTGCAGCTACTGGGGAGGTGCAGGCAGGAGGCACTTGAGGCCAGGCTCAGCAGTATAGCAAGACCTCCATCTTAAAACCATAAAACCAAACTTCCGTGTCTTTCTACTGTCAGCCAGGCAGTGGACAAGTCCTGCTAAGCAAGGAGAAGCTCAGTACCCGAAGGAAAAATGTCAGCGTGTCCAAAGAAATTCTAGAAGGCCACTCTTTGTCAGGTTTTAGTGGGAAAACAGATAGCTAGCTTTTTTGGAATATAGAGGAAACTTGGGAAAAAAATTATTTTGAGGCAGGGTCTCAGGTAGTCCAGGCTGGCCTTGAACTCACTATCTAATTGAAGATGACCTTGAACTTCTGCTCCTCCTGCAGTCACCTTTGGAGTGCTGGTACGTACGAGTGTGCTCCACCAGGCCTGGGTTATGTGGTGCAGGGGATCGAACCTAGGGCTTCATACATGCTAGGTAAGTGCTCTACCAAATGAGCAACATCCCAGTTCTGAGACTATGGGGATTATTTACTTATTGTTAAAATTTTTATTATTTTAATTAATTAATTTTGTGTGTGTGCACATGCCACAACACTCTTGTGGAGGTCAGAGGACTTATGGCAGTTGGTTCTCTCCTTCTATCAAGTGGGTCCTGGGGATTGAACTGAGGTCGTCAGGTGGTGGCAAGCATCTTTACCCCCACCTGACTGGCCCTATTTTTTTTTTTTAAAGTCTTTTTGAGACAGGCTCTCCCTGTATCCCCAACTGTACTAGAACTCACTATATAGACCAGGCTGGCCTTGAACTCACAGAGATCCGCCTGCCTCTGCCTCCTGAGTGTTGGGATTAAAGGCATGTGCCACCACGCCTGCCTCCCATTATTGATTTTTATGCAAACAAAAGCAGTTATAAAGGGCAATGCTCAGTATAGCATTTCCCATTATTTTAGAGTGACATGTAGAAGAGCTGTGTCAGAGACCCTGAGAAAACTTCAATCAGCCCCATGTTGGTTCCTGCAACAAAAATTAATGTGTTTTCCAAAGAGAGTACATGATTGAAATTTGTGTTCTGAGCTTGCTCATCATGCTTTAGAAAGGGAAATGCTTTAGACAGCAGAAATGCTGAGGTTGCCTTCTGATGGGACCGTTAAGATTTCTGCCTCTTGGGGCATCTTCTATGTTTGGTGCCTACGTCTGCAAGATCATCCAAGGGAGAATTATCCCCAGGAGCTGTTCATGCAGATAAACCTTCTGGGCTCCTGCCAAGGTCCTCTGCCTGGAGGTAGATTAGCCTGACTGCCAAAGTGAACAGTGCATTCTGCAAGCCCCACTTCCCCAAATATACTCACCCAATAGACACAGAGGTCACAGAAAGGGCGGTGATGTGTAAAACAGCTATATCGAGTGGCAGGAGAAAATGAAACCCAGGTAGAAAATGCATTTTAATAAAGAAATTGTTTCTCGTTGCAGGTGCCTGGTACTGGTTCAGCAGTGGGCACTGGGTGAATATCAAGTCTCCAACTTGCCAACCATGGGTGTGACCGTGTCCTCAACTTACCTTGTGTACAAATTGTTCCACTCTGGTCTGAAGGCCCCAGACCTCGAACTTCACAGTCACCAGCTTGTAGGAGCACATGATGGGCTGATGGCTATCTCTCCAGCCCTCCCTTAGCTGTCCCCGGCCTGTCTTCTCTGACCTGAAGTGTTTAGGATCCTAGAAAAGATAGATCAAAGAAATTGGTATATTAAAAATGGAGGGGCTTTGCAAAATTTGTGAAACCCTATTTAAGAAAATTAATACAAAATTAAATATGAAAGCGAATGTATATAAAAATCAAATGTTAAGGATGCCAAATCACAAATGGCAAATACTTCCAGTACAATATCACAAGTCCAAAACTTAAATAAAACTCATGACACATAAATTTGTATGAATGATCTCCTGGCAGATTTATATAGTCCCTTATTTCAGTATTCCTATTTTTTCTTTTTTTCCAACTTTCTACTGGATTGTCTAGTTTAGTGTGGATTCTTCTTACACCAGAGATGCTCGCCACTGGATAGAGTATACTAACTGCCTAGAGCCCTTTTCTGCTGTTCTTTCTACTATGTGATAATTTTAATGTAATTATTTTTTTTAAATATTTTAGTTATTATTTTTATTTTATGTGTATGAGTGTATGGCCTGCATGTATGTGAGTGTACCCGTGTCGTGCAATGCTGTGGAGGTCAGAAGAGGGCTTCAGATTCTCCTGGAACTGGAGTTAAGGACGGTTTGGAGCCACTATGTGGGTGCTGGGAATAAAACCCAGGTCTTCTGCAAGAGCAGTCAGTGCTCTTAACTGCTGAGCCATCTCTCCAGCCCTTTAATGTAATCATTTCTATAAAATAAAAAAGAAATATAAAAAAAAGAAGGGGCTGGCAAGATGGCTTGGTGGATAAAGGGTGCTTGCCACCAAACCTGTTGACCTGAGTCAATCCCTGGGACCCACATGGTGGAAAGAGAGAACTGACTCCCAAAAGTTGTTTTCTGACCTCCACGGGCATGTCACGGGAGGCCAATATACACTTGTGCATGTGTGTTTGCATGCAAACGCATAAAATAAATAAAAATGTGGAGTTGGAGAGATGACTCAGTGGTTAAGAGCACTGGCTGCTCTTGCAGAGGACCCAGGTTCAAATCCAAGCACCTACATGGCAGGTAATAACCATCTGTAACTCCAGTTCTAGGGGCATTGCAGGACACGGGTGCACCTACCTACATATGATCTACATAGTGAGTTCCAGGACAGCTGGGGCTACAGGGAGAACCTGTCTCAAAAAGACCAAAAAATCCCCACAGGCATTGCACGACACAGGTGCACTTACCTACATGCAGCCAATACACTCATACACATAAAAATAATAAAATACTAAAAAAAAAATAGTAAATATTGGGGCTGGAGAGATGGCTTAGTGGTTAATAGGACTGACTGCTTCTTTCAGAAGATCCATGTTA
>NW_008346898.1:208909-235491 GCF_000622305.1 Nannospalax galili
AGACGCGCTCGCACTGTTAAGCCTGGAGGACCTGAGTTCTATTCCTGGAATCCATGTAAGAAGTCAGATGTGGTGGGGGCATCTGTAATCGCAGCCCTCCTTCGGTGAGATGGGAGGCAGAGGCAGGAAAACCAGCTAGAGCTCCAGTGCCACCTAACCTGACTACTCTGTACAGTGGCAGAAGCAAGATTGATCTGCTTTAACAGGCAGAAGGAGAGAACAGACTCCTGAAATTGTTCACTGACGCCCCCCACCTCTCTCTCACACACCCCATCCCCCACAGGCAGAGATAGGGAAAAGCATGAAACCGGAGGTGAGGATGGTAGCTGCCCAGCCCTTGTAACTCAGGTCTGGCTGAGGCTCTGCAGGGCCATCTGGCACTGCCTCTGAAGAGGACTCTCAGGCTGCTCTTGACTTCCCTCACACACCTGCGCTCCCTTGGAAACACAGTGTGCCTCCAGGATTAGTTCCCATACTTGGCCTTTACAGTTGAAGCTGTGACCTGAAGTTCGCCCCCCAAAACCACAGCTGTGTTGATGATTCTACAAGACTGATTGACTGATTAGAACTTCCTGACAACAGAGAGTTGGAATGGTGTGGATCAAGAGCCAGAATTATCTTGGGCTATCTTTGGTGCCCTTAATAGACATTCATTGCTCATTTCTGTATCCGATCTGACATCTTTTTACTATCACAGAAAATCTCTGGAATATATTCTTAGCTGGTCACTAGCTTTCTCCAACCCCAAAGCTAAGAATGTCATCAGACAGCATCTGAGGACTCCCGGCTTTACTGACACCCACCTACTTGATGCTCCCACCAACGCATTTGGAAGAAACTTTGATTTATGACTTTCTGGGACTAGACTACAAATTGTTCATGCAATGGCTTTCATGTTATCTGGGTTAACCTGAACTGAATTTGTGTTCCCAGGCTACAGTCACTCGGGTTTGACTCAGAAGAAATAGCCTCTGATTCCCATTGGAATAGAGAGCTGCCTTTCACATCGACAAGGCAGAACCTCAGTCCTCCCTGCTTCCGTTCCTCTGTCTGCCATTCCTGGCTCTGCTGTCCCAAAGGAACCTTGACCCTATTGCTCCTCTCCTCAGAGCCTGGCCACAGCACCATCAGTTTAGAATAAAACTAAAATACAAGGGTGCTGATATGACTCAGATGGTAGAATCTTTGCCTCTCCTGCACAAAGCCCTGGGTTCCATCCCCAGCAAACACAAACTGGGCATGATAGTTTTTACCTATAATCCCAGCACTAGGGTGGTAGAGGCAGGACAATCAGTAGTTCAAGGTCATCTTCAGTTACATAGTGAGTCTGAGGTCAGTCTAGGCTATATAAGTCTCCATCTCAAAACAAAACAACAGAATCAAACCAAATACTGTTTGGCATGAAATCCTAGGCTCTTCGTGCATTGAGTACATTTCCAGTATCTTCTCTGAATCACTACCCAAATACTACAGTTCTTTCAACTGTAGGAAGATCCTAGTAACCATGTTCTGTGAAGTCCTAGAATTCCCAAACCTTCTAGGCAGGCACTGGCACCTTCTCCCTAAACTTCCTTCTAACTAGCCAGCCCCTCTGTTTTGCCTGTGTCTGATTTCCTTTCTTCAAGACCCTGTCCGGTAGATCCTGTCCGTTAGGGGGGCAGTTCTGGAATGACCCATCAGCTCAGCTACCCCCACAACACTGTGAACCCCTAGAGAATGCTGGGTCTCACATCCATAGTCCTGGTGCACAATGGCTGTAGAATGAGGTTGCAGTAGGTGTTAGGGGGGCAGTTCTGGAATGACCCATCAGCTCAGCTACCCCCACAACACTGTGAACCCCTAGAGAATGCTGGGTCTCACATCCATAGTCCTGGTGCACAATGGCTGTACATTTCAGGACCCCCGTCCTCAAGAATTAAACAAGAGTCTGCAATATCAAAGCACTTAGAAAATGCAGGGTTTCCAGCAAATTTCAGTTCAGACTGAGACAAGAAAAAGTATTATTCACACAGCCAAAAGTACAAAGATGTTTCAAACAAAATGTTCTTTTGTGGGAGAGAAAGGGGGGGGAAGATAGAGAGAGACACAGAGAGAGAGAGAGAGAGAGAGAGAGAGAGACAGAAAGAAAGAAAGAAAGAAAGAAAGAAAGAAAAAGAAAGAAAGAAAGAAAGAAAGAAAGAAAGAGTGAGCTCCCATACTAGCTGGCCCACGAGCCTCCAGGGCTCTCCTGTCTCCACCTCCCATCTCGTTGTGGAGCATGGAGGCTGCAGATGTGAACTACTGTACCTGGCTTTATGTGGGTCCCAAGGACTCAAACTCAGTTCCTCAAGCTGTGTGGCCACACTTTATTCACTGAGCCATCTCCCTGGCCTGGCCCCAGGGTTTGCTTCTTGATGGCACCACAAAAGCATAGAATTATATTAGGCCTCTGTGAAATAAAGTTGTGGGGAAAGACTGGATGGAAATGGGACGTCTACTGTGTTCACAATAGTCAGAATACAATTTTTTTTTCCAGTCTTTTTGAGACAAGGTATCCCCTGTAGCCCCAGCTGGCCTGGAACTTGCTATGTAGACAAGGCTGGCCACTTGCCTCTGCCTCCTGAGTGCTGGGACTATGTGTGCCACCAGGCCCGGATCAGAATAGAATTCTTAAGTGGGCAGTGATAATTTGCTTTTATGTTCTCAATCTGTTAGATGAGGACACCAAGGCCCAAGAGAAATAAGATAGTTTACCTCCAAACATGGGCCCTTCAGGACAGGCATCCACCCCTCATTCCAGCCCAGTTTCTTTCTACCACATTCACTTTTAATATTAAACAGCAAAAGGGTGTGTTTTTGTCATAGCTAGATGCTAAGGAAGCAAATAACAATTGCGCTTTTTATGGGAACAGCGTATCAATTTTTTCTGGGGTGGGGGAAGACTGATGTCATATGTACAACTGTTGATTTCAACTAGTAAATCTCAAAGGTGGTCTGTAATTAGAGATTCACCGTTGAAGTGCTGGAGGGCAGTGACAGAGGAGGGTTTACTGAAGGACACCTTTAATCAAACTCTGGAGCAAAAGTGAACAGTGGCTCAGTGGGCCTGAAGATTGATGAGCCAAGAAAAGGGTGTGCATGTGTATGTGTGTGCATGAGGGTGCAGGTGTGCCTGTATGAATGCGTGTGCGTGTGTGTATGTGACTATGTGTGCACATAAGCCACTGGGTATTACCCGAATCAGCCTGGTCACTGAAAACATCTCCATCCCCCCATTCCACGACCCCCCATTCCACCACCCCTCCTCCCCATTCCATGACCCCCACAGTCCATCATCTCTCCCTCCATTCCACCATCTCTCCCCTCGGTGCCCACTGTTCTGACACATTTCCTTCCATTCACTTTCTCACTTGCATTTTAGAACCTAAGTATCTAAATTGCTCCATTCACACACCAGCTGGTCTTTCTTACAACCATTTTCTTTTTCTCTTTCTTTCTTTCTTTCTTTCTTTCTTTCTTTCTTTCTGTCTTTCTTTCTTTCTGTCTTTCTTTCTTTCTGTCTTTCTTTCTTTCTGTCTTTCTTTCTTTCTGTCTTTCTTTCTTTCTGTCTTTCTTTCTTTCTGTCTTTCTTTCTTTCTGTCTTTCTTTCTTTCTGTCTTTCTTTCTTTCTGTCTTTCTTTCTTTCTGTCTTTCTTTCTTTCTGTCTTTCTTTCTTTCTTTGTTCCCTTCCTTCCTCCTTCCTTCCTTCCTTCCTTCCTTCCTTCCTTCTCTCTCTCCCTCCCTCCCCTCCCTTCTTTCCTTCCTTCCTTTTTTTTAAGGCAGGGTCTCCCTGTAGCCCCAGCTAGCCTGGGACTCACAGAGATCCACCTGCCTCTACCTCCCAAGTGCTGGGATTAAGGTGTGAGCCACCATGCCTGACTACTCCCCCCGCCCACTTTAATAGTAGCAATGAGACCCTAAGCCTTGTTTATGCTGACAAACACTGCTAAGCTACATCCCTAGCCCTAAATTTCTTTCTTAGTTTATAAACCTCATTCTTCACCTTCAATATTACAGATTCTCTGGGCCTTTTCAGACATCCGCTTCAGGGTTTTCAGCCTTTTAACACTTATTTATTAACTGTGTGTGTGTACGTGTGCATGTGTGCCATAGTGTTCATGTGGCAGTCAGAAGACAATTTGATAGAGTTGGTTCTCTCCTACCATGTGAGTTCTAGGGACTGAACTCAGGTTGTCAGGCTTGGCAACAGGCACCTTTACCTGCTGAGACATCTCTCATCTGTCTAGGCTTTAACCTTTTGTAAAAGGACATAAAGCTTTATTTCAGTGTGACAGGGAGGCTTTTTGTTGCTGTTTGTTTTGTTTTGGAGACAGGGTTTCACTCTGTAGCCCAAGCTGGCCTTGAACTTATGGCAATCCTCCTGCCTTAGTCTCCTTTGTGCTGGAGCCCAACCCATCCCATCAGCAAATAGATTGAAAGTTCTGTGTACTGAGCTGGTGATTTCCCCAAAGAGATGTCTGAGTCCTTACTCCTAGAACCCATGTGTGTGATGTTATTGGGAACAAAGATCTTTAGAGATATAATTAAACTAAGGATCTTGAGATGAGATCATCCTGGATTAAATGGATGGGCCCTAAATCCAATGACAAGTGTCCTTGTAAGAGACAGATGTGTTCACAAAGAGACGGTCACTTGGGGACAGAGGCAGAGATTGGAGTTGCCCAGTTACAGCCCAGAAACTCTTGCAGCCACCAGAGGCAGGAAGAATGGAAGGATCACCCCTTAGAGCTGCATCTTGGTCTTCAGAATTGTGAGAGAAACCACTTGGGGATGAGGTGCAGGCAGAGCAAGATCAAAGACTGAGAGCTCAGCTCCAGCAGGGCATGGACAGGGTCTGGGCACCTAGCTTCTCACAACATCCCAAGGTACAGTCACTGCTACTAGGTCCACATAGATAGGAACATGAAGCTCAGAACTGATCAGCAACTTATCCACAGCACTCCCTCTTTCCAGACCTGGGTATCCAACCTGCCATGGTCTAAATGTTTGCACACCTCCCCTCCCTGCCCCATTCTATGGTGAGACTTAACCATACGAAGAATTTGGCAAGATAATCTGGAGGGCTCTTGTGTCCCTTCTGCTGTGAGGACACAGGAAGAAGATACCATCTAGGAACCAGGAACTGTGTGGCCATGTCCTCTGGATCCAAACATTCCCTCCTGGAGCGAGGAGAGAGGCCCAAGCAAATTACAGGGCTCAAGAGCTCATACAACTTTCAGGGCTTAGGAAGCTCATGTAACTTAGGGGCTCAGGAAGCTCAGAAAGTTGCAAGATTTATAAAGCCTGACCCCAAGGTTATACAAGCAGAAACAACTGTTCTCCAGCAGGAGACTTTCCCACCAGTGGAGTGGCCAGCCAGCTGTGCAGGGAGCAGCTTTAGTGAGTCTTCACCCATGCTGGGAGAGGCTTTTTGGTGATGCAGCTGCCTTTGCATCACCCGTGCTCCTCTAAGGAACCCCACTAAGCTCCTGTAAGTAACCTCACTAAGACACACTTGGCTGAATTGTTGCTTTGGATGGTACTCTTTCTGGGGTGAAGAGACGTTGGTTTGTCTCCTCCCAGAAAAGTCATGCAAAATGGGGCTGGAGAGATGGCTCAGCATTAAGAGCACTGGCTGCTCTTGCAGAGGACCTGGGTTCTAGTACCAGTACCCACATGGCGGCTGTAATTCCAGTTCCAGTGGATCCGACACTGTCTTCTGACCTCTACAGGCATCACACAACACAAGGTACACCTACCTACATGTAAGCAGTATACTCATGCACATAAAATAAAAATAATATGAGTCTGGAGAGATGGCTCAGTGGTTAAGAACACTGGTTGTTTTTGCAGAAGACCCAGGTTCAAATCCCAGCACCCACATGGCAGCTAACAACTGTCCGTAACTCCAGTCCCAGGGAATCTGACAGCCTCTTCTGACCTCCGCGGCATTGCACAACACAGGTGCACTTACCTACATGCAGGCAATAGACGCATACACATAAAATTAAAAAAAAATTTAATATTAAAAAATAAAATATTTTTTAAAAGTCATGCAGTATACTCAATCCTGAATTATCCAGCCTCTAAAACTAAGAAATAATGTTGTTTATGAGCCACCCAGTCTCCAGAATTCTGTTACAGCAATCCCAAATGGAGAAAGATAAAATTTTTGAGACAGGGTCTCCCTGCAGCCCTAGCTGGCCTGGAACTCACTATGTAGACCAGGCTGGCCTTGAACTCACAAAGAGCCGCCTGCCTCTGCCTCCCAAGTGCTGGGATTAAAGGTCTGTGCCACCATGCCCGGCTAAGATACAATTCTTATAGCAAGGGGACAGGGCTTTTCATCTAAAATCCTGGCATAACCTTTCAGAAGTGGAACGTGGTACTAAGTCCCTTGAGGTATCACTGCAAGGTTTAGTCTGGATGCTGTAGGCAGAGACTCCAGTTTTGCACACAGAAGGTGCCTGATGCTTGGGAAACATCCGAGTAGTATGAAAGGAGCTATCATGCAGTTCACCCAGCCTTACTAAGTTCTACAGAAGAGAGGCAGAGGAATGGCCCAGCTCCTCCAGCATGTGTCTGTTTTAATCCCGTAGTCAAATGCGCAGGAAAATGTCAATAAGCTCAGGTACAAACATGACCACTCAATGGGATGAAAGTTTCCTTCTGGGAGTACAGGCCGGGTGAGCATTTCCATTTTCTGGAAGCTGGTACCTATCTATAGCCACGTTCTAAGAGAAGACTTTTGTTGTTGTTTTTGGAGACGTTCTCACTATGCTGCCCTGGCTAGCCTGGAACTTGCCACGTAGACCAGGCTGGCCTGGAATTCACAGAGATCTGCCTGCTTCAGTCTCTGAGTGCTGGAATTACAGGGATGTGCTACCACAGCTGGCCTCAAGATAAATATTCTTGTTACTAGGATACAAGTTCTTGTTGGTGGGATACATGGCCAGGTCCTAGGCCAAGGTCACATGGTGATGTTCCTTGCCAAGGAACAATTTATTTTTCACTTTCTTTGAGGTTTCCGAGGCAGGAACACCTTGTTCCAAAACACACTGCAAGGCAGACCGCCCTTACTGTGTGCTGTTTGCTGTACGCACTTCACCGGGGACCTCAGGAGCCCTCCAGGGACAGCTTTTCCCCACTGAGCAGCCACCTCCTGACACAAGATGGGTTCACCTCCAAAGTCTTAAAGGTGACTTATGAACTTTGCTTTGATGTGTTCAAATGGACTGTTTGTTCTTTCCTTTCAAGCATCTTCCAAGCTGGGGTTACCCTAGCACTGCCATAACAAAGTGCAAGGAATGAGGGGGTTAGACTTCAAAGACTTGGCTCCCAGGGTAGAGGCTAGATGCCCAGGACCAAGGTGTCGCTGGTGCTGATTTCTTCTTGCCCAGATTCTAAGGGTTTGCTGGTCATCTTTGGTGTTCCTTGGCTTAGAAAGCACTGTTCTGGAGTGATAATGGGCTTTTTTGGGGGGCGGGGCAGGGTCTCACTGTGTAGCTCTGGCTGGCCTGGAACTTGCTAACAGGCTGGCCTCAAAGCTATGTAGACCAGGCTAGCTGCGAACTCAGAGATCTGCCTGATAGGCAGTTTTCTTCTGTGTTTCTACTCTGCCAGTCTGTCTCTGTGTCCTCATTAAAAGGACATCAAAGCCAGGCGTGGTGGCGCACACCTTTAATCCCAGCACTTGGGAGGCAGAGGCAGGCAGATCTTTGTGAGTTCGAGGCCAGCCTGGTCTACATAGTGAGTTCCAGGACAGCTGGGGCTACAAGGAGACCCTGTCTCAAAAAAGACAAAAAAAAAAAAAAAAAAAAAGGACATTAATAGGGGCTGGCGAGATGGCTCAGCAGTTAAGAGCACTGACTGCTCTTGCAGAGGACCTGGGTTCGATTCCCAGCGCTCACATGGCGGCTACATACTGTCCTTAACTCCAAGAATCCGATGCCCTCTTCTCACATGACACAGGTGCACTCACATACATGCAGGCAATACACTCATACACATAAAATAAAAATAATAAAATATTTTAGAAAAGGACATCAGTCATATGAATTCAGGGCCCACCCTAATGACCTCACTTTAACTTGACTGTCTCTGTAAAGTGCCTTTTATAACCGTATAGTCTCAGTTCATACCTAGAAACACTTAAGGGAGGAAAGGCTTATTTTGGCTCAGCATCTCAGTCCATCATGGTGGGAGAGGTGTACTGGCAAGAGGCTCCTCACAGCTTGGCCAACCAAGAAGCAGAGAAAGCAAGTCATAACCAGCAGTGGGTATAAACTCCAAGATCTACCCCCTAGTGATCTCCTTTCACAGTGAGGTGCGATGTCCCAAGGTTCTACAACCTTCTAAAACACGGCCATCAGCCGTGGGGGACATTTTACATTCAGACCATAATAGAGAGATTTTTATTATTTATCTCCAGATATCTGTTGCTCCCTTGCTTGGTCATGGAGCTCCTCAAAACACCACCATATCCACAACTAGATCCAGTGGGTGCCTTTGCCCGGAGGAATATGCTCAGCTCCTCTACCTCAGCAGCTGGATGGCTAGAGATCTGTGAGGCTGTGTGTGCTTTTGGATTGGAGCTTCTCGATTCATCCATAGTGCAAATGGCCCAGGCAAATGGTAAGTTGAACCCTTGCAGTTAAAGTCCATCTATACAGAGAGCTGGTGCCAGGGCTATTTCCCCAGACTTGGCTGGCTACCCCGTCCCTTTGGCACGGCTTAAGGAGGCTTTCCATCCATCGGTCAATGGTACCTGCAGGCACTATCATCTCACACTGGGATAAGGCAGACAGAGGTGATGGGGCTTTGGCATTCATGCAGTCCATGGGAAACTGTGTCTCCGCAAGAGTTACAATCAAACTCACACCTAGAAGGTGCAAAGAGAAGCCCACGGGAGATCTTGGCCCAGCTGCAGGAGAGCTTGCATCTCAGAAGTGATATTAACTGACTGTTCACCAAGATAAAAAGTCTCTATGATTAATTATACTTTTAATGGGAACCACAAAGGACAATAACCAACAGGGGCTTGCCCTGTTAATTGAAATGAGAAGTTTTTGATAAATGTTAAATTAAAAACAGGCTAAATAGGAACCCCAGCCAAGAACTGGTGTATTATATAACTATAATACTCAGCCCCAAAGCAGGGAGGAACTAATAGGATACAAACCACGTATTAGGTATTTTCCCACACTCTGAAACTTTCCTGAAGGTTACATCAAGGTGTCCCTTCAGTGATGGTTAACATCGGTTGTCAACTTGACAGAGCGTAGAATCACCTTGGAGACAAGTCTCTGGCTATGTCTGCAAGGGATTTTCTAGATTTGGTTAATAGAAGTGGGAAGACCCCATCCTACCCTAACTTTTGGACTCCATAAAAAGTAGAAAACAAACCAAGTACCAGCATTTGTCTTTCTCTGCTTCTCGACTGAGGATGCAATGTGACCAGTTACCTCACTTCCTGCCGCCACACCTTCCCTGCCATGCCTGAGGGCTCCCTCAGACTATGAGCCAAAATAAACTCTCCTTCCTTACATTGCCTTTCTCACCATAGTAATGAGCAAAGTAGTTTACATACTTCCCAGTGTGGTTTGTGTTTGGCTTGGAACTCAAGTTCCTTCTGCCTCAGCCTCCTGAGTGCTGGGATCATTTTCCTTCAATGAATGGCCACTTTAGTAGGAAAAAAAAGACCCCCGAATTTAGTGTAGGATTTCCTAAGAGAGAGAGACACACACAAACACTTTCAAAGAAGCTCTTCCCAGAGAACAATACACTAGGTGATCCCATTCATGAGAAATGTCCAGTTCAGGGAACTCTATGGAGACAGAAAGATCAATGGTTGCCGGAGAGCTGGGAATAAGAAGGTAAGGGGTATCAGTTAACATGCAGAACGTTTCTTTTTAGGGTGATAGAAATGTTTTAAACTTGATTGTAGTAATGGTTACACATATCTGTATAGCATTTTAATTACATTTAAAATTTTTATTTATTTATTGAATGTGTATGAGTGTACATGTATGGAGGTCAGATGATAACTTATAGGAGTTGGTTCTTTCCCTCCCCTACGTGGGTCCTGGGGATCGAACTCAGTTTGTTGGGCTTGGTGGCAACTGCCTTTACCCACTGAGCCATCTTGTGGGCCCATCTGTATAACTAAAATAGTACACTCAAAATGGGTGAATCCTGTGGCAAGTGATCTATAGCTCAGTTAAACTGAAAACGAAAGCCATCTCAGGAATGTACTTGAGAGCTACCCAAAGATTTTACTTAAAAGGTCAACTTCAATGTATTGGCCTACCAAAAAGCCAAAAATGCTTAAATGCAGATCACACCAGAAGGGTCAATTTGTGCTTTGTTAGCAGTTAATACCTGAAGTGCTATTTTTAAAGCCTTTGCTCTCAGCACCAAAATGTCCCACAAACGCAGCGATTTGTGCTCTTCCCTACAGAGTGACTGTGTTGGCAGAGTTCTGCTTTTCAGTCTGGTAGGACATAAAAAGTCAGGAGAAAAAAGTGGGGATTAGGCTAAAGAGGTGTTTCCATGTGCATTCTACACCCTTCCAGTTATAATTCAGGGCCAGAAACATTCAAAGCTCACTATTGTGAGAAAAGAGTGTGAAAGTGAGAATTTTGAATAAACACCACAGAAGAATTTGGTAGCCCTCAAAGACTGTATTGAGGCCTGAGGAAAAGGCTAAGGAAAATAAAATTAAAAGGTCACCTGAGAGGGGCTCAGAAGAAAGTCAAGGATGGAGGAGGGGAAGGCCATGGATGGAGGAGGGGAAGGCCGTGAGAGCAAATGTTTGTTAAGGGCTGGCGCTGCACTGAACTTGTGCCAAACATTTTAGACTTGGCCTCTCTTTAATCCTTGTGTTGTAATGAGAGATAGATTTGGCCTTTGTCCATGATCCAGGGAGAGAGCTCCTGCTGCCCTTGGAATGTGCTGAGCCTGGGGTGTCTCCGCTAGCCATAAAGATCCCTTTTCTCCACACCTTTGCTTAAGATCTGAGGTAACCGAGGGTGGAGCCTCTGCATGGGATGGGGCTAGTCCTTAGAACTAAGTGATTAAAGGGTTGGAACTTTCAGTCCTATCCACTGATATCTGGGGAAAAGGGAGAAGTGTAGAGAGTGAACTCAGTAAAAACTTTTAAACAATGAGATTAGTGGTTCAGTGCTCTTAACCACTTGCTGAGCCATCTCCCAGTCCTGTGGTCAAGTCTTTAACGCATTTTGCATGACATTCAAGGTCCAGACTGTAGCAGTGGGGCCTCAACAGAGGGCAAGGAGGTTCCAGAAGTTTCTCTTGGTACCAGGGCCTTGCCCAAGACAGGTCTCACTGGCTATTTCTATATTTATTCTAAAGCTGCATGCCTTTAATCCCAGTACTTGGAAGTCAGAGGCAGGTGGATCTCTGTGAGATTGAGGCCAACCTGGTCTACACAGTAAGTTCCAGGCCAGTTGGGGCTACAACGAGACTCTGTCTCAAAAAAAAATTATTCTGGGGCTGGAGAGATGGCTCAGCAGTTAAGAACACCGACTGTTCTTGCAGAAGACCCAGGTTCGTATCCCAGCACCCACATGGCAGCTAACAACTGTCTGTAACTCCAGTTCCAGGGGATCCGACAGCCTCTTCTGTCCTCCGCGGGCATTGCACCACACGGGTACACTTACCTACATGCAGGCAAAACATGTATACACATAAAATAAAAAATAATAAATGAAAATTTTTTTACTTTATTACTAATTATGGTTATGATTATTATTGTATGTGTGCATATATGAATGATATGTGCCAAGACACACATGTGGAGGTCAGAGGACAACTTTGCGGGGTTGGTTCTCTCCTTCCACCTTTATGTGGAGTCTGGGGATTAACTCAGGTCATCCAGTTTATATGGCAAGTGCCTTCACCCACTGAGCCATCTTGCCAGCCTCCTGTGTTGTATTTTTTAAAATTACAATTATTTATCTATTTACTTATTTCTATGTGTGTTTGCATGTGTAGGTGTGCATGCCACAGTGTGCATGTGCAAGAGAACAGCTTGCAGGAACTGGTTCTCTCCTTCCACCGTGTGGGTTCTGGGGATTGAACTCAGGTCATTCAGCTTGGAGGCAGGTGCCTTTACCCGCTGAGCCATTTCACTAACCCCTGGTCTTGTATCCTTTATAATAAGCCAGTTAATGTAAGGAAAGTGTGTTCCTGAGTTGGTGAGTCTTTCTAGAAAATGATTGAACCTGAGGAATGGTTTGTGGGGATTCCTGATTTAAAGCTAGTCAGTCAAAAGCAGAGCGCAGTTTTGAAGGTCTGGGCCCTTTAAGCTTCTGTGCTCTGATGTTAATTCCAGGTAGAAAGTGTCAGATTGAGTTGAATTGGTAGAAGAACTGGAGAATTGACTGGTGTCACAGGAATGCTCCCGATTTCTCCATATAGCAAACTCATTATGTGGTATATATTACCTTCATCTTCCCAGGCTCGCTGTCCCTCAGTTCCCCTCAGCCCTAGCTTATCCCATCTATAAGCCCCTTCTAGAAATCTCCATATGGATAGCAGGTTCCCTGTGTTCCCAGGAAGACTGTTATTATTTGCCTCTCTTCTTTTTAATTTAAAATTTATATTTATTTATGTTAAGTGCACATGTGCATGCATGCATGCCATGGTGTACCTGTGGAGGACAGAGGACAGCTTTCGAAAATCAGTTCTCTCCCTCTACCATGAGGGTCCTGAATTCAAGTCATCAGGCTTGGCAGCAAGCAACTTACCCACTGAGCCATCTTGCTGGCCCTCTTCCCTAGTCATATATGACAGCAATGTCAGATGCTGGAGGAGTGGGGGTTGGGGGAGGATTTATCTTCCTGGTTTAACCAATAGTCTGCAGATGCTCCAGATTTCTGTCATCAATTATGTAAGAAGACCCCTGTTGTGTGGTTTTAGGGTTAGGCAAGAAATATGTGGGCAATGACTTGGAATTTCACCCCTTCTCCATATAGGAAGGGGTAAGAAATGGATGGTCTGAGCAGTGGTGAGAGGACCTCTTCTCACAGGTCCAGGAAGCACCTGACCTCCATGATTAGCAGCTGCCTGAAGACTGTAGGGACATAAGTCCTCTTGATCCCAGCTCTGGGCTGGGTTCCCAGTTCCAGTACAGAAAGAGGTGTCTCCCAAACACCCTGTTACATAATACTACCCTGTTCCTTTCTACATGATATCAGGATAAGTGCTAATTAAAGTCAACAAGATTATTCAAGGACACTGGAAAAGAACCATATTTTACAAAGAGTGACAGTGGCAGGTCAGGAACCAGCTCTCCTAACACCACTGAGCCAAACTCCTCCATTAAGGAAACCTGATAGGACGCAGGTGGGTTTGCAGCCTTTGAATTGGGTCTGCCTTTAAGACTGTCCCCACCCACTCTGACTTTGGTAATTCTTTGGACACAGGCTATAAAGAAACTTTGGTTGCCCTGATCTGTACTGAGCATAGATAGTCTGACCCATAGACAACTCATGTTTATTATATCAAAAGCCCAATCAGAGACTTGAACATTGTGTGTGCATGTGCAGATGTGCACAGAGGCCAGAGGTGGATGCCATGTCTTCCTCTTATGGGTGCTGGGCATTCAAGCTTTATGGACTGAGACATCTCCCTGGCCCCTTGCAAGTGTTCTTGATGGATTGCAATATGGCAGGAGGGTTCTGCACGGGATTAACTGTCCTGACATGTAGCTCACTCTTCATGGACTGTATTATTTTGGGAAACTTGGACCTCCAATGTGTTGAACAGAAACCAGAACAGGTTCAAAAAGCCAATCACTCTTCAGTTGGAAGACATGAAGGGCATTTTTATAATGGATAGATTGAAAACTTACTTCAGCTTTAGAACTCACTTTGTTTCTTTGAATACAATATCACTTGGAGTCCCAGCATACAAGGCAGGTAAACATATGAGTGGAATGGCCTCCTTGGGCCATGTCAGTTTTCATTGTTTGACACAATGTATTTCATTTCATGCTGAGGAGCACCTGTGTGGGCTTGAAAGTTCTGGGAAAGGATCAGGCTCTGGCATGAGACACTCTTGGGTTTGAATCTCTACTGCAACCACTATCGTATGAACGAAGACAAGTTATTTAACTCCAAGATGTACAGAGTCAAAGTAAGAAATAGAACACAGCTGGTCATGGTGGCGCATGCCTTTAGTCCCAGCACTTGGGAGGCAGAGGCAGGCGGATCTCTGTGAGTTCAAGGCCAGCCTGGTCTACATAGTGAGTTCCAGGCCAGCTGGGGCTAAAAAGACAAAAAAATATCAAGAAATAGAATATTTGTCAAGTTGATATCTGTGGGTGCTTTCTTCGGAGACAGTGGCTATTTTCTTCTGAGAATGAGTTCCTGATTAGTTGTAGGAAGACAGTTCTTGTGTTTTCCAGACCCGAGCATGTTTAGGTCAATCCATTTTTTTGGGAGGAATGTTCATAAAGAAACATTTCCCCAAAAGATAGGGAATGGACTTCCACCAGAACAGACAGCCAAGGAATGGAAAGGTCTTTTGTCTTTTGTGATACTTGTTTTCCCCTAAGACCCTCCACCCATAAGGATGGTGAGGCTTGGGGTTAGCGAGATATGTTTAAGGAAGAAATGACCTCTCGGAGTATTTTTCAAAGACAGCAGTTGTGGGGCTGGAGAGATGGGTCAGTTGGTAATGTGCTTGCTGTGGGAGTATGACATGTCCTGACATGTAGCTCACTCTTCATGGACTGTATTATTTTGGGAAACTTGGACCTCCAATGTGTTGAACAGAAACCAGAACAGGTTCAAAAAGCCAATCACTCTTCAGTTGGAAGACATGAAGGGCATTTTTATAATGGATAGATTGAAAACTTACTTCAGCTTTAGAACTCACTTTGTTTCTTTGAATACAATATCATTTGGAGTCCCAGCATACAAGGCAGGTAAACATATGAGTGGAATGGCCTCCTTGGGCCATGTCAGTTTTCATTGTTTGACACACTGGGGAGAGAGGCAGGAGGATCCCTGGAGTTCATTGACCAGCCGGTCTAGCCAATTGGTGAGCTCCAGGTTCAGTGAGAGACCCTGTCTCAAAAAAAATAAGATGGGGTCTGGCATGGTGGTGCATGCCTTTAATCCCAGCACTCAGGAGGCATAGGCAGGCGGGTCTCTGAGAGTTCAAGGTCAGCCTGATCTACATAGGGAATTCCAGGCCAGCTGAGGTTACAGGGAGGCTCTGTCTCAAAAAGACCAAAAAAAGAAAAAAAAAGATGGAAAAGCAATTGAGGAAGACACCTGATGTCAATCTTTGGCTTCCATCCACATGTGCACACACATGTATGCCTGCACACACACATACACACCAATAGCTATCCAAACCTCCAACTTATCTGCAGACACGGCTTAATGTGGACTCAACTTTGAGGTTGGACACCTTGGGGTTTGAGATTTATTTTGTTCTATATGTGTGTGTGTGTTTGTGTTTGTGTTTGTGTGTGTGTGTGTGTGTGTGTGTGCCTGCCTGAGTGTATGTATGTGCATGTAGGTGTCTGGAGGTCAGGAGAGGGCAGTAGGTCCCCTGGAACTGAAGTTAGTTGTAAACCACTGAAGCTGGGTGCTGGGAACCAAAGCCAGGTCCTCTGCAAAAATAGCAAGTGCCCTTAACCACTAAGCCATCTCTCTATTCCCAAAGATTTATTTTTTAAAAATTTTATGTGCACTATGTTCATGCAGGTTGCCATGGAGACCAGAAGAGGATATCAGATTCCCTAGAACTGGAATTACAGGTGGTTGTGAGCTACCTACTATGGGTGCTGAGAACTGAACCCAGGTCCTCCACAAGAGCAGTAAACATTCTTCATCTCTCCAGCTCCACTTGGGAGTTTAAATCCAGTCTTCCAGAAACTTCCAGTGCAGCACTTAGATTCTCTAAGTCCCAGAGCTCTTATTTAGAAAATGGGGACATCTATTTTTCAGATTGGATTCAATGATAAAACAGAATCAAACACCTTCACATTGGCATCTATTTTTCTCAAAATAGCCCCTGACCCTCTAAGGCAAGGTTTAGTAAGCTGGTGAGAGAGCTGTTGAAAATTCTAGGGCCCACATTGATGAGCTAGTAATTGTATGGCTTTCTCAGAGCCCCTTTAACAATAAAAGATGAGGACAAGAACCTTAATAGCATCTATTCTTTCTTGGATATTTTTGGTGCTGAGGCTAAACACTTGTACTTGAAGTCTGAATAAACAGAAGTGGAAAAGACAGTCATTGGGTCAGGTCTTATTACTCAACGGGAAAAATACCACTTCCAACCTCCCAGAGGCCCAGCTGCAGACTGGAAGAAGCAGACTTAGATGAGCACCTATCTGAAGCTATTCCCAACTTCGAAGCAGCTTAGGTTAAAAACTCACAGAGATGTTATATTGTGATTGACACTTGTGGTCATCAAAGAGGACCATCCAGATTCCAAGAAGGTATCAGATCACCATCAGATGGGATGAAATTTAAAGGCACTGTGATGGTTGATCCTGGCTGCCAACTTGATGGGATTTAGAATGACCATGGAAACAAACCTTTGGGCAAGTCAGTGAGGGTTCCTAGATTAGGTTAACTGAGGTAGGGAGACTCAGTATAAATGTGGGTGGTACCATTCTGTGGGTGGGGGTCCTAGGCTGAAAAAGAAGGCGAAAGTGAGCTGAACAGCAGCATTGAACTCCCACCACCATGCCTTCCCTGCGATGGTGGACTACACCCTCAAACTGTGAGCCATAATAAACCTTTCCTTCCTTAAGTTGCTTTCGTCAGGTATTTCGTCACAGCAACAAGACTAGTAACTGATACTGGCACTGACTCCCTTGTGGTAGGAGACGAGGCAGGCTTTTGGGCTGATACTGCTATTCCTCCAAAATTAAGTATCAGTAAAATGGTTTAAAACTTGAACACAGAAGACACCAGTCCTAGGCAAATCTCCCCATCTGGCATGACAAACAGATGTAGTGGGATACTACTCCCTGGTCCTAGGGAAAACAGATGGGATCTCCTAATCCTGAATTGATCATCTCTGAGGAGGATCTCGTCCTTTACATGCCCATCAAAACTGCTCATCCTCCACATGCTTGGCATGGAAAAAGCTGGAAGCTTTGCCATTTCCCCAACCTGGTGCACTTATGCAGACTTGTGCATCTATCCCAGTGAGTCTGGTGTGGTTATGGGGGTCCAGGTATCTCATTTTTCCCCCTAATTTAAAATTCTGGCCTGACTGGGAAACTGTGTAGTAAGGGCCATAAAGTTCTGGTGTTTTAATTTAACTTTAATTGTATCTGTCTATCACCTGTCTATCTATTATCTCTCTCTCTATTGGTTGTGTGTCTGTATATGTGTGCATGCATGCCGTGGTGCACATTTGGAGGTCAGAGGACAACTTGTGGAGTCTATTCTTTCCTTCCACCAGTGAGTCCTGGGGATGGAACTCAGGTCATCAGGCCTCTACCACTGAGTCATCTTGCCAACCCTTAATTTTTAATGGTTTCCTTTTTTTAAAAAGTTTTTATTTATTTTTATTTTTTTTTGAGACAGGGTCCCTTTGTAGCCCCACCTGGCCTGAAACTCAGTATTTAGGCTGGCTTCACTCTCAGAGAGCTCTACCTGCCTCCCAAGTGCTGGGATTAAAGGTGTGGACCACCAAGCCTGGCTTGTTTACTTTTTTTTTTTGTCTTTTTGAGACAGGGTCTCCCTGTAGCGTCAACTGGCCTTGGACTTGCTATGTAGACCAAGCGGGCCTCAAACTCACAGAGATTCACCTGCCTCTGCCTCCCTAGTGCTGGGATCAAAGGAGTGCATCACTGCGCCCAGCCCTCCCTCTTCTTTCTTTCTTTCTTTCTTTCTTTCTTTCTTTCTTTCTTTCTTTCTTTCTTTCTTTCTTTCGCTCTCTTTTTCTTTTCTTCTTTCTTTCTTTCTAAAGATTTTACCTTCATTTTTAATTATGTGTATTAATGTGTTTGTGGGTATGTGCACACAAGTGCAGGGGCCTGTGGAGGCCAGAGGTGTAAGATCACCTGGAGCTGGACTTACAGACAGTTGAGTCACTAGATGTGGGTACTGGGAACCGAACTCAGTTCCTCTAGAAGAGAAGAAAATACTCTTAACTGATAAGCCATCTCCCAAGTCCCAGTCTATTTTCTTGAAAACACAGAGAATGGCTCCCTACTAGACAGAATTAGAGGAGAGCATTGGTTGTGAGTGTTCCCTCCTGGCTGACCGCCGTGGGCCTTGTGTTAGTTACTTTTCCTGTTGCTGTGACAAAATACCTGACAACAGCAACTGAAGGAAGGAAGAGTTTATTTGGGCTCATCGTGTGAGGAGTACTGCCCATCATGACAGGGAAGGCTTGGCGGCAGGAGCATAAGGCAGCTGGTCACTTTGCATCTGCAGTCAGGAAGAAGAGGCAGGTGGATGCTGGTGCTGAAAGTCTCTCTTTTTCTTATTCAGTCCAGGACCCCAGGACCACATGCATATTGAGGGTAGGTCTTCCCTCCTCAGTTAGATCTCTCTGGAAGTGCCCTCAAAGACACCCAGAGGTGTGTATTCTAGGTAATTCCAAACCCAGTCAAGTTGACCATGAAGATAAATATTACGGACTTTGATTTCTTTTTCCTTCTTTTAAAGTCTTAAAAGTTATTATTTTTCTAAAACATTTTTAAAAACATTTATTTTTTTATGTGCATGAGTGTATTGCCTACATGTATGTAAGTGTACTCATGTCATGCAGTGCCCACAGAGGTCAGAAGAGAGTGTCGGATCCCCTGGAACTGGAGTTACGGATGGTTGTTAGCCACCATATGGGAGCCGAACCCAGGTCCTCTGCAAGAGCAGCCAGTGCTTTTAACTGCTGAGCTCTCTCTCTAGCCCCGTTACTGATTTTTTTTTTTTTTCTAAAGTAGATCTGGTAAGAAGGTGCAAGACAGATGCTGGCAAATTCCAAAACTGCCTTGGTTCAAATGTCCCCTCTAACACTCATGTTGACATCTAATTGCTGTTATAACAGTGTTAAAGGTAGGGACCAGGACTGGTGAGATGGCTCAATGGGTAGAAGTACTTGCTGCCAAGCCTGATGACCTGAGTTCAGTTCCTGGGATCCACATAGTGGAAGTAGAGAACCGACTCTTGGAAGTTGTTCTCTGATTTCCACATGCATGCCCACACATATACACACATATACCATACATACACATACACAAAATTTTATTTTATGTGAATGGGTACCTTGCCTGCATGCATGTAAGTGTAGCTGTGTTGTGCAAAGCCCGAGGGGGCCAGAAAAGGGCGTTGGATCCCCTGGAACTGGAGTTGCAGATGGTTGTTAGCCACCATGTGGGTGCTGGGAACTGAACCCAGGTCCTCTGGAAGAGGAGCAATCAGTGCTCTTAAGCACTGAGTCATCTCTCCAGCCCCACAGCATTTATTTAAAATGTAAAAAATTAAGAGATGGAATCATTAAGAGGTAACTAGCACCATTATCACAGGAGTAAGTCGGCAAGAGTGGGTGTGTCATGAATGTGGTGGTCTCTTGCTTCTCTATTGGCTCTGCATGGGCTTCCTTGCCCTTCTATCATGTGTGATGTGGCATGAGGCCATCACCAGACACCAGCACTTGGCGCTTGAATTTAATGGCCTCCAGTACTGTGAGCAAATATGCCTCTATTGCTTATAAATTAACTGATCTGTGGTATTCTGTTATAGTGTCAGAAAATGAACTAAGGCAGGAATCAGCCTGTGACTTTGATGGGCTAGATTGCTCAAATGTGGCACAACAGTGGATGTAACTTTTAAGGTTTCTTAGAGATGCAACATACATGGCATTTGGAGTAAGGTCAGACTACATCAGAAGAACATTTTCAGTAAGCACAAATGGCTTTAGTTCCTGAAGCATCTGCTGAGCCTGCAGAGGGTTTTGAGAGCCTGAGAAGTAGAGCTGTCAGAATCACATTTTTGCTTCTCTTCCTGACTCATGTTGATGAGGGGAAAGCATCATGCAAAGTCCTAGAGCACCACCCATGGCAGCCACTTTCCAAAAGCTTGCCACCTAGTCATGGGCTCTGGAAAGTTCCTGCAGCTCTCAATAGAAAGTCAGAGCAGAAAGAAGGGCATTCTTATAAAATGCTGTAGTGGTTTCTGTCTTAAAAAAAGATTTATTTTTTCTTTTTTGTTCTTTTTGAGACAGGGTCTCGCTGTAGCTCCAGCTGGCCTGGAACTCACTATGGAGACCTGGCTGGCCTTGAACTCACAGAGATCTGCCTGCCTCTGCGTCCTGGGTGCTGGGATTAAAGGCATGCACTACCACGCCCGACTAAAAAAAGATTTATTTTTACTAAATATGTGTATGTATACGTGTGGGGGCAATGTGCATGTGAACGTGGGTACCTGCAGAGGTCAGAGGCATAGGATTCCCCTGGATCTGAAGTTACAGCTAACTGTGAGCCACTCAACATTGGTGCTGGGAACCGAACTCCTTGGGTCTTCTGTATGCATTCTTAACCACTGAGCCATCTCGCTAGCCTGGTTAGTTTTTTTTAACTGTTAGCACAACCTAGCATCACCTGGGAAGACAGTTTCTGTTGAAGAACTGTTTAGATCAGGTTGGCTTGTGGGCATGTCTGTGGGGGATTGTCTTGATTAATTAATGTGGGAAGACCTACCCCACAGTGGGTAGTGCCATTCCTTAGGCAGGGGAGTCCAGCATTGAAGAAGAGAGGTGAAGGCGGGTCTGCTCTTGACTGTGGATATGACATGACCATTTGCTTCAAGCTCCTGCCAGTGTGACTTCCCAGCTGTGATGGACTGTAGCCTGATATTGAAAGCCAGATAAAACCCTTTCTCCCCTAAGTTGAATTTTATCACACAGCAGATGAAACTAGGTCAAATGCTTACTATATACATTTAGTAATGTAGGGAAGGGACTAAGCTATTATTTCACCTGCTTTTACCGCGGTGTCATCTCATCCCATTTCTTCATCTACCCATGCTTGTGAAGGGAAAATTCAAAGTACAGAACGGATGAGGATATGGTGGCTGTGGTTACCTGGGTGCCCTCCCACAGTCAGGCCCCTCTTCACATGAGGGTGAGTCACCTAAACAGGAACACAGGCTCCACCCCGGGGCCGTACATTCTAGATGTTCTTTGGTGTAGATCCCTCTACAACAAGCCCACCTGATTCTTGGTCCTGTGGATTATTTGTGTCTGTATGTATGTGTGAGTGTGGAGCAGAAACCAATGTCAGGTGCCTTCCTCAATTGCCCTCTATGTTACTGTTTCAGACAGGGTTTCTCACAGAACCTGGAGCCTACGGATTCAGCTAGACTGACTGGTCAACGAGCCTCAGGGATCCTCTGTCCTCACCTCTTGAGTGCTAGAATGAGAGGTACATAATACCACGCCTGGTTTTTCCTTTTTTAAGACAGGGCCTCACTGTGTAGTCCTGACTGGCCTGGAACTTGCTATGTAGACCAGTGTGGCCCCAGACTCACAGACAGCTGCCTGTCTTTGCCTCCTGAGTGCTGGGATTAAAAGTGTGGGATATCCCATCTGGTTCCATGTCTGGTTTTTTACATGGGTGCTGGGAATGTGAACTCAGGTCCTTAAGCTTGCACAGTACCACTTCACCCACAAAGCATCTCCCTAGCCTCTCATAGACATTTGCTTGGACGAAATCTTCCCTCTCTAGTCTGTACCCTTAGCGATGGAGAGCCACTGCTGTGAAGGCTCTAAGCTATTATTTTTTGGTGGAGGTGCTGGGGATTGAACTTGGGCCCTTATGCATATTAAGCATACACTTACCATGGAACTACACACTCTCCTCGTCTCTTGAGTGGCTCTTTCCATTGATACAATGACCCAGTGTTGTTATCAGCAAGCCATTCTGGGCAAAGACTTGAGAGTGTGTGGTTTTGATTTGGCATTTAAGAATTCATTTGCCTTAATTTTGTTTGACTGACTTGGTCTGGTATTTAGCAACCAAATCCAATTGGTATGATTTGAAACTGCTGTTCCGCACCAGGTCTTATGGAACAGTTTAAATTGCCTTGATTTTTTTTTTTTCCTTTGAAAAATTAGAAAACCAAACCTCTCTGTAGGATGGAGTTGGGCATTATCATTTCCTTAAAACTTGCAATAAAAACTGGTTTTGCTCAAACTCTGCATTAGCATCACAGAAAACAGAAGCAATGGTTTTGTGGTAGAGCCCTTGCCTAGCCTGGGCAAGACCCTGGGTTCAGTCCCCAGTGCCACAAATATAAATAAGTGAAAAAATAAAGAAATAAACAAATGGATGACTTTGACAGGCATGGTTGCTCACACTTAGAGTCCTAGTCCTTGGGAGGGAGAGGCAGGAGAGTTTGAGTTTGAGGCTAGTGAGTGCCAGGGTAGCCAGAGCTATGCAGCAAGACCCTGTCTCAAAGCAAATACAAACATAAATGAACAAATAAACAAATCCATGCCAAGGACCAGGCCTGGCATCTTACTTAGATTTGGTATGTCAGCTTCCCTTGATTAGGAAGAAATGAAGGGTCACAGTAAATAACTATCTGCTGAAGCGAGCTGTCAGTCATTCTAAAAATGAAGCAGTCAATGTGGGTGAAGCCTGAATTTCTATTTAATGTCATTTTATTTTTAAATTTTCTAATCATCAGTAAACTACTACTGTTGTCAGGTTGGATGACATGAAAGAGGGAGGCAGGAGAGAAAGAGGAACAGGTTGATGGATGTATATGTGTGTGTTGGGGGGATCCACATGAGGACCAACACCATGGAGTCCCCTTGCATGGCAGCTGATGATTCTTGCTTTGAAAGGTTTCTGCCACCTGCTGAGTAAAGTCCACCACCTTTGGCTCAGCATTCCAGGCTTCTGCCTCAGTTAAGCAGGTACTCTCTGATGCTCCCACATGAACTGGGGCTCTCCTGCCTCCTTGCTGGCATTTGCCATGCTGCCTGTTCAGTCTCATTTTCATGTCCATGCAAGTGTGAGTCAGTAGGCAGTCTAGACACTTCTTTGTAAGGATTTAAACCTACCTATCTATAGACTTACCAACTTCAGAATCCACTGTTTAGGGGCTGGAAAGATGACTCAACTGGTAAAGTGCTTGTTGTATAAACCTGTGTTTAGATTCCCAGCACCCATGTGAAAAGGGCCAGGTGTGGAGGCACGTGTCTGGAGTCCTAGTGCTGGGGAGGCAATCACAATACCTGGAGCTCGCTGGAAAGCCAGTCTATATGAACTGGTGAGCTCCCGGTTTGGTGAGAGGGCTTTTGTTTGTTTGGTTTTTGTTTTTGTCTTTTTGAGACAGGGTCTTCCTGGCCTGGAGCTTGTTTTGTAGCTTTGTAGACCAACTGGCCTCAATCTTACAGAGATCACTGTCTCTGCCTCCCAAACGCTGGGATTAAAGGTGTGCTCCACTAAGGTGGAGGGGTAGGCAGGTAAAGTGGCTCAGCAGGTAAGGGTGCTTGAGCCAAGCCTGACAACTGAGTTCAATCTTTTCGGAAGGAAAGAACCGACTCCTGCAGGTTGTCTTTTGGCCTCCATGCGCAAGTGCAGACACACCCCCCCATACACATTATAAATAAATAAAATAAATAAATAAATAAAAAATAAGGTAGAGAATGATTGAGGTAGACATCTGCCATTGACCTCTGGTCTTTACATGCACATACAATCATGTATATATATACTCACACACATGAACATATACTAATGTGCACACACACACAAGGAGAAAGAATCTACCCTTCAGAAACATTAGAACACCCTAAAGAGATTTATGACTGTTTCTTGCTATTATTAGCAAAGGAATGGAAACACCCTCAGTGTTGACCAAATGGAGCACAGTATGCAGATAATGCATTAGGCTGGGTGTGGTGGCTTATGCCTATAACCCCAGCACTTGAGAGGTTGAGGCAGGAGGAGGATTGAGTTTAAGGCCCCCTGAGTTACAGTGTACAAATAGAAGGAAAGAAGGAAAGAAGGGAGGAAGGGAGGAAGGAAGGAGAGCACACTATAGAGCCACTTTATAGCTGCCAGACTTGTGAGGACACGGGGAGAGGGCACACTCATATTGCTAGTGAGATAATGCATATCTCACTATACAAGTTTATAAAATAATGCCAACTTTGCAGTATGCTCTGGTATAAATGCCCACTTTAACAACAGCCCTGTCTGGGTTGATGGTATCATAGGATATTAACTCGTTTTTTTGTTTGGATACAGGGTCTCATGTACCCCAGGCTAGCCTTGAACCAGAGGATGACCTATGGGGAAATGATTTATGTGGAAATGACTTCTGCATAGATGGTCCAGTTCCTGAAGAAGGAGGGGAGAGAGTCTGTGCTGAGAAATGTTCTCCTCAGGGTTGTCTCTAAGACTGACTACTCTGGCCTATGACCACCAAGACCCATCTTCCTTCCTTCCTTCCTTCCTTCCTTCCTTCCTTCCTTCCTTCCTTCCTTCCTTCCTCCCTCCCTCCCCCCTTCTTTTGCTTCCTCCCTGCCTCTCTTGCTGGGAATGGAACCTAGGGACTTTGCACACACCAGGCAAAACACTCTACCCTTGAGCAATACCCCAGCCCTGTCTTAATTTCTAGCAGCAGCAGCAGCATGCAGACCCTGTGAATGGCTGAACTCCAGGTCCTGTAATGCAGCAGCAGCAGCAGCAGCAGCAGCAGCTGTGGACCCTTTCCTGGAGGTCTTGCCCTTGCCAGCTTCCTACTCCTGAGTTTCAAGGTTCTCACTGGGGCTCTGACTGAAGACGCTTCTCTTGTCTCCCCCAACACTGAGTGTGTAGTAACTCTTCCCATTATCCAGGAGGACCCAGGAATCCATCACAAACAGCTTCGTTCCTCTCAGAAAGAAACAGATGGTGGCGGGGGGTGGGATGGGGTAGAGAAGACAAGAATGGCATAACAATGAATTGAACTTAACCATGAGCCCCAGCATGAGGCAGCTGTGTCCAACTTGCCTGTTTGGAGATAATTGAAAATCTTTAACACCCTCCATCACCAAGATACAGACCCAAATTAAAATATTTTTTTAATTTGAGAGCCAAGTGATTTGGAAGGGGACAGTTAAAGACAGATAATATTTACGTGTCTGGTGTCTCTCTTCCCTTTCTGGGGATGGCTGCCCCTAGCAAACAGCATTTAATCTCTCAACCTTGGCAGATACTGGAAAAGTTGGACATGTCTCTGTTCCCTTTTCTTTCCCTTAAGAGAGAATTTAACAGATGTTTGGACTGGTGTGACCAATGAACTGGCTGCCAAGGACTCTTTGGACCAAGGAGACTATAATCCAGGGACCTGGAGGCTGAGTTTTAAGAGTTACCTCAGGCCAGTGAGAAAGTCCTAAATCAAATTCCTTCAAAAAATCCCCTCTGCACTGTTAAATGCCCCATTGTACGACACCAAGGTCCCATGCCAGGACAGCCTCATACAACTCTCTTTCTCTCTCTCTTTCTCTCTCTCTTTCTTTCTTTCTTTTCTAAAAATTTATTATTTAATTAATTTGTTAAAAATTTTTAATTTATATTATTTTTATCTTATGTGTATGAGTGTATTGCCTGCACGTGTGTAAGTGCACCTGTGTCGTGAAATGCCTGAGCAGGTCAGAAGGGGGTGGTCAGAATCTCTTGGAACTGGAGTTATAGATGGTTGTTAGCCACCATGTGGGTGCTGGGAATTGAACCTGGGCTCTCTGCAAGAGTAGCCAGTGCTCTTAACCACTGAGCCATCTCTCCAGCCCTAAGCTTTATTTTATTTTTTTATGTGTATGTGTGTAGGTATGTGCATGTGAGTGCAGGTATTTTCGGAGACCAGAAAAGCACATGGGAACCGAACTATAGGCAGTTGTGAGCTGCCCAAAAAGGGTGCTTGGGACTGAATTCTAGTCCTCTGCAAGAGCAGCCAGTGCCTTTCACCACTGAGCCATCGCTCCAGTCTCTGTGTGGCTCTTTATTGTTATCCAAGTTCAAAGTTTAAATTTCCCCACTAAAATAACTATGCTCAGGTCAGGCATGGTGACTCATGTCTTTAATCCCAGCACTCTGGAGGCAGAGGCAGGCAGATCTCTGTAGGATCAAGGTCAGTCTGGTCAACATAGTAAGTTCCAGGCCAGCTGTGGCTACAGGAAGACCCTGTTTCAACAAGATAAAAAATAAAATATAAAGTAAAAATGACTATGCTCTCTCATCAGTAAGACCAAGACTCTTTTACATCTCCCAAAATGAAAGGGGAGAGAAATTTCTTTCATCTCTAACAAGAAAGTCAAGTTCAAAAGGCTGTGGAGAGTAAAACCTTTGAGAGCTGATGCCTTTCTTACCCTGGTGTCCTCAGTGCACCAAGGCACACAGTAAGTGCTTCATAAATTCCAACTAAAGAAATACATTAGGCTGAGCATGGTGGCACATGCCTTTAATTCCAGCACTCAGGAGGCAAAGGCATGTGGATATCTGTGACTTCCAGACCAGCCAGCCTGGTCTACATAGTGAGTTCCAGGCTAGCTGGGGCTACAGGGAG
>NW_008346898.1:235543-242403 GCF_000622305.1 Nannospalax galili
AGAAGTTAGGCATGATGGCACACATCTGTAATCCTAGCACTTGGGAGGTGGAGGTAGGAGGATCAGGAGTTCTCGGCTACATAGTTGGAAGGCAAATGGCTGCGTGAGGCCTGTCTCAAAAGCAAACAAACAAAAATAAAAATACCTGAGTCTTACTATGAATGTATTTTTGCTGTTTCCTATTCTTAGATTGGCTGACATCAGGGTACCTTAAATCTCAGCCAGACTGACACTGAGGTGGGGAACTGCGCTGTGGACTCTGCCCTTCACTGTAGAATGTTTAGGAGGACCCCTGATCTTGGCCCGACAACCAAAAATGTCTCCAGACATGGCCAGGTTTTCCTGAGGGACAAAACTGTCCCTAATGGAGAAACACCGGTATAAAGAGTCCTTTGTGAGCTGGAGAGATGGCTCAGTGGCTAATAGCACTGGCTGCTTTAGCAGAGGACCTAGATTTGGTTCCCAGAACCCACATGGTAGCTAACAACCATCTGTAACTCCAGTTCCAGGGGATCCAACACCCTCTTCTGATCTTCTTGGGCACTGTATGACACTGTTGCAACTTACATATATGCAAGGAATACACTCATACATGTAAAATAAAAATAAAGTATTTTTTAAAAGACAAAAAAAAAGAGCCCTTTGTCAGGGGGCCTCTGAGGAGGCTAATAAAGGTGCCCTTTTCTCTGGCAGCCTTCCATGATGAGGTATGTTTGTTCATGGGAACCAACACACTGAGGACAAGAGAACCTGATCCAACACTGGTCTACACCATCTGCCTTTGTATGAGATCTCTCTGAACTCAACTTCCAAAGATTTCCCAGAGTGCACTAGTTCTGCAGCCTCGGAGTAAGGACTTGTTTTTCCATCCCTCAAACTGCCAATTCAGCTTTACAGGATGGGTCTCTGCCCGTGCCCTCTGCAGGCCTGCTCTAACTGGAGTCCCTTGTTCCTTCGCTGGGACCTTCACCTTGAAATCTTGGCAGAGCATCAGGGAGTCAGGATGGAAATCTTGGCAGAAGCAAGAAGACATGTATCAATAGCATAGCAAGTACAGTCTGCATAGAGCTCGGCTTCACCCTCTGTGCTGTCTGGAGGTACTCACGGACACTAAACCTGTGACTTGGAGCAAAGGGCTTTCGGAATTCCACAGGGAGCCAGGTCTTGGTGT
Organism: Nannospalax galili; assembly: GCF_000622305.1. Taxonomy (NCBI): domain Eukaryota; kingdom Metazoa; phylum Chordata; class Mammalia; order Rodentia; family Spalacidae; genus Nannospalax; species Nannospalax galili. Next base: position 236,715 of record NW_008346898.1, read on the forward strand.
CTGTGTTGCTTAACAGAGGTGCTTTCTCTCTTCCCCAAATCACACTGACTGCTTTGTGTGTGTGTGTGTGTGTGTGTGTGTGTGTGCAAACTCGTATATACACATGCAGAAACCAGTGTCTTCCTTGATTGCACACCACTAATTTTAGACTGGGTCTCACTGAACCTGGAACTCTCAGCTTCTATGCAGATTCTGGGGTCTGAACTCAGTTCCCCATACTTGCATAGCAGGCACTGAACCCACTGAGCCACCTCTCTACCATGATTTAAATAAATACAGCATTGCTCTGCAGGATCCTTCAATAGCTATAAGAATAAAGACTGAGGCACTGGAGGACCCGAGTTTTGGTTCCCAGAACCCACAATGGGCACCTCACAACTGCCTGTAGCTCTAGTTCCAGGGCATCCAATGCCCTCTTCTGGCCGCCACAGGCATCCACACACATGTGGTACACACACACAGGTACACATACATACATAAATAAAAATTAAAAAATAAGAATGAAAATTGAGTCTTAAGAGATTTTGGGGAGCTGCCTCACAGACCCTGGATTTGGGTAGGAGACAGGAGCCATGCAGAATGAGAATCACTGGGGTCTGGGCCTAGGCTGTCAGCTGATCCTGAGTCCCCAAAGTGTCCTTTTGAATCCCTGGTTAGTGGTGGCATGAGGAGCATCAGGCAGAAGTCAGACAGTGGAAAATTCCAGGCTCTTGTCACCTTGATGAGAGAGGCATTCTTAACTGTATGGCTGTATGGTTCTTGACTGTATGTTTTCAGAGAGAAATGGGAAAAGAAGAGAAAGAGCTTCGGTTCCCACCTTCATGTGGCAGTGTGTGTTATGGTAGCCTGGTGGAGAGATATGCCCCAGATAACCCTGGTCTGGACTTATCAGTCTCAAAAAAACCAGATTCTACCCACTAACACTGTTTTCTGCACAGAAAATGTGTCCCTATTTATGATGCTGACATAGTCAACTTGCAAGGATGGATTGGAAGAAAAGCCCATAAGGCAGTAAATCTCAGATTGAAAAAAAAAAAAAGAGGGCTGATTTGCAACTGCTAGCGTAATAGTGACAAATCCACTCTCTCTGATAGCACTTGCTCTGAAATTGTCACTGCTGGAAGAAAAAACAAAGCTCTTGGCTCTCCTTCATTCTCTCAACAACTGTTGAGTGAGCATCTGCTCAGTGCTGGTGCTGAAGCAGTTGATAAAGTGTAGGATAATGAAGACACAAGCCCTCGTCTTCGTGAAGCTCCTGTTATGGCTATAAGCTAGCATGGGGTAGTGTAAGCTAGTGTGATCTAACATGATCAGTGTGAGCCAGTGTGATCTAGAGGCCATAGACTAAGTAGGAAGTTTAGGAAAACACAGTAAGGGGCAGTCATGTTTGAACTGAGCTGTAAGGAAGCTGGGGGAATGTCTCAGTTGGTCCAGTGCTTGTCACACAAACATGAGGACCTGACACTGCGTCCCTAGAACCCATCGAAGAAAGCCAGGTGCAAAGGCTAGTGCCTGTAATCCCAGTGGTGGGGAGCCAAAGACAAGAGGGTCTCTGGGGCATGCTGACCAGTTAGTCTAGCCAAATCAGTGAGCTCCAGGTTCAATGAGAGACCTGCTTCAAAAAACAAGGTGGAGGTCCATCCACTGCAGTCTAGTCAGCCTATCTAGAGTCCCTTGTTTAAGGAAGATCAGCTGTTCTTCACCTAGCAGCAATCAGTTGCTGATACTTTTTCAGTTGAGATTGGGGTCTGCTGATGACACAGTGGCCCTTAGCACGGATGACAGAGTATATGGGCTCCAGTGGGGGGGCTATGGGACGGTGCCAGTGGGAACGGGGGTATAACGATGATTGAGATCATTTGAGATGTTCTGTATGAAATACACAAAAAATTCAATAAAAACAAATTAAAAAACAAACAAGGTACAAAGAGATGAGGAAGATGCTCTGGACCTCTGATCACACACACACACACACACACACACACACACACGCACACACACACACAAAATAAAAGAGGCCAGGTGAGGGGTTTCAGGTAGTGATATGGTCAGATTTCACTTCAGAAGGAAGGTCTTACAGGGAGGGTGATGTTAATCATTTATAGTATGCTGAGGGAAAATGGACTTGCAAACTGTTTGCCATTTGAACCGGTTGCTTCTCTTCTCCTCAGTCCCTGGCGTGATCATGGTAGACTTACAACTATGACAGCTCAGGACATTCACCCCATCCCTTCTGGTGCCTGCTACTCTAGCTGACAAACAATGATGAGTTGGGGGGGGCGTCACATGACATTCTTTTGATTACAGCCTTCCAGTTATGCCTGTGGCTCTGTGTGGTAAATTGCCAGGCCCAGGAAGAAGAATTCTCCTTGGTGACTGGGCCAGATCTTCTGAAAGGAGGACTTGGGAAAGAGTACGCAAGGTTTCTCTTCAGAGACCCCTTCTTCTACACCCATGAAGTCACCTTAGGATGCCAGGACAAGCAAAGGTGACTCCGAACATGAGAGCTGGTCCCAGAGTTCCATTCACCTCCAATAATGGCTGCCTCTGGAGCAGGGCTTCCAGGTTTTTATTTATTTATTTATTTATTGATTGATTGATTGATTGATTGATTTAGTGATTGATTGATTGATTTATCATTTGTGTGTGTACATGCAATGGTGCATGGGAAGAAATCCAAGGATAACGTATGAGAGTCAGTTCTCTCCTTCCTCTCCTTCCACCACGAGTCCTGGGGATTGAATTCAGGTTGTCAGACTTGGCTTCAAGTGCCTTTACCTGCTGAGCCATCTCACTGCCTCCCACCCCAGTTTATTGCGAAGGGATGACTGTGCTTCACAAGATTCAGCAGCAGCTCCAGCTTCAGCCAGAGAGATGCAGATGCATGCTCAATGTGGTGACCACCAGAAGTATTGTGGAACAAGTATCCTTGTGGGGAAACATGTGGGCTGGAGTCTAGAGGGCAGGTCTCCATTCTGCTGTGCCTGTCTGGGTTATGCTTTATTCTAGTTCCAGCCCATCTGACTGGATCTTACAGCAGTTAGCCCAACTGATCCCTCTTCCTCTCGAAACTTGACATTCCTTGACACACTGTCATCTTCCCCCTAACTCTCTGGCAATTCTTTGTAGTCTGCTGGTGCCTCACTCTCGTCCTGGGGTCCTGGACCCCTTCCCCATGGTACCTCACACTTCCTTTTATCCATTTCTAGGACTCTGAATGCCTTCTGCTTGCCAGGTACTCTCAAGTTTGCCTCTATCCCAGGTCTCTCTTCTAAGCTTCAGATTCATCTGTCTTTGTTTTTGATGTCTCCTGGTACCCTAGTTTCACTTCTGTTGCTGTGATAAATATCCTGACAAAAAGCAGCTCAAGGGAGAAAGGGTTTATTTCAGTTCATAATTCCAAGTTATAGTTCATGATTTTGAGAAGTCACAGCAGCAGGAGCTTGAGAACTGGGCACATCACATGGGGGTGGGGAGAGAGAGAGAGAGAGAGAGAGAGAGAGAGAGAGAGAGAGTGAGGGGGAGAACGGAGGTGTGGGTGTCGGTGAGTATGAGATAGATGAGTTGGGATGGAGAGAGAGAGAGAGAGAGAGAGAGAGAGAGAGAGAGAGAGCATGTCTGGTGCTCAGCTAGCTTTCTCTACTCATAGACAGTCCAGGATCCCCAGCCTAGGGAATGGTACTGCTCACAGTGGGCTGGGTCTTCCCACTACTGTCAATTAACATTAGTAGTAATCAACATAATCCTCCACAGACATGCTCACAGGCCAACCTGACCTAGAAAATCTGTCATTGAGACGCTCTTCTTATGTATCAAGTTGACAGTGAAAACTAATCATTGCACACTGACATAACAAAATACACCCTGCTTTCTCCAGAAACGGGTTCTTCTTCTCATCCTCCCAGTTCCATAAACATCACTGCCATCTATCTGTTGCCCATGGCAGACTCCATAGGGCCATCCAGAGTTGTCCTCGTCTCTCACCTCTACATCTAGTCCATGGCCAACTAGTCAAATCTGTCTTTAAAATGTATCTCAAAACCATCTGCTCCTCTCTCTGCTGTTGGTGCCCTAGTTTCAAGCCACCATACAGTCTAGGTAAACAAAGATGCAAAGAGCTCTAATGACCTCAGTGGCCTCTTGACTTACACTCTGCCCTTCTCCAGTGCAGGCTCCATTCAGCATCAGTCAGACCATATGATGTCCTGGATTTAGTCCCTTCAAAGATTCTATCACACCTCAATAAGACCTAAGTGTTGGACTGGGGAAATAGCTCAGTGGGTAAAGAACTTTGTATTCCCAAGCATAAGGACCTGAGTTCCGGTGCCAGAACCCACAAAGAAATGCAGGGCATAGCGGCACATGCTGATAATCCCAGTGCTAGGGAGGTGGAGAGAGGGGGATCCCTAGGGCTTGTTGGACAGCCAGTCTAGCTAAACTGCTGAGCTCCAGGCTCAGTGAGGGACCTTTCCTCAAAGCAGGCAGACGGCATTTAGGAACAATATTTGAGCTTGTCCTCTGGTTTCCATATGTACACATGCCTCCCCTCAGCAGTAATGACAAAACCTCTAAGTGTCTTAGCATGGCCTTTTCCTTTCTAACCTCTGTTACTGGGCCACTTTTCCATGTGGCTGCCACCATGTTGGCCTTCTTTTATGTGTGTGAGCTACCTGAAATGCCATCCCCCAGCTCTTTTCATTCTGCAGGGATCAGCGTTGCTGCTGCCATTTCTTCTAGAACATTCTCTCAGAGAATTCTTTATACTCTTAAAACTTCTTTATGATTTGACTCCTCTGTTAGACTGGAAATGTCATGAGAGGAGGGACCCTGAGTGTCTCTTTTGTTCACTACCACTTCTCTATCTTAAACCTGTATGTGACACTCTGTCAGTGTTTGGTAAATATTTCCTTGGTCAAGCTAGCTCCAGGAAAGAATACTTTGTGACCCAGGAAAAGAGATATGAATATGTTCATGAGTGACTCTGAAATCTCAGAATGTCTGCAAATGACAGGAAGCTGGTAGTGGTTCTTGGGAGCACAGAACACATGCAAATGAGTCAGGCACTCATTGACCTTAAAGGAGGCTTGTTGACTTCTTCATTAGTATTCCCTGTTTGTCCCAAGACTTTCCACTGAATCAGAAAAGTTCTCCCCGAGGACCAGGAAAGACCATACCAAACCACCCTGGGAGGAAGAACTAAAATTAGTTCAGTTTTCTGGTGACACTTCCTTTCTGGAAAGACAAGTCTGCCAAAGAGGCTACAGTCAGCCTTGAGCCAAGAGCCTCAACAGTGATGGGGCAATGGCTTCCTTTAATGCTTTGCACAACACTAGGTCTATCACCAGAGCCCTAATATTCGTGGGCTTGATAGGAAGCCACACAGGGAGACAAGGGAGGCCGACCTGCCCTGTTTATCCTTCTTGTTGGAAGGGAGCATGTGACTTTCTTTTTCATTTCATTTCACTCCCTCCCTCCTTTTCCTTCTGTAGCCCAGGCTGGCCTCAAACTCTTGACCATCTCCTACCTCATCCTCCCAAGTGCTGTGAATACAGGTGTGAGATACCTCATCTGGCTCCTTAAATTTTCTTTGCCCTTTCTTTTTTTCTTTAAATTGTTTTCTTTCTTTCTTTCTTTCTTTCTTTCTTTCTTTCTTTCTTTCTTTCTTTCTTTCTTTCTTTCTTTCCTTCCT
>NW_008346898.1:242570-332332 GCF_000622305.1 Nannospalax galili
TTCCTTCTTTCTTTCCTTCTTTCTTTCTTTTTTGAGCTAGGGCCTCCATATAGCTCTAGCTGGCCTTGAATCTGCTATGAGACCAGGTTGGCCTTGATCTCGCAGAGATTAAGCTGCCTCTGCCTCCTAAGTGCTGGGATTAAAGACGTGCGCCGCCAGACCTGGCAACTTTGCTTTTCTTCAAACATACAGGCTGCAGAGTACAAGTGGATGATAACAACATGCTCAGGCTTTGGGTGAATGTGTGTCTCACAGAGTGATTTAAAACAGCCTCTGCCCAGACCTTCCTTTAAGGGACAGCAGATAACAAACAGCCTGAGTTTGCACTGAATCAGGTATGTGTCTACTAAAGCCAAGTAAGACTTTTCTATCCAAAAAAATCCACAAATAGAGGGGGAAAACACGTGACCCATGTGTAGTCCAGTTTGTGTGTGACCTGGTAGAACTCACTGAAAATCATTTATTGATTGTGGGGGGGCAGTGGGGGGTGTGGAGGTCAGAGGACAACTTGCAGGAGTCTGATCTCTCCTTCTATCATGCGGGTCCTGGGGATAGAACTCTGGTTGTCAGACTTCACTGTAAGCACCTCTAACCACAGAGCCATCTTGATGGCCTGACACTCACTTTTAATGGGCTTATGCATGATATCTTCAATCAGCCTTAATGAATCTGAGAGAAGAGTTTCAAAGTCCATGTGCTTACAGCTCATGTTGAGTCTGGGGCCCTGATTCCATACAGCTAAACAACAAAAATAGCCCTGCATCTGTTGTCATTGCAGGCTGCGACACTGTTTACAAGGAGATCACCCTGACATCCACTAATAAAATACTCCCAGGATATAAATGACTGGCACCAACAGTGGCATGAAAAGGGAGAGCCCTGTAAGGCAGAGGGCGGGTCCTGGTAGGGGACAGGCCAGAGGGAAAGATGTTCTCTTCAATGTATTCTTAGCCAGGAAGAAAAAAGAAGGCCTAGGGAAGTGCTTGCTATTTTGAGAGGATAGTTTCTGGGCCAACATGAGCCATCAAAGTTTTGAGGATTTGATTGAGGATTTTCTTTACGTTAAATCCCAAAGATAGAAATGAAATGCAATCCCTGTCCTCACAGAGACAGGCTGCTGTTTTTCAGAAAGCCAGCATGTTGGATGCTTAGCTCCATGAATACTGATGTCACACAGGAGGACGCCTGAGTTGGGAGGATAAGAAAAACCAAATGGAAACAAAGTGATGGCTGGGTCTAGTGATGGGAACAGTGACTTAATGATAAGGCCTGCATTCAAGAGCCCAGAGAAATGTTCAGACCAAATTGAACGCATATAAAGACGGATGGAAGGGTGTCAGGAAAGGAAGCACATCACAAATATCTGTGAAACGAATGAACAGATGCACACACAGTCTCTTCCACATCTATCCCTTACCTCAGATTCTTTATAGTAACGTTCTGGAATTTCATCACAGGCGATATCAATAAAGCAAACTTCTCTTTCAAGGTCTTTGGCTTCATTGTCAAAAATCTGAAATGACATAGCAACATAACAAACGTTAGTGATGTTGGATGAAACCCGAGTGTCGTGGACAGGTCATGCATGGCTGCAGCAGAGTCACACCACACAGCACACCTTCCGTGGCTCCATGTCCTCTGCCCAGAGCTTTCGCCTGCCACAGAATGTGTGAGAACCATGACGGGCTTTTACTCATCACTTTAAGCTCTGTCACTTCTGAGGCAGGTGTAGCATCTGTCGCCCATCATGAAGGGTAGAAGAAAAAGTGGTCTGTTTTTAGAAGTTCAAGGGTGAGCGATAAATCTCTTCCAAAAACTGAACACTGCTGAGATTTGGCAGTTCCTCTGAACAGAGGCTGGAGGGTCTGGGGAGAGTTGAGACAAAAACCAACCAAACAAAAAAAGAAACAAAACCAAAACAGTGACATAGCCCAAGATGTGGAGAAGGAAAATGTGTGTCTTTTCATTAATTTTTATAGGAATTAATATGGGTGTTTAAGTTCACACATAAAACACATTCATTATAGAGAAGAGGTGAGCAAAAGAGAACAAACAGCAATCCTTCTGCCCAGGGTTAAACACTGCTCTCCCCCAACTCCCTGTGTGGCCAAGGACAACCTTGAACCTCTGATCCTCCTGCTCCCACATCCCCATTACTGGGATTATGGGCCTGCATCACCATGCCCCGCCTCTTTTATGTGTATGAGTGGTTTGCTTGCATGTATGTGAGTGCACTTATGCCGTGCAATGCCTGCAGAGGCCAGAAGAGAGCATAGGAGCCCCTGGAACTGGTGTTACAAATGGTTGTTAGCTGCCATGTGGGTGCTGGGAATTGAGCCTGGGTCCTCTGTAAGAACAGCCAGTGCTTGTAACTGTTGAGCCATTTCTTCAGCCCTACCACACCCCTGTAGCCCCATCTGGCCTAGAACTCACTATGTAGACCAGGCTGACCTTAAACTCACAGAGATTCACCTGCCTCTGCCTCCCGAGACCATGCCCCATTTTATGTGATTTTTTTTTTTTTAATTAAGCCCAGGTCTTGTGCAGGTTAAACAAGTACTCTACCAACTGAGCCACATCTCCAGCTCAAACACGTATTTTCCTTGATCATTGGAGAGTATGGTTTCATTGGTGTATGTGCTAGGGCACAGCTAGGTCAGCTTCCTGCCTGCCTACTTCAGGCTCTACTGGTCCATAATGTTCATTAATCTCCCGAGTGCTCTCCCCACAAAGCGAGGCACCCACAATATACAGATACAAAATTTGACAGAAAGACAAAGTTCCTCTAGTTTTTTTCCCTTGAGCTGACTTCTGAAGGACAGCAAACAGATTAGGTTTGGAAAACCATTCTGTCCTTAGAGGAAGTCGTCTCCAAACCCCCACCTCACTGCTGAGTTAGTTCCTGTAGGGAACCATCAGTTTACACAAATCCCATCAAACTCTTGGGCAGAGGATGGAGTATTTTAGAAGGACAAGATGGTTGATATCTAAGAACACTGTCTTGACTCACACTTGCTGCCTGTTAATAACATAGTGTCCTGCAGAACAGCACCTGGAGGACTCTTCACCTGAGTCAGGGGAATATTTTAGCCCTCTGTAATGCTTTCCAAGTATTTGTGCTGGTTAATTATCTGCCAAATCTGCTATTTGCTCTATTACCTGCCTGCCTTCCTCCCTCCCTCCTCCCTCCCTTCCTTTGTGTGTGTGTGTGTGTGTGTGTGTGTGTGTGTGTGTGGGTGTGTGTGTGTGTGTGTGTGCCCATGCCCATGCATATATGTAGAGGCCAGAGGTCTTCTCTTACCCTCCACCTTATTTTTGAGACAGGATCTCTCACGGAATCTGGCTGTTTCACTGAATCTGGCAGGCCAGTCCGCTGGGATCCTCCTGTCTCTGCTTCCTAGGACTGAGATTACAGGCACTCACCACCACACCCAGCTTTATATGTGGGTGCTGGGGATCCAAAGTCAGGTCCTCATGCTTTCACAGCAAACTCTTTACCCACTGAGCCATCTCCTCCCTAATTACCTATTTTCTTCTGAAATGTTTGGAGGCTTTATGGACAGATGCCTTCAGATTGGTCAGAGGAGATGGAGCCCTGGTCTGCCCTGAGATGCCTGAGGCATGTTCCTTAAAGGTACTGAAAGCTTGGCTCTCAGATCAACCCAGATTCTTCCCACTGCCCCTTAAAGTCCAGTGCTTCCAGGACTCTTCAAGTGTCTGGGAAGGACAGGTAGATTGCTTTGAAATGAGACAGTGGACAAACAAATTCAAGTCTGAGTGGAGAAATGAGTTGTAAAACCAAACACTGGGTCTCAGATTGTGTGCGTCAGTCAGTCTCTCTCTCTCTCTCTCTCTCTCTCTCTCTCTCTCTCTCTCTCTCTCTCTCATGAGGCGAGAGGAAAAAGAAGACAAAATAGAACCCTTGAGGGGAGTGAGTTTCTAGACAGCAAATTACAAAAGAAATAAAAGAGGTTTGACATTCATTGGTGAAATCTATAGGATTCAAAGACAGGAAAATAAGAAGGTGGTAAAGGGGCCATTGGTAAGTTACATGGCTGTAATTAATGTAATCAATTACACAGTTTTGCCCCCCCCGTGTGTGTGTGTGTGTGTGTGTGTGTGTGTGTGTGTGTGTAGTGTATGCCCAAATTATGTGTCCGTGGAAGCCAGAGAACGATGTTCTATCATCTCTGCCTTATTCCCTTGAGACTGAGTTTCTCACTGAACCTAGAACTAGACTGAAGGCTGTCAAGCTCTGGTGCTCCTCCTTCTCCACTCCCCCACAGCACTGGGGTTCCAGGAGTGCATCATCATGCCTGGTTTATTACTTGGGTGCTAGGGATTTGAACTCAGATCCTCATGCTTGGGCAGCAAGCACTTTTACTTGCTAAAACATCTCCCTAGCCCCTTCAGCTTATTTTTTGAGGCAGGGTCTTTCACTAAATCTGGATCTCATCATTTTGGCTCAGATGGCTGGCCAACGGTCTCCAGGGATCTTCCTGTTTCTGCTACCTCCCACCCCAGGACTGGGATTACAAGTACGTACCACCAGCTCTGGCTTTTACAGGGGTGCTAGGGATCCAAACTCAGATCTTCATGTCCAGCACTTTATTGATTGAATCATTTCCCCAACAACAATTAGAACTTATTTGATCATCCATGTATCACGTTATTGCCTCTCAGCTCTAAATCCATTCTTTAGTCTCTGTAAGGGACCTTGTGGGCATTTCTCCTCTAGAGCATGCACTACCCAACCCTTGTCAGTAGGGGGCGGTAGAGGGATATTACAGGAAGAAGGGTTTATCTCATCCAGGTCTGAATCCTAGAGGTGGTGTGTAGAGTCAGTGGGTAGAGATGTTGAGTGGTGTTCTGCCTCACTATGTGCCTGGAGGCCAGTTAATCAGTGACCCTGCAGCCCTGGCAGGGGCCCAGGAACCACTTCACTGTGGCCCTCCTTCAGTCTTGCACTGCAGTGTGAGTGGATCTCTCTGCACAACTGTCCTCTAAACTCTTGCCTGTGTCCCAGAGACTTTCTGCTGCCCAGTAACTGTCAACCAGCTGTGGTTCAGCCTGCCTAGTTCACTCCATCTTATGGATGACAGCCGCACTGGCACCCTATACATGGATAAGGGCCCTTTCTAAGTTTGTCCTTCCTTGGGTCACTCTCAGCCCTAGAGAAGCCTTTGGAGTTCTCATTCCATCTTGGTAACTGCTCATATTAGAGACTAATAACTCCTTGTATTATGTTCCTTCTGTTCAAATTACTGTGTGGTTTCTGTCTCCTGCTTAGACTCCAACTCCTAAGCTCACAGCATGCAAGTGTTATGGTAGGCTTTAGGGGTGACAGAGACAGTGAAAGCTGAATTCCTGCCTTTGAAAAGTTAGTAAGGGTACTTCTAAAAATACAAGGCAGAGTAAAGTATGTATAAAAGACAAAGAGAAGCTTGGTGTGGTGGCGCAGGCCTTTAATCCCAGCACTTGGGAGGCAAAGGCAGGCAGATCTCTGTGCATTCAGGGCCAGCCTGGTCTATGTAGTGAGTTCCAGGTCAGCTGGGGCTACAGGGAGACCCTGTCTCAAAAAAAGACAAAAAAAAAAAAAACAGAAGAAAATAGGTTGTAAATCTAGGGAGAGGAGGCATTAATACCAACGCAACAACATGAATTATTATTACTCTCAATTTCCAGATGAGAGAATCTAGGCTCAAAGGAGTAAGGTCAGATAGTCAGCAAAGAAGCTCAGAGCAGAGGGCAAGACTCCAGGCTCCTCCTGTGATGGAAGGCTGCCTGTCAGCCATCCAAGAAAACAAAGTGCTTCTGATTCTTTCTAGGAAGCTGAAATTGGAAGTGGGCTCTTCTGCTGCTACCTGTAAATCCTATGTCCTCGGTAACCCTTAAGACTCGGTGTCCCTTTATCCTTTGCTGTACCTGTTAGGTGCAACCTCTGAACAACCTCTGTTCTCGTTCATTAATAAGATGTCTAACTTGTGCCAAAGCCCCTGAAATACCAAGTATGGGGAAGTTTGCAGGACTTCATCTTTGCAGTAAACACTTAAGGGTAGGGTTTCCACCAACTTAACAGAGGTATGAAAAATCACCTGGGGTCGACATCGTCAGGAACGAGAGGACAAAGGACCTAAATTTCTAATGAACAATGTATCTTCCAGTGATCCAGGAATTTAGGAGATGATCATAAATCTCAAAAGTAAGGTAAAAAGCAACTGAGGAAGACATATGATGCTTGTACATGCATGCACACATGGGCACAAACACTTGCACATGTGTGTACACACACCGGTAAGTACACAGAAATTTACACTTTGAGAGTTTGTTATAAGGAAAGACCCTTAAATGAAGCTGAAAAGCTTTATGTTTAATGATTTTCGTTATAGCAACACTGTAATGGCAAAGGGAAAAAGATGGAGGGGTGGTGAAGCTCGCGTACCCCACTGTGGAGAATGGTCAAAGAAGTGAGGATAAATCTGATAATCAAGCTCTACGTGGTATGTGCTCCTGAGGGAGAGTGTTCCGATTTCTTTAAAAAATTTTTATTATTATTTTTATGTGTATGAGTGCCTGCATGTATGTAAGTGTCGTGCCGTGCCCCTAGGGGTCAGAAGAGGGCGTCAGATTTCCTGGAACTAGAGTTTTGGACGGTTGTCAGCTGCCATGTGGGTGTTGGGAATCGAACCTGGGTGCTATGCAAGAGCAATCAGTGCTCTTAACCACTGAGCCATCTCTCTGGCCCCTCCTTTCTGCTGCTGTTTGTGGCTAAATACCGCATGTGTCTTAACAGTTTATGTTTCTCCTTGAACAAGGAAGGCCATTTTTCTAGAACTTACATTTTCTTGCAAATCGTGGAGATGGCTGGCAATCCAGAGTCATGGGCTCTGTGGCTTCATTTTTTGTATTACCAACTTTCACGGTTTAAGGTCCAAGCTCAGGGCTCAGGGGCTCTGTGTGTGTGTGTGTGTGTGTGTGTGTGTGTCTGTCTGTCTGTCTGTGTGGTTGCATGCTTCCTTAGCATGCTTGAGTGCAGACCGAGACCCCGAATTTAACTCTCAGTTTCACAAGGGGAGAAAAACGAAAAAAAAAACACCAAAACCCCTCCAACCTAAAACGAGAATGCTCTATATTTTGCACAATTTCCCTGCAAACATAAAAGTACTCTAAAAAACGAATGCTATTATTATTATTATTATTATTATTATTATTATTATTTTAAAAACAGGTGGGAATAAAGGTCCAAGGTTGTAGCTTTGCAGGTTTTCATCTTCCTGCGGTGCACTCAAGTACGGCGGCAGGGCGGAGGAGGCTGATGGAGCGGGATTCTGGGAAGAATGCACCAGTCATCTCGTTTTGTGCTTCACGTACAACTGAAAGGACAAAGAGGCCCAGCCCCGCTGCTGATGCCTTCTGTTGGAGCTTCAGCATTTGGGAACTCATTAATTAAGACATACCAAGAAGGACAGGGTCAGCGAGAAGGCACGTTGGAAACAGGAGGATTGTTTTACAAGCGCTTCCGTTCTTGTTGGGGTTTCATTTCTGTTACTGTGATAAAATAGCTTGACAATAAGTAACTTAGAGGAAAGGGGGCTTATTTATGAATCCCAAGTTATAGTCAGTTGCTGCAGAGAAATCACAGTGGCAGGAGCTTGAGGCAGCTAGTCAGTCATGTCACATCCACAGTTAAGAACAGAAAGAGAGAGAGGGGAGAGAGAGAGAGAGAGAGCAACAGAGGAAGAGTTCAGAGCGAGAGAGAGAGAGAGAGAGAGAGAGAGAGAGAGAGAGAGAGAGACACTGGAGAGATGGCTCGCGGTTAAGAACACTGGCTGCTCTTCCAGAGGACCTGGGTTCAGTTTCCAGCACCCACATGGTGGCTAACAACTGTTCGTAACTCCATTTCCAGTGGATCTGACACCCTTCCCTGATATCTCCAGGCACTGCATGCATGTGGTGTACTTGCAGGCAAAACACTCATACGCATAAAGTAAAAATAATAAAATAGTAAAGAAAAAGAACAGAACAGAGAGACGAAAGCATGCATGCCTAGTGCTCACATGGCTCTCTCTACTTTTAATATAGTCCAGGTTCCAAAACCAGAGAATGGTGCCGCCCACTTTCAGGCTGGGTTTTCGAGCATCCATTAAGACACTGAAAACACTCACCCGTAGACATGCTCAGTGCCAACCTGATCTAGACAATCCTTCATCGAGACTGTCTTTTCTGGTGATTCTACATTGTGTCAGGTTGACAAGACAAACCTTCACAGATCTGATGCTGTGTATCAGCAGGGCAGTTGTTAATTAGTTTGGAGGAGGGAAGAGGGTGCTGGTCACTGGCTTATGAGGCTACAGTGAGCATGTTGTTGATTGATTATTGTCTAACAGTCACATATTCAGCTGGCAAGAGCTGGGAAAACTCGTATAGCCAAGCAAGCAAGCAAACAGCCCAGATTATCAATGATGAAACCATCATCTCATTACTCTGTTTCTACCTATGCTGTCACTAAGAATATTCTCAAAGTCACATAATTAGTGACTGTCTCCTGAGGATGAGTGCTCTAGGATGCAGTCCAAGGACATTTTAAGTTGTTTTCTAGTAAGCTAGGGTGAAGGGAGTGGCCCTCCTTGGTATATTCAAATGCATTTTTATTTATTGTTATTTAGTATGGGGGGGCAGGGAGTATGTGTTTGCTACAGTGTGTATGTGGAGTTAGAGGACGACTTTAAGGAGTCGGTTCTCACATTCCACCCTGGGGATTGAATTCAGATCATCAGGTTTGCGGCAAGTGCCTTGACCCAATAAGACATCCCACTGGACTTACATCTTTTTTTTTTTTTTTTCTATTTTCCAGAATGGAGTTGGGCAATCGCTACTTATTCTGAAGCCAAAATTACACAAGGATAGTACTCTGCAGAGGGGGAGTGGCAGTCAATGGATCAGTAAATATTTATTAAGAGCCTGTTATGTGTGCTTCCTTCTGGGCCTCTTAGATGTGGAAGATAAGGGCTTTTCTCAAGAGGGCTCAGGATTTTGTAGAGACTTGATTTACTGCAAGATCCAATCAAAGAACGCCATATGACACATAATGTATATGATCTTAAAATACAATTGTCCTTTGATACCTGAGGATGCCTCAGTACGTGCATAAACCCACAGCATCTTCTTGGAAACTTTAAATCATCTCCAAATTCTTTTAAAAATATCTTACTTATTATTTTTATTTTATATGTTTGAATGTATTGCCTGCATGCATGCAAGTGCACCCATGTTGTGCAATGCCCAAGGAGGTCAGAAGAGGGCATCGAATCCCCTGGAACTGGAGTTTCAGATGGCTGTGAGCCACCATGTGGGTGCTGGGATTTGAACCTGGGCCCTCTATAAGAGCAATCAGTGCTCTTAACCACTGAGTCACCTCTCCATCCCTGTCCCCATATTCTTTATACAATGTGTTTTTATGGCCTTTTAGAAACGTTTATTTTGTATGTGGATGCATTAGTGTGTGAATGTGGGTGTCTGTGCCATGATGCATGGAGGTCAGAGGACAACTTTTGGGAGTTAGTTCTTGCCTTCACCTTTAAAAAAAAAAAAATTATGTTTATGTTTGTGTGTCTGTGTGTGTGGGGGGGGTTGCACATGAGTGTGGTTGCCCATAGGGGACAGAAGAGGGTGTTGGATGCCCTGGAGCTGGATTTACAGGTAGTTATGAGCCTCCTGATGTGAGTGCTGGGAGAGCAGCAAGAGCTCTTAACTGCTAAGCCATCTCTTCAGCAACCTCCCAACCCTTTGTTTTTTAAGCAAGATCTCCCTTTTTCCCAATGATGCTGGTGAGCTCCAGGCTAATTGACCTTTGAACTTCTGGGTAATTCTGTCTCCATCTCCCATATCCCCGGAGGAGTGCTGGGGTTACAGATATACACCACCACATCCATCTTTTTTTCAAAAAGTATTTTATTTATTTTTATGTGTATAGGTATATTGCCTGCATGCATGTAAGTATGTCTGTGTCATGCAATGCCTGTGGAGGTCAGAAGAGAACACTGAATTCCCCTGGAACTGGAGTTAGGTACAGTTGTTAGCTGCCATGAGTTGCTGGGAATTGAACCTGGGTTCTCTGCAAGAGCAACCGGCGCTCTTAACTGCTGAGCCATCTCCAGTACTCTGCATCTATCTTTTTTTTAAATGTGGCTCCTGGGGATGAAACTTGGGTCATGGGGTTTTCGTAGCAAGTACTGCTGGGCCATCCCTGATCCCCAAATACAATGAAAATGCTATGTAGATTGTAGTGGTAGGAAATGCTGACAAAAGGGTCTACCTGTTCACTTCAGACATAATGCTTTTCCAAATACGTACTTCTTTCATTTAGCCCAGACTGGCCTTAAACTAGCTGTAAAGCCAAGGATGACTTTGAACTTCTGAGCCTCCTGCCTCCACCTCCCATGTGCTGGTATTATAGATATGTGCCATCATGTCTGGTTTAGGCAGTGCTGGGGATGGAACCAGGGCTTCCTGCATGCTAGGCAGGCACTCTACCCATTGAGCTACCTCCCCAGTCCCCGAATATTTTCCATCTTTATTAGCTACATGAAAAGATGTGGAGCTCACCAGTAAAGAGCGCCAATTGGAGTCAGCACTAAAATAGATAGAAGCCCTAGAGCATCCAGTGCACACTCAGCAAGGAATCCACATGGGGCCACAGCCTGGGCCCTAGATTCTTTTTGGTCTAGGTGGAGTGATTCAAGAGTTTGACCATTTTGTTTCAAGAGGAAAAGAAGAATCCTATCCCATAGTAAGTTGCACAGAGTGGCCCAGAGACTCCAGGGTCCAGGGTCTAACCAACAGCTGGGGAACATTTCCATCCAGGATGCTCAGAGAACTGATTGCTGTTACTGGGGTATCTGGGGGGAAGCAATGGCCCCAGACTCACTCTTGAACTGACCTTGGTCTTGGAGCAGAATCAGAGCCCCATCTGGCAGTGCAGTGGGAGGCGAGCAGCTTTTATTTAATCCTCATCAAATGTTCCACTCGCCCCAGGCTTTAGGGGTATTAAGGCTGGGTGGACTGACTCCAAGCTGGGTAAACGGCAGCATTTCTCTGGAGAGTGCTTGGGTGGACAGCATTATTAGGCCCTTGGTTAAGTAGGAGGGAAACCAGTTTTCCAGTGCTAACAGGAGCCGCACAGCAAAGTGAAGGCAAGGGGTCCAGTCCCGAGAGGGTCTAAGAAAGGCTGCTCCTGGCAGGTGCTGAATCTGCAAGGGGCTGTGGAGGCCTGGGGGTGGGTCTCACTTGTGTGCTTCTGTTTCTTACTCTGTCCATGGCTTTCACAGTCAATTACCTTCCAGGGTGGGATTTCCTTGCTTCCACTTTTTTGTTTGTGATTTTTTTTTTTTTTGGAGACTCTCTCATGTAGGCATGGAACCTACTATGTAGCCAAAGATGACTTTGAACTTTTGATCCTCTTGCCTCCTCTTCCCAAATGCTGGGATTACAGGGTTGCATTACCTGCCTGGTTTATGTGGGGCTGGGAATTGAACCCAGGACCTCATTCATGCTAGGCAAGCATTCTACTGACTAACCTACATCCCCAGCCACTTGTTTCTAAAATTTAAGTGTTTAATATATATATATTGTAACCCGGAGTCTCCTGTATGCTGGGCAAATGTTCCATCACTGGGCTTACACCCAGTGTGATTTTTCCAAAACAATATTTTTTCATTGAAAATAATAACCCTACTCATTTATGGAGGGTGTATAACACTTTAATACATGTATACAATGTATGATGATCAGATTATGGTAACTGATACCATTTCCTTGTGTTGAGAACATTTAAAATTCTCTCTACTATCTGTTTTCAAAACCCAGTAAATTAGGGCTGGAGAGACGGCTCAGTGGTTAAGAGCACTGGCTGCTCTTGCAGAAGACTGGGGTTCGATTCCTAGCTCCCACATGGTGGCTAACAACCATCTGTAACTCCAGTTCCAGGGGATCTGGCACCCTCTTGGGCATTGCATGACACAGGTGCACCTACCTACATGCAGGCAACACACTCATACACATAAAATAAAAAACAAAACAAAAAATGAAAATGAAAAATGGAAAAAAATAACTGGGGGCTGGAGAGATGGCTCAGCAGCTAAGAACACTGGTTGTTCTCGCAGAAGACCCAGGTTCGAATCCCAGCACCCACATGGCAGCTAACAACTGTCCGTAACTCCAGTCCCAGGGTATCCAACAGCCTCTTCTGTCCTCTGAGGGCACTGCATGACGTGGGTGCACTTACCTACATGCAGGCACTACGCTCATACACATAAAAATAATAAAAAAGAAAAAAAACATGTTAATTATCAACTCTACCCACTTCCCCCTAGTCTGAGGTCGCATTTGTAAAGAGCACAATAGACATTTCAAAGGAAATCTGTCTTTGAGACTAGGTTATACTTCTAGGCTGCTGCAGTTGTGGACTCCAGGAAAGACCCAGAGGGGTGTAGAGGCGGAAGAGCCCCAGGATGTTAGTGGGTCACGTGAGAATACTGAGGGGCAAGAGAACAGCACCACAGCTGTTCCTCAGGTGTAGTAGCTCCACGGCTTGACAAGTGCACTGTATGTTAAATGCCACTGGGGAGGATTCGCTGACTTAGGAGCTAGGCAGGGGAGGAGGTGTGCCATTGACCCATGGCCCTAGGGCTGGAGTGAGATACAGTGCAGATCAGACTGGAAATGTCTAGGGAAGAAAGATGGCTGTCCTCTGCATCACCTACTGGTAGTCAGCATGTCCTCCTCTGGTCTCTGAAGAAGCCAGCACACACTGGGACTGGCCGGGGCTCCCAACAGGGATGCCAAGCCCTGAGGTGAGGAGGGGAGCAGAGAGGACCTTGGGAAACCAAGGAGGAATAGAAAAGAACTCCCACAACTTGGGCCACCTGAGGGAGTAGATCTCAAGAAACTGAAGTATGCGATGGGACTAGGTAAGGAGGCTAGCCCGAGTCTCATACTAGTCACTGAAAAACCATTCTCTGTACCAGTTTCAACTAATTAAACACCAAAATAGAACTGTCTGGTAAGATGGCTTACAAGATAGAGATTAGGAGAAATTTGGCATAGGAGGCAATTATAAGTGTGGCTGATGGAACCCAGAGCCACATAAATGCCAGGCAAGTGTTCTATCACTGAGCTACATCCCTAGTCCTTACATTATCATCATCATCATTTTCTGAGACAAGATCTTGCTATATAGTCAAGGCAGGTCTTGAATTCATGATCCTCCTGCTTCTGCCTCTTGAGTGCTGGAACTACAGATGTGTGCCACCATACCTGGGGCATTCTCAGTTTGAAAATGCAGAAACATGCAGTGGGGCTCCATATTGTTTAGTCTGGCTCCTTCCCGGGCGAGACCACACAGCAGATACACCGTCCAGAGCTGTTTTCCGCTTTTGTTGATCACTTTAAAAAAGTTTCTGAGCAAGTAGATTTTTTTTAACTTGAAATATATAATCAAGTGCAAAGAAGAAATTTGCAGTCATTCTAAAACATACAAGTATCTTAGGCCTCAAAACTTCTAGTATAGGACTGATTAAAATTTTTAAATTCTGCCTGGGAATGCGGCACAGTTGATAGAGTGCTTGCCTAGCAATGCACGAAGCCCTGGGTTTGAGCCTCAGCACCACACAAACCACTACTTGTGATCCCAGAACTTGGAAGGTAGAGGCAGGAGGACCAGAAGGTTAAGGTCATTCTTGGCTATATAGTAGTTTGAGGCCAGCCTAGGCTACATGAGACCCTGTCTTAAACAAAAGAAAAAAAAAAGAGCTGGGTTTAAGTGTGCAGGCCTTTAATCTTAGCATTCAGGAGGCAGGGATGAGTTTGAGGCTAGCCTGATCTCCAAGAATGAGCTCCAGGCCAGCCAGGGCTACATAGTGAGACCCTGTCTCGAAACAAAACAAAAACAAAAACAAAACAAAACAACTTTATTCAAATATAAATCTAGTGTCATTTACAAAGACAAATGACAACCCACCACCTTTAGTAAGATACAGTGATCTTTGTTTTTTATTTGGATTTCCAGGTAACCATTTTTACACTGGTATTCTTTTTCAGGGGGTAGGGACTGTAGATACATTTTCACACATGCATGGGTTTTTGTAAGATACAGAACTGCTCCATTACCCCAAGAAACAGATTCATGGCACAGCCTCCTCCCACTCCAGCCCTGGCAATCACAGACAGATTCTCCAAACCTACAATTCAAGCATTGCAAGTGTCTCAAACGGGCTGAGGATGTAGCTTGGTGGTACAGCACTCGAATCACTAGTGAGAACCCTGTTTTGACTCTCAATGCTTTAAAAACGACAAAGGCATCTCAGACAAGTGAAAACTTACAGACCATACCATTTGGATACTTGCTTTTCTCGGCGAAACCCCTTTGAGATCCATCTTGTTGTGTGCCTCAAAGTTTGCTCCTTTTTAGTGCTGAATTGTATGCTGTTGTGTGGATAAATGGTTGTTTATCCACTTCTTTGAACAGAGAGAATTGCTAAAAGCATTTATGGGCTAGTTTTTGTGGGAATGGCAGTTTTCGTTTCTCTAGGGTTGAAATATAGGAGTAGAATTTCTGGGTTGTTGAATCTTTCCTTGATGCAGATGCATCTGTGCTCTTATAGTAGAGTGAATACGACCACCTTCCCAATTTGTGTCTATCAGGAAACTGAAGAAAGATCTTATTCAAAAACAGGGTCTTTGCAGATGTAACCAATTAAGGATCTTGTAATAAAATTGTGGGTTGGGGGATGGTCCCTAAATCTGATGTTGGTCATCCTCATGAGAAGGGGAAAGGATATAGATGCTGTGCAGGTAGAGGGCACTTGGTACAGGGGGAAGAGCATCATGTAGAGACAGAGGCAGAGACTGGGGTGATGCAGCCACAAACCAAGTTGTGCCTGGCGCCACCAGATGGTGGAAGAGTTAAAGAGCGTTCCTGTGGAGGGCCTTTGGAAGGAATGTGGCCCTGGGGACACCTTGAGTTCAACTTCTGAATGAGGATACACACAACACACCTCAGTCTTCTGACTGGAGAGATCTGTATGGCAGCCTAGGAAACTCCCACAGCCCTCTACTCAAAAGACTCCATCATCCAGGTAACGGCGATACTAACTTCCTTAAGCATTGGCCAATAAAGGCAACTTGGCTATTTGTCATTAGTGATGAAACATAGCCTTTGGAGAGGCCCAATGTACACATGTGGTTTGTCCTTTTACCCACTCACCTCAAAGGTTGCAAAGTTTTCTAACAATAGACAGAAACCTGACAGAGGGACAGGAATAACTTATGGCACAGCTCCTTGGTAAGGTTCAGCATAAAAGGCCACCAGGAGCTGCACTTGGGGAGAATGGGGAAGATGAGATAAAAGAGCAAAGGATGCTGGGTAAAGTGGTAAGGTGGACATCCAAGGGTAAAAATAGGATCACGCAGTAGACAGGAATTCACAGTGGCAATGCCTCTGAGGGACGGGGCACTTCCATTCCCAGGTTCATGTCTAAAAGGAGTTCCTGCAAAGCTCGAGGAGGACTGAGAATGGTTTCATGCCGTTTCCCAAAGTCCCACGCAGGGGACCTGTCAAGCCCTGAGCTTAAATGGTCAGACTAAAGGTGAGAAAGAAGGTTCAAGAGAGTGTAGTCAAAGTGACACAGTGACTGATGAGAAATGAGTCTGTTTGGAAATACCATCGCCACATGTCCTAACCAGGTGTGTGAGGCCATGGCGACTAATTATGGGGAAAAGAGACGTCCAATAAAGCCATAGAGCCAGGTCACAATATCAGGGTTTGATTCATTTACTAAAAAGGCTTTTAAAGGTGGGAAAAAAAAAGAAAGCTTGTAAGTTTTGGTTCTCAGGGCTATAAACAAGATTCCTTTCAGAAGGCTGGTTTAATTTCAGTGTGGAGCACAGCCTGTATTCAAAGCCTCCCTCCTGGGCTGGCCATGGTCCCCTCTGGACACAGATGGGCCTGGGACACCAGGCCAGTACCTCTTGTGGACAGGTGTGGATTCTGGTGATGGAGTAGGTGTATGGTTTCCCCGCAGTAGGATCGATAATGGGTCCAAAAATAAGTCTCAGAAGCTGTGCTTAAAATAGCTCCAATTTCTCTCAGTTCTTTCTTATTTCATTTCACAAGGTGGTCTCTGGAACGGGAACTGCTGGTGTTCTCTCAGGTTGACAAATCAATAGTGAACCTGGAAATGCTCCCAGGCCCACGTGGGGCCTTCTTCACCAGCCTCTCTGGTTGTCTGTCTCCTCCAACTGACTTTGACCTCCTCTTTCCCTCAACATTTTTGTGGAGCCCACACAATGAATCCTTTGCACAAAGAGGCAGAGTTTTGACAAAGAATAATTATGGGTATGTGCTTTTCCACCAACTCAGTCTTGAGGGGAAAGAATAAAATACAGGAGACAGATGGCCCGCCAGGGCCTGGTTGGGGTGGTCATGCAGGACAGGAGGGATGAGGCCAGCAGCCTGGCTCACTGGCGGCCACAGAGTTCCCTTCTGTTGTTCACTGAGCCAGTGTCCTGAGGTACTTGGGGGCCAGTGTCTCCTTCCAGCTCATTCCTGGCCAGCCTCTCTGGGCAAAATAATGCAATGGGCACCAGCCCAAAACCACTTAAGAATTGTAAGAGATTGCATCTACTGTCAGAAAAAACAAAACCAAGGAACAAACTGTTACATTTTCCTGGTAGACTGTATTTTTTTTATTTTTTATTTTTATTTTTTATTTTCCCCATCTTTGTGGATGGTTATAAAATCCCTCCAGAGACAAAGTTAAGAACTATGGATGGTGCGCTGGCTGAGTTCCATTACCTGCCCCAACCCCAGCAGCTGTGGAAGCCTCCAGAAGGAGCTTCCCATCCCAGGCAAGGGGAAGAGAAGCTTGGGCCAACAGGTGGGAAGGAGGTGGGTGTCTGATGCTCTTATTAAAGTCATGAGACAGTGAGACCCCAGACCCCTGGCTAGGCCTCTTTGTTCCAGTTTTCCTCCGTGGGAAGGTAGCCACTGCCTCATCTCAGCTTCAGACCAGTTCTCAAATCCACTTTTGTGAATTAACTTTGGGTTATGTGTGACATCCTTTTTAAGCAACTATTCTTTCTTCTTTTTTTCTTCACTATACAATAGATCAGTTTTCAAACAGGGTCTCCTTGTAGCCCCAGCTGGCCTGGAACTCTGTAGATAGGGCTGGCCTTTAACTCACAGAAAGTTACCTGCCTCTGCCTCTGCCTCTGCCTCCCAAGAGCTGAAATTAAAGGTGTGCACCATTATGCCTGGCAAGTTTTTTGCTGGCAAGTTGTTTAAATAAGTAGTTTTATTTATTTATTTTCATTTTTTTGTATGTATGTTTTACCTGCATGTATATAAGTGCACTACATGTGTGCAGTGCCCACAGAGGCCAGAAGAAGGTGTCAGATCCCCTGGAACTGGAGTTAAGGATGATTGTCAGCTGCCATGTAGGTGCTGGGAACCAAACTCAAGTCCTAAGCAAAAGCAGTGAGTATTCTTAATTGCTGAGCTATTTCTCCAGCACCAGTTGTTGTTTTTAAACCATAGCATAGTTCTCTCTCAGTGTGTGTATGTTATGCTGGGGATGGAACCTAAGGCCTCACACATGCCAGGCAAGGACTCTGCCACCAAGCTACATCCCCATCTCTCTCTCTCTTGCTCTCTCTCTCTCTCTCTCTTTCTCTCTCTCTGTCTCTGTCTCTGTCTCTCTCTCTCTTAAACATGGTTTCCCTGTAGTCCCAGGTGGCCTAGAACTCCCTTTGTAGACTAGATTGGCCTCACTCTAACAGAGATCTGCCCACCTCTTCCTTCCAAGTGCTGGGATTAAAGGTGTGTGCCACTGCACCTGGTTTCAATTCCCAGCTCTTTTTAAATTTGATTTCGAGACACAGTGTTACTGAGTTGACCAAGCTGGCTGTTATGGTTTGGATGTGAAATGCTCCCCTCCACCCCACCCCCTGATAATGTATTTGAATATTTGGTCCCCAGCTGGTGGGACTGTTTGTGAAGGCTGTGGAACCTTTAGGAGGTGGAGCCTCACTGGAGGAAGTTGGTTGTTAGGGGTGGGCCTTGAGGCTTTATGACCTGGCCCCATATCCTGTTCAGGCTCTGCTTCCTGTGTGTGGATGAAATAGGACCAGCCCTGTGTTCCCCACCATGATGCACTGTATCCCTTTGGAAATGCAAGCTAAAATAAACTCTCTTTTAAATTGCTATTTTTCAAATTTTATTTTATGTGTATGAGTATTTTGCTTCAATGTATGTACCTGCTGAGTCATCTCATCAGCCTGGTTAATTTTTTTTAAATTGTTTTATGTGTATGAGTGTTTTGCCTGTGTCCCTGTAAGTGTACCCATGTGTCCAATGCCCATGGAAGCCAGAGGAGGGTGTTAGACCCCTGGTACTGGAGTTATACATGGTTGTTAGCCACCACGTGGAGGCTAGGAACTGAACCTGAGTCCTTTGCAAGAGCAGCCAATGCTCTTAACCCCTGAACCATCTCTTCAGTCCCTCCTTTAAATTGCTTTTTAAAAATATTTTATATATTATTTTATGTGTATGAGTGTATTGTCTGCATGTGTGTAAGTGCACCTATGTTGTGTACTGCCTGAGGAGGTCAGAAGGCATCAAATCCCCTGGAACTGGAGTTACGGATGGTTGTTAACCACCATGTGGGTGCTGGGACTTGAACCTAGGTCCTCTGCAAGAGCAGCCAGTGCTTTTAACCGCTGAGCCACTTCTCCAGCCCCCTTAAGTTGCTTTTGTCAGAGTATTTTTAATCACAGAGAAGTATCTAAGACACAGGTTTTGAACTTGCAATCATTCTGCCTCAGCCTCCCAAGTAGTTGGGGATAGAGGTATGTGAATCACGAGTTCATTTTTAAGGTCTGGGCTGCTTTATAGCTCTAACAAATGAACCAATCCTCCCATCGTTTAAGACCTTTTCTTTTTCTTTCTTTTTTTTTTTTTTGTCTCTTTGAGACAGGGTCTCCCTGTAGCCCCAGCTGTCCTGGAACTCACTATGTAGACCAGGCTAGCCTCAAACTCACAAAGATCCGCCTGCCTCTGTCTCCCAAGTGCTGGGATTAAAGGCGTGTGCCACTATGCCCGGTCCTTTTGTTTTTCATCTTCACAACTCTGCATGTTATTTATAATGAACACCTGTAATAGCAGTAATACTTGATTCCTAATGACACAGTAAATCTCTTGGACAGCTTACTTCCTGATGTCCAGACCTAATGATGTCACGACTGTGCCAGTCTCTGGTTGGACAGAAATGATCATAATTAGAACTACATTCATCATGTCCCCACCCCGACCCTTTTGGCTCTAAGGTTTAATTATGCTCCCCTTTGTGGTCCTTTAGTCATCCAAGGTGGAAACCTGGGTGTCCTGTCACACTCTCCTATCTTTCTCATTCTCCCATCTTGTCTGGCACTTGTCCTGTGTATTCTGTAGCCTCTGTATGTCACCAGTCCATCTCCCTGATAAGTCCTCTAATCTCTTTCACCTGGACAACTGTAGGTCTCCTAACTTTTTCTTGAGGCTCTCTACATCCAACCATCCACTCATCCATCTATCCATCATCCATCCATCCATCCATCTGTCCATCTGTCCATCCATCCATCCATCCATCCACATGCCTACCCATGAATTTTCTTCCCAACATACCAGGCCCGTTTCTTCAGTGCCCCTTGGACCATATCAGTTTATGGTAGAAAAACCAGAGCACAGGAACAAAAATATCTGGTTCAGACCTTTGCTCCATGACTCAGAAACTTAAGAAGTCCCTCAGGCCATCCCATCCTCTGGAAGTATTCACGCGTCCTGTCTGCTTATTAAGCTGTAAAGACTGCAAAGACATGATGTTGAAGGGGCTTTGCAGAGTCTCCAATATGACATAAGACTTAGGGGCTGAAGAGATGGCTCAGAGGTTACCATGACTGGCTGCCCTTCCAGGGGATCCAGGTTCAGTTCCCAGAACCTACATGGTGGCTAACACCATCCTTATCTCCTGTTCCAGGGGATCTGATACCCTCTTCTGGGCTCTGTGGGCATTACATATATGTAGTGCACATATATATATATATGTGTGTGTGTGTGTGTGTATACATATATATATGCAAACATACACATAAAATGATTTTATAAAAATTTAAGAAAAGATTATGGACTTAGTGTGCCTGCCTCCGCTCATCAACTCATCTGCACAGGTCCCTCCTGGCCCTCAGAGACTGCAGCTTCCTCTCTGTGCTCTGCTTTCTGTTTCAGCCTCTGGGTCCTGGCTCCTGCTCCTCCATTGCCCCGAGGCTCCTCCCACTCCATCTGCCTGGTACACACTAATTCATCTTTCAAGATCACATTGACTCTTAGTCACACACTTTAGAAAAGTAACAATGTGTAATCATGAATCTATTTGAGGGTAACCTTTCGTTATAGCTGAGTTCTTGGGCTCCCAGAAGGCCCATCCTCTATCTCCCTGATGGTGGTTTGTCTTGGCTGATGTTACTTTTGTTTAATCAGGGGTCATATGTCATTAACATGCCAAGAAATGCTGAACTTAAGAACCTATAAATTCTTAAGTCTTTGAATAAGGTCAAATGTATTAGGAGACAACAGCCTCATTGAGATTTTCATTTTATTTTTTAAAAAGATTTTATTTTTAGTTATGTATGTATGTGTGCATCTATATGTGTGTATATGCACATGTGAGGGCAGTAAGTACCTGAAGAGGCCAGAAGAGGGCATCAGATCCCTTGTAGTTACAGGCAGTTGTGAGCTACCTGATATGGGTACTGGGAACTGAACCTGGGTCTTCTGGAAGAGCAGTAAGTTCTCTGAACCACTGAGCCCTCTCTCAAGCCCCTCCTTGTGATTACTTTTTTTGAGACAGGGTCTCCCTGTAGCCTCAGCTGGCCTACAACTCACTATGTAGACTAGGCTGGCCTCAATCTCACAGAGATCCACCTACCTCTGCCTCCTGAGTGCTGGGATTAAAGGTATGTGCCACCATGACTGGCTGTGATTACTTTTTAAAAACCAGTACTATGGATTGAACCTAGGGCCTCATGCATGTGATTCAAGTGCACTACCACTGAGCTACAGCTCCAGCCTTCCCACTGTGGTTTTCATTTTAAGAACTATATATCTCCTAACCCAGGGAATACAATGTAAATGTCTTGGTTCTATTGGTTTGGACAGCTGTCTGGACATGGATGATGAGATAAACTTAACAGGTGACAGTGAGATAGTCTTTCATTTTGATGAATTCTGTATGTCTGGACAGCGAGTGTCCCAAGGGTCCTACTACAAGGTCAGTCATGGCCAATCTTCCATTAAGTGCCCCAGTTCTACAAGGACTTGTGACCTCAGAGTCATGAGGACCATGCTAGACAAGAGATGACTGTCTGTGCATTCCCACGCCCTCATTCTGTTAGTATTTTACATGTAAACACAAGCTTAAGAGTAGGCTAGCCTGGGCTAAATGGCAAAACCCTGTCTCAAAAAAAAAGCTTAGTATTGATTTGTGGAATCTTTTTTTTTTTTTGCTTTGTTGAACTGAACTGTTAAACACTACAAACCCTAAGTTTAAAAAACATTATTTTTACAGTTATTTATTTATTCTTGTATGTGTGTAGCCATGTACCTGCCATGGCATTTGTGTGGAGTTCAGAGGACAATATATGGGAGTAGGTTCTCTTCTCCCACCATGTGGGTTCTGGGGCTTGAACTCAGGTCATCAGCCTTGGCAGCAGGCACCTTTACCAGCTAAGCCATCTTGCTGGCCCCTAAACATTGCATTAGAACCCTAAGTTTTAACATTAGCATTTGTTTGCTGGTAGTTGAATCATTTTGTTGTCTGCCAGCAGATGACATCTTGTGAGCCAACAAGTAGTAGCAGATGCCAAGGTTTAGGAAAAAAAATTAGGAGAGAAAAAAGTGGGATTCAGACTAAGCTCATCCACTAAGCTTATTTATTTATGAACGTTAGTGGAGGGGAAGCAATTTCAAAGTGAATTTTAGTGGCTGAATCTGTCGAACAGGGAGAATAGTTTGGGATTCATGCCCTAGGAGCAAGGACTACAGCCGACGGCAATGTTAGTTCCTTCCTAGAATATGCCCTTCTAGTATGTTCTATTAATGCGTCTCTCCTGCTTTGATGTGCACACAAAACACCTGAGGGGATCATGGTTGCTTAATCACAGGTTCTGATTCAGTGGGTTTGGGCAAGGTCTGAGATTCTAACAAGCTCCGAGGCAAGGCTGATGCTGAAGTTTCTAGAAACACTGGATATATTAGGAATATACATTTGCGGCTGAATAGAAACAGCAGAGAGGAAAGCCAGGGCACATGACATCCTGGGACCAGGGTCTGGTATTTCATCCTGGCAATAGAAGCTATTGTGGAAGGTCAGACCTAGGGCCTCAGTAGATCCTTGCCTCCCAGGCAGCTGTGTGACGGTGGGCTGAGCACCAGATTCTATTGAAAAAGATATGAGGCCTTACCTAGCTAGGGCCCTGGTTGTCAGAATAGATAAGTGGGATGAAAGTACTATTTTTTTTTTTTCCTTATGGGCTGGTGATCAAACCCAGGGCTTTGTCAAACCTAGGTTAAGTGCCCTGCCACTGAACTACCCACACCAGCCCAGGATGGATGCACTATTTAAGATGTGAAACCATCCAAGAAACATGCCCAAGTTAGGTTCAAAAGGCAAGTGTGAAGCTAGTGAACTGGGCCTGTTTTTAAATTTAATCAGATCCACAAGTTCTGTTCTGTTTTAAGTCACCTCTCCCCACTTTCCCTACCCTTTCTCTGAAGACAAGGTCTCACATAGCCCAGGTAGGCCTCAAACTCACCACATAGCAGAGGATAACCTTGAATTTCTGATTTTCCTGTCAATATCTGAATGCTGGGATTACAGGCATGCACCACCACACCCAGTTTATGTGGTGCTAGGGACAAAACCCAGGGCTTCATGCCTGCCAGGCAAGCACTCTTCTAACTGAGCTACATTCCAGCCCCTGTTCATGTTTTTTAAAAAAATATTTTATTTATTTTTATTTTGTGTAAGTGCATCTGTGTTGTGCAATGCCCAAGGAGGTCAAAAGAGGGCATTGGATTCCCCTGGAACTGGTGTTACATATGGTTGCTAGCAGCCATGTGGGTGCTGGGAATGGAACCCGGGTCCTCTGGAAGAGCACCCAGTGCTCTTAACCACTGAGCCGTCTCTCTGATCCCGCTTGTTTGGTTTTTGAGATGGGATCTCACTACATTTCCTGGGCAGGTCTGAGGCTCGTGGGTGAAAATGATCTTGCCTCACTCTTCCTTGTGGCTACTCTGAGGAGCCGCCTGGCAGAGCTGAGCACTTTGCAGGAGCTGGACGTCGGGGTCACACTCCTGCTTCAGGACTCTTCCTGCTCCTTCACGATGACTTTGCAATGTTGTCAGCACAAAGGAGTGCCTGATCGTCAGTGGACAGTGACCCCTCCCACTGGCCCCAGAACTAGCTCTGGGATGGACACAGCATGAAAAAATAAAGGATGCCAGAGTCCTCTCAAGGACAGACAGTATAACACGGGAATGCTGCCCATGCTAGGAAAGGATGTTTGCGTAGTGTGCAAAGACCAGACATCACTACTCTACTTACTACAGAGTTCCTGAGGAAGGGGCACGGTCGAAATCTAATCATGAGAACACAGTGAGGAAAACTCCAGAGTGAGGGACATCCCCAGAATGACCGGCACTTTTCAGGAAGTTAGAAAAACTGATACTACTCCAGGCCAAAAGGGACACAAGCAAGTCATGACCAAAGGCAATGTGAGGGCACAGATTCAAAGACAATTGGGAAGGTTTTTATTGGGCTAGCTGACATGGTGGTGCACACGTAATGCCGGCACTTGGGGAATGAAGGCTGGAGGGTTGGGAGTTCAAGGCTAGCCTCAGCTACACAGCTTCACAGTGCTGTTATGTCAGTGTTAAACGTGCAGAATTTAATCATTGCACCATGGTTATGTAAAGGAAAGTCCTTGTTTTAGGACAATCCTACACTGACGTATTCAAGGGTGAAGGGTCATGGTAGTTGTAACTTACTCTCAAAGGGTTCTGGGGGAAAAAGAATATGCAAATATTTACACAGAGAAAGAGACAAAGTGAATGGAAAAAAAAATATTAACAACTGTGAAACTGGAATTGCCTTAAGAGTTCTTGCAAACTGCTGGGAAGGGATGAGGTTTTTCAAAAGAAAACGTTGGAGAGTTTCCCACAGTTTATCCCATCCTGGTTTGGGGAAAGCAGGATTTCTGGTGCGTCATCCATTCTCTATCAGTTGCTTAGACCAGAGACACCTGCCTGTGTGGGGGTTCAGGTTATGAACGGTGGGTGCTGTATGCCTGGAATGGAAGACTCTAGAAGGTACCCCAAAGCTCTTTGGAATATCTACCCTGGCTTTGCTGCATGATACAACTCTGAGGCCCACACCCTAAAGAGGGCAAGTGGATTGTTAGGAAAGTAGAGTCTGGGGCTGAGGAAATGGCTTAGTGGGTGAAAAGCTTGCTTTGCAAGCATGAAGACCCGAGTTTGGATCCTCAGCACAAACATAAGAAGTCAGGCAAGGGAGAGACACGAGGATTCTTAGAGCTTGCTGGCCAGTCAGTGTGGCCAAACTGGTGAGCTCCAGGTTCAATGAGAAACACCCTGTCTCAAAAATAAGGTGGAGACACCCAATGTCTTCTGGCCTCAACATGTACATACACATGTGCGCCCATAGGCACACACACCAAAGCACATGAAAAACACAGTTCTGCACGTTTTACTGAGACTAGAATGATGTTCTGCCACCAGGGAGCAGGGGCCACAACCCCCACAGGGTCCTTTCTCGGGGCAGCATGATGCAAGAAGATAGCAACCCAAAGTTTGGCTCCAATGATCTTTCCTCCAATTCCAAGTGGGAATGGGCCCTGCTGGTTATTATTTCTGTATGGTCCTGTGTACATGGACCAACCAAGGACAGCAGCATGGATCAGGCTGGAAGGGTTCTAATGGAGACCATTTTAAGATCAAGAAGCCATCGCCAAGTTTCCAGACAGGCAGTGGTCTGTTTGCACGTTTATCTGGATATCCCAGGAGCACAGCCTGAGAGGTGCTAAGCAAGAATTCTTTTGCAACTTTCCATGCCCCACCCTGCCTCTCCCTCTCACTCTCTCTCCCTTTTATTATTTTTTAATGAAAAGTGGGGGGCAAAAATACCACTTCTCCTGGCCCTGAGCCTAAAATCTTACTTGCAATGCTAATCTCTCCCTGCTGGCTCCACGCCATTGCTCTTGGCTCTGGGCCAGTTTAATATCTCCGTTGCTGATAGCAGGTTGTGACAGAGTTTCCATTATGAAGCTCAGCTTTAAAATGTTTCTGAGATGGAGACAGTCTTTCTGGCAAAGGAACCTTACTCAACAGCTGCCTTGCAGTGGCAGGCCAGGGGGCTTTAGCCCACATTTGCAAACCTCTCCTACCTGGTTCGATTAAGTGTGACCCATACGAATTCTTTGGAAGGGGCTGGGGATGTGGCACACTTAGTAGAATACTTACCTAGTGTGCATGATCCCCAACACTGCAAATAACTGGGTGTTGTGGCAGAAGCCTATAATGCCAGCACTCAGGGGGTAGAGAATGAGGATCAGAAGTTCAAGGTCATCCTCAGCTACATAGGGAGGTAGAGTTCAGCCTGAGCTAGAGACTGTCTCAAAAACAAAATAAAGCAAATAGAGTCAGTGAGATGGCTCAGAGGATAAAGGAACTTGGTAAGCTTGTTGACCTGAGTTTGATCTCCAGGACCCACATGGTGGAAGGAGAGAACTGACTCCTACAAGTTGTTTTGTGACCTCCACCCATGCACCATGGTGCATGTGTGTGCACAGTCACAAACATAAATGTAATAAATAAATAAATAGGTTTTTGGAAAAGACTTCAGGCACGTAGCTCAAGGGCAGATCATGTGCCTAGCACTGTCACTATTACAACAACAGTCACTTAGCTCAACAAGAACAACCAAGATCAATGCCACAGTGAGTATTTGAGGAGGATATTCTTCACCAGGACTTAATGAGATAGTTCTTTTTACTATCCTTTCTCAGTTTCCTCAACCCCGTTTCTCATGACTTATACAAGACTTGTTTACACACAGAAGACTTTCCAGCTAGACTGCTGATTCGTCCCCTCACTTATCCCACCCACTGCCCACTGTTCCTACTCAATCATCCTGGTTGAGGGTGAGAGTGTCCACCTCTGAGAATTGCCCCCTGGGATCTACTCTGATCACAGGATCTTCTGGGCAGATGAGGTTAAATGTATAAAGACTATGGGGCCTCAGTTTTACCAGTTATTAATTGTTAGGCCTTGGGTAATACTTTAAGTATCTCAGCCTCAGTACCATCATGTGCAGCAAGCCCCCCTTATACATTGTTGTGACTGTTAACTGGGATACCATAGGGTGCTAGAACTGTTAGGCATCATTCTTTGCAAGAGCCCCTTGGTCGTGGTCTTGAACATGCTGACACTGTGCAGTTCTCTGTCTGGCACCACAGGAGTTTCCAACCTGGTTTTAAGAGCTGTCTTCCTGCCTATTAGTTATCATTTTATTGTCTATTATGATTCTCAGGAACAGCCCTCCACAAACACAGGGACTTACAGTGCTGCCTTCACTCACAACTAACATAATTCAGAGGACTGACCGAAGCTCAGGAGCCGCTAATGCAATTTCCCTCTGGCCAAGATCTTCATTAACAAAAGGTCAGGAGGTTTTTCAGGATGAAGATGCAAAACCAGAGAGTCACAGAGCACCCGGAGAGGGCTCTCCAGAGTCAGGAGCGAGATCAGTTCCCAGGCTGCATGGCGGCTGCCAGCTGGCAGGTGGCATGTGCCCAAGGTCCTGGCCAGACTGGAAAATCCATCGGTATTGGACAAAGTCTTTTGCAAGCGCTGTCTTTCTCTACCTGGGGAGATATACTGAGTAGTTTCGACTGTGGGTATTTTGAGATGTCCCTTGTCACTTGATCTTGGCGGAGGGAGGCATGTAAGGGACTGAGAGGTAGGAAAAATAAATTGTTCAGACATAGGGATCTAGAAAGAGAGGCTTCCATTTAGCTGTGATGCTAAGGGAGCCTTTAGGTTTATCCTCAGTTTTCTTTTGTTTTTAACTTATTTTCTTTGCCTTTGGGTGTCTACGGCCAGGCTCTTTTTCCTACTGTGGTATTCCCACCCTAATCCTCTCTTTTCCCCCCCACAATCTGCTCATTTTCATGAGAAATAGCCCTAATTCATGTATCTGTAGCCTCTTCTGTCTTGGCCTGCTCTGTGTTACTATAATGAACTTCCTATAAGCTGGGAGCACTTATAAAGAAAAGAGATTGATTTGGGCTCATGGCCCTCTAGAGATACAAGGTTGAGGGCTCATGACAGGTTGATTCTCACTGGCAGAGTCCCAAGATTGCAGAAAGTATCACATGGCAAAAGACAAGGAAAGGGAGGGAGGGAGGGAGAGAGAGGAGGGCCTTTTTCTCTTCTTACAATGGCACCACGATTCAGTCATGGTGACTGCCCCCCCCACAAGACCTTATCTAATCCTAAGCAAGCACCCCTAAAGGCCCTCTTCTAAATACTAACACTAGAATGCTGCCACCCCCTTGTTCACAGGGCTCAAAGGTCAGCACTAGAATTCCGGAGGGACACACTCACCCCATATCCAAACCCCAGTCTTAGAACTCTGACTTGAGCCAGACCTAAGATAACTCACTTCTGCCCCCATCCATACTTGAAGATGTGTAAAACCCAAGACTTGGTTGCAAAACCGTTTTCCTAAATACCTAGTTGATAAGCACCCCTTTGTGTGAGGCACAAAACTTCTGAGAATATTCCCACTGATAGTGAGGGAAACACAAGATGTCATTTTTGAAAATATTATTTCTATAAGATGGCAAGGATTGTTTTGATTTTCCAAACAATGAAAATGTAAACCTTTGACTAGGTTATGGAAACTCAACTAGCAGAGCTGGGATGTGGCTCAGATGGTAGAGTGCTTGACTAGCATGCACACAGCTGGGTTCAACTCCCAGCACTGCGTAAACCAGCACTCGGGAGGTAGAGGCAGGAGGATCAGAAGTTCAAAGGCATCCTCAAATTTGAGGCCAGCTTGGGATATGTGAGACCCTGTCTTAAAAATAAAACAGGGGGCTGGATATATGGCTCAGTGGTTAAGAGCACTGCCTGCTCTTCCAGAGGACCTGGGTTCGAGTCCCAGCACCTACATGGTGGCTAACAACTGTCTAAAACCCCAGTTTCAGGGGATCTAATGCCCTCTTCTGGCCTCCATGGGCTTTGCATGACGTGGGTGTGTTTATATACAAGCAGGCAAAACACTCACATACATCAAATAAAAATAAATAAGTCAGGGTCTGAAGAGATGGCTCAGTGGTTAAGAACATTGGCTGCTCTTGCAGAAGACGCAGGTTTGAATCCCAGCACCCACTTGGTGGCTAACAGCTGTCTGTAACTCTAGTTCTAGGGGATCCGACTCCCTCCTCTGTCCTCTGCAGGCACTGCATGACACAGGTGCATTTCCATATAAGCAAGCCTAACACTCATACACATAAAATAAAAATAAAATAAATTGTAAATTAAAAAACCCAGAACATGAACCCAAGTAGCAGGACTCCATATACACACAGTCTTATAAATTCATTTTATTATTATTTTTACTTTACCTTACTTAACTTTATTTTCATATTATTATTTGTAGTACTGGGGACAGAACCCAGAACCTCACATGTGCTAGGCAACTGCTCCACCACTGAGCTAGATCTCCAGCCTGATACATTCACTTTCAGGAATCAAATATTTCATAGCATTTCCACGAGGGTTTGCACTCTAAGCTTGACTGGACTTGGAGTCGAGCCCTAGGTCTGACACTTGTTAGCACTGAGCTGGAGCAGACCACTGGCTCTCAAAACACCTTGGTGGCCACAGTACTGAGGGACTATTAATACTGGAGAGGACTTACATGATTATAGCTCTAGGCAGGAGAACAGGATGCTCGGCTCGTGCTCAGTAGATATTCCTGCCACTGTGAACACGTCTGTCATTATTATCAGCCAAGATCAGCCCATGGCTGCCATCATGGCAGAAGTCACTCCCTCCATGGGGTTTAACTTTCTCTTCTAGGGTACAGAAGCCAGCCAGGTGGCTCCATCTGCACTTTACAGAAGTGCCATTAGGTGGGGCCCTGCCATCATCATCCCAGGGTCAGCCCAGGGCTGTGACTGTGGACTTTGAAACCAGGGGAAAAGGGTGTCAGAAGACTATAGAATTCCATGATTACTGCTCAGATTGACTCCTCTGTCTGCAGTGGAGGAGGTAGCCCAGAGTCTACACAGGGCTCTGTGTTCTAACCAGTCCAACAGCAGAGCCCCAGGGGGATCTGTGGGAGACATAATCTGGACCTCACCCAGAGAGGAGAGGAGGCCTGAATCTCCCTTGGAATATGTAGCTTGATACTGAAGAAGTCATCTATTTGGGATCATCAATACATTTCTAGAAAATTATTACAAAGATTCAAAAAGTAGAAGAAGAGGAGGAGGAGGAGGAGGAAGAGGAGGAGGAGGAAGAGGAGGAGGAAGAGGAGGAAGAATAATTTTTAACATTAAGAAGAAGAAGAAGAAGAAGAAGAAGAAGAAGAAGAAGAAGAAGAAGAACAACAACAACAACAACAACAACAACAACAACAACAACAACAACAACAACAAACCCTAAAAGCACATTAAAATTCCTAGAGCTTTGCAATTACTCGCAGAATGACTGGCACTGCTCCGGGCCTTCCTCAGTTCAGGAGCATGCTTTCTAGACACATGGCCCTGCATACAGTCACTGTGGTTTATGGACAACTCTGACATGTAACCACCGAGGAGCTCTAGCCTCCCAGCAAAGCAGCCACCATCTTCATCAGATCCGTTGCACCTCGAAGGCCAGGGGATCATTGAAGTTCCCTCATAAGAAAGCGGGGTGGGAGGGTCACTAGACTACACCTGAGATTCTAAAAGCTTCTTCCAGCCATGGGATATACAATTTTGCCCTAATTGTACCTGGCCTAGGGATCTGCGGAGGTGCTAGAGTTTGTAGGCTGGAGGAGGTTGACTGAGGGGGCTCCATCTATATGGCTATGGGAAGCCATCATCCACACTCCTGTAGGCAACCCCTCACTCACGCTCTGTAAGTAAGCACAATAAACACATTGGCTCTGCAGGGTGAGCTTTGGTGGAATTGTACTTTGGCTTGCTGTTGGGGCCTTACAAAGGGGGAGGGGGTAGATGCTGTTTATGTACTCCCCCCCCCGAAGGAATTCTTGAAACAACCCCTGACCTCTGAACACCATAGATTCTGCTATGATCCAATTCATATCCACACCCTTCTGATTTTAGTGTCCACTGGAAAATCCAGTGGTGACGCAGGCCAGCCTCCCATGTCCTTTCCACACCTCCCTTTCCACTTTAACTTGTGCCCACAAGCTGCACGGTAGTCTGGAGTCTCTTCCAATGATTCCTCCTTCTGAAAGCCAGACACTCATTACTTTCCCTCCAAGCCCAGCCTCAAGGTGTTCCACTCCCAGGGCACCTTTCTCGTCACCTCTCTGGACTCTCCAATCCCTCATGAGAATCAAGCAGGACTCCAGGCTCACTTTGACCTTGGCTTACTCAATGTTTCCTTACCCAGCTCAACTCACCCTGCACACACCTCCTGGATCGACTTGGCTGTTTCCCGTGCTCCTACATACACAGCTAGGAAGATACACGGTCATGCAGGCTGGGGCAGTCAGTACTCAGCCACAACTGCCCAAATCACTAGGCTGCTGAGATTTGCAAGAGGTCCCTTCCCTCTCCTCTTCCATGTCTCACTAACCAGAACTTTGACCTTCACCACCCTCCTTAAAAGCCCTCTTTCCTATTTCTTCTTTCCCACTAGATGACTTATCATCCCACATGACTGGAACCTTGGGGCTAACAGGTACATGCCCTGTGGTGGCTCTCTGACCCTTCTCCCTTCTGTATCTGCTCTGCCCCCTGGCAGTTGCATCTACCTGGAGGTTTATAAAGGACATTCAGGGCTGGAGAGATGGCTCAGCTGTTAAGAACACTGGCTGTTCTTGCAGAAGACCCATGTTTGAATCCCAGCACCCACATGGCAGCCAACAGCTGTCTGAAACTCCAGTTCCAGGGGATCCAACAGCCTCTTCTGTCCTCCGCAGGCATTGCATGACATGGGTGCACTTACCTACATGTAGGCAATACACGCATACACATAAAATAAAAATAATAAAATTTTTTTTTTAATAAAAGGGACATTCAATGTCTGGCTTGCAGAAGATTCCTCTTCTCCTAACTCCGAACTCACTGGCCTATGGGCTCCTTCATCTTAGAACTTCACAGTCAAGAGTTAATGTCAAGGGGGCTGGAGAGATGGCTCAGTGGTTAAAAGCACTGGCTTCTCTTGCAGAGGATTCGGGTTCAATTCCCAGCACTCACATGGCAGCTAACAACCATCTGTAACCCCAGTTCTA
This sequence comes from Nannospalax galili, assembly GCF_000622305.1. Lineage (NCBI taxonomy): Eukaryota > Metazoa > Chordata > Mammalia > Rodentia > Spalacidae > Nannospalax > Nannospalax galili. Next base: position 274,214 of record NW_008346898.1, read on the forward strand.
GGGGATCTGACACACTCTTCTGGCCTCTGTGGGCACTGCATGAATGGGTACACTTACATGCATGTAAGCAAAACACTCATACATATGGAATAACAATAAATTAATGATAGGGATGGGGATGTAGTGGATAGAGTGCTTGCCTAGCATCCACAGTCCCTGGTTCTACCTCTGGAACTGAATACAACTAGGTGTGGTGGTGCACACCTGTCATCCCAGCATTTGAGAGGAAGAGGCAGGAGTAATCATCCTAACTACATAGGGAGTCTGAAACCAGCCTGGACCCATGTTTGTTTCTTGGGTCCTGGTGTACTTATGTATTATTTATTTATTTAGACAGGGTTTCATGTACGTGAGGATGATCTTGAACTTCTGATCCTCCTAGCTGTACCTCCTGAGTGCCAGAATTAGAAGTGTGTGTCACCATGCCCAGTTGTATGTAGCACTGAGAGTTGAACCCAGTGCTTTGTGCATGCTAGGAAAGCACTCTGCCCACTGAGCTACATCCCTACACTGTCCCCACCCTGTCCCGTTGACTTTTTAAATATTTTATTTTATTTATTTATTTATTTATTTATTTATTTATTTGTGTGTGTGTGTGTGTGTGCGCGCGCGTGCGTGCACGCACGTGTCAGAGGTAAGAGACAACCTGTGGGAGCTGACTGTCTTCTTTTGTCATGTAGGACTTCGGGATTGAACCCAGATCATCAAGCTTGGTGGCAAGCACCTCTTACATGCTGAGCCATCTCGCTGACTCTTGGTTACTTTGAAAACACACCCCTTCCTTGACTTCTCGCTCCAAGAAGTGCATCAGGCTAGCTCTGATTGTTCCCATCTACACTCCTGCTGCAATTTAATTCCTATTGTGAAGTAATAAGAGGATGGAAACCTGAGCTCCTTTGGTGTTTGTCAGAGAGACTCTGGGAGGTCATTAGGGTTAAAAGAGGCCTTAAGAGTAGAGTCCAAGTTAATGGGACAATGGCTTTATAAGAGGAGAGACATAAACAAGGTGGCTCGGCCACACCTGGAGATGCCTCTGCATGCAGCCTTGGGATTTTGTGGAGTCTCAGCAGGCACAGACACCTTACTGTATGATGGAACCCATTCCTGAACTTCTTAGCCTTCAGAACTGTGGGATGGATCAACCTTTGTTCTTTATAAATTACCCAGCCTGTGGCCTTTAGCTATAGCAGCAAAAAATAGAGTAAGACACACCACCAGGGCTATTGTTCCTTTCTGTGTCAGCCATCATTCCTCCTGAGTAGCCTTTAAGAGTTTTGAAAAAAAAAAATCTTTGAGACTCTATCTAGTTAAGGCTTTTGCTTATCTTTTTAGTATCTAGAGAGCGATTAGGTGGTAGCCAGGTTAAATCCCAACACCTATCTGGTTGACCTTGGGTGAGTTATATAAGCTTTCTCTTCTCCAGGTGACTGTAATGTAAAGTGCTCTTATCCCAGGGCTGTCAGAGCCTTCATGAGTCAATACATGGGAGGCATGCAGAGTGGTACCCGGATCTAAATGCTCTATAAACACGTTATTATCACCGTTCAGATTGCAGCCTGAACTGAGGAATGGTGCCTCTTCCAGTCTAGAAAATGCTGGGCTCTGATTGTTCCAACATTACCAGCTCTCCTGCCATTTTATTGTTTTCCCACCGCAACTCTCGTTGACCTGCATTCCGCTTTATTTATTCATAACATATTCTTGGTGCTGGGAGTGTAGTGCTCAGTGGTAGAGCGATGCTGCGTGTGAAGGCCTGGGTTCAATCCCCAGCTCCAGAAAAGAAAATCTACTTTTGGGTTATGAATGGTTGTAATCTTTAATACTGCCTCCTAATTCAGTAAGTGTATCTTAAGCTGCTTCTAGCCTAGAGTTTACCTTATTTATTGAATCTTTTGTTTCAAGGACCCAAGTCCCAAATTTTCAGTAGGATTTATTGATTGGTATTATTAGTGTGTGTGTCTGTGTGTCTGTGTGTCTATGTGGAGGCCAGAGGTCAACCTCAGGTACCGTCTACCTTACTTTTTGAGACAGTCTCTCACTGGTCTGCGTAGGCCAGGCTGGCTAACCAGAGAATCCCCAGCTATCCACTGGTTTTTGCTTCCTCAGCACTTGGATTAAAAGCCATGTGTCACCATGCTTGGCTTCCATTTTTTTCTTTTTTTCTTCTTTTGGGGGAACTAATTATGTAGACCATGCTCACCTTGGATCTCAGAGATCTACCTGCCTCTGCTGCCCCAGTGCTAGCATTAAAGGTGTGTGCCACCATACCCAGCTTTTCTTTTTTTTTTTTAAATTCTTAATTTAACATTCTTTTTTAACACAGACATTATTTATTTTCCCCTCTGGGCAGTTCAAGTACTACTTTAGCTAGACCAATCTAGAAAACTATTTTTACTTGTAGCAAATTCCTGTTCTGGCTGTTGTGTTGGCCATTTTTATGAAGGCACGGTGGGCTGGGTCTATTTCATTCTGGATGCCTTGTTTATAAGCTCTATGTCTTTAGGCATTTTGTTCTGCTTTGCTTTTGAGAGAGGCTCTCAGGTAGCCAAGGCTGGCCTCTAATTCGATATGTAGCCAAGGATGACCTCAAACTTCTCACTCTCCTGCCTCCACCTCCCCGGTGTGGGGATGACACGCATGCACCACCCCACCCAACTTACTGAACCTACAAAGCAAGCGCTCTACCGACTGGGCTGCGTCCCCAGCTCTTTTTTGGCATTTTATCTGCCATCACTGTATGTCTGGGGCAGAGAAGAGGTAACAGAACACGAATATGTTTACTATGGAGAATGGAAAGTCTTGGAATGGCTTCTCGGTCCCCTGGGCTCACTTCTGACTAAATTCTTTTCCTTACTTTCACAGCCAAGCGTCTTGGTTCACTGCAAACTGGCTTCTGCCCCATCGTTTCACCCACCGTCAAAAAGATCACCCGTGACCTTACTGCTCAGTCCCTTGGGACCTTCTAAGTGCTGTGCTCACCGAGCTCTGACTGTTACCGTGACACGTCTTTCTTGGCGTGTTCTCTCTGGGTCTGTGATCTCGGTGCGGCCCAGTTCTTCTACCTTTCTGAGTGTCCTACCTACCTTGTCCATCTCCTCTGTATACTCTTCATGCCCCACTGGTCTCCTCACGGGTTCCAGCCCCTCCCCTCCCTTCCCTTTACCCCTTATATGCCCATTAGGAAACAGCCGTGGCTCCTCTAGCTGCAAGATTAGCTTTATGACTTCCAAATCTCCACCTCCAGGCCGTAGCTTTGCATTTCTATATTCGGCTTCCCACTCGCTATTTCCACGCAGTTTTGGTTGTTTTGTCTTTGTCTTTCCGGCACACATTACCACATCTAGCTTTTTCACATGGGCTCTGGGAGTTAAACTCAGGTCTTCATGCCTACATGGCACATACATACGGGCACCTCACCAGCTGAACCATGTCACCACCTCTCCTCCATCCTTGCTTCAGATCCTGGCTGTGTTCTCTCACCTGATGTGCTTCCAAAGTCCTCACGTAGCCTCTCCTGCATCCAATTTGCCTTCCCTTCCAGTCCTGTTCTCCATCCGGACTTTCTTTGGGCACGCCACATCAGGCACCAGTCAGTGACGCACCTGCCTCTCCATGACACTGTCTTGGTGCCATGTAGATGCTCAATAACATGGTTCTTGTATGATGAATTAATGTGCCACTGAGATAACCCTCTACCTTCAACATGAAATAAAGAATTCTTTTTTCCCCAGATTACTGCTGGGAAGATAAATTAAGACAAAGGGTTGAGATGATTGATATTTACTAAGTATCTCTGACCTGTCAAGGGTGGTAAGCAGTTTATATCAGTTATCTGATTTACAAACTTGTTTGTCATTCAAAGCTGACCCATGGGAGTAACAAAAATTGAAGGGAAGTGTCTTTAGAGTGTAGGAATTTGCTAGATCTCTGGGGAATAAAGAACACCCAAAGGAACAGTCTTCAGTCCTTGTCAGATTAGAATAACAGGTGGAAAACCATGAATGGGTAGAGGTCTGCTGAGAAGAGGTCTGACTCCATCTCTCCCGGTAAGTGTACACTGCCCTGAGACTCAGTAGGATCATCTGGGAATGTCAGTCCCCTTTGCAGCAACAGCAACCTATGAGAGACTCTGAATGTTTCATCCAGTAAAACCATTTCTTAACTTTGCCCAGTACCATCAAACACCTGTTGTCATAGAGACCCTGGTCTGGTGCAACATAAAATAGAAACATGGTTATGTCAGACAGCCGTATTTGCATAACTACAGAGTATAATTTTACCTGTTGTATATGCTGCCCCTCAATGCCCTATGGTGCAAGCCTACAAAACTGGGAGCCTGAAGCTCTGGTATTTAAGGCAGTTATGGAACAAATCTTTAAAAACCCCCAAAAACAAACTGTCAAAAAATCTGCAAAAAGCCAGCGAGATGGCTTAAGGAGGAAAAGGTGCTGGCCACCAAGGCTGATGATCTGAGTTTGATTCCTGAGACCCACACAGTGGAAGGAGAGAACTGAATCCTGTAAGTTGTCCTCTGATCTCCACATATATGCTATAGTGTGTGAGTGTGTGTGTGTGTGTGTGTGTGTGTGTGTGTGCGCGCATGTGGAAGGCAGAGGACAATTTTGTGGGGTTGCACACACACAATAAATAAATAAATAAATAAATAATAAATAAATGTAAAATAAATTTAAAGAACTGTGTACTGAGAGGGAGTCACTGATTAATTTCTTATACTTAATTAGATGAGAGAATTATTTTTTCCCAATAGTAAAAGTTTTAAATAGCAAGTGCAGATCTTAGGAACAGGAAGCAGTAAGCAGTTATATGAACTCCTAGCCAAAGCAGAATGCTGTCACCCCTGAGCGCCATTTTCCTTTTTCACTTTTATTTTTTGAGGCAGGGTCTTGTATAGCTCAGGCTGGCCTAAAACTTGCTATCTAGCCAAAGCTAGCCTTGAACTTCTGGTCTTCTTGTGTCCCTCACCTCTTCAGAGCTGGGATTATAGGCACGTGCAACCACATCTGGTTTATGATTCCCCTAACATTAAAAAAAAAGTGTGCATTGGGGGAGGGGGAATGTATGTGCGGGTGGGCATGTGGAGGGCAGAAGATAACTGTGGAGTCGGTTCTCACCTTCTACCTTTATGTGGGTTCCAAGGGCCCAACTCTGGCTGTCAGGATTCCATAGCTTCCAGGTGCTCTACTTGCTGAGTCATCTCACCCTTCCTTGAGTCCTTTTTCTTTTTAAAAGTTACTTTATGTGTTCGAGTGTTCTGTCTGCATGTATGTAAATGCACTACATGCGTGCAAGAAGCCAGAAAAGGGCATTGAGTTCAGGGAACTGGAGTTACAGACAGTAGTTAGCTGCCATGTAGGTGCTGGGAACCAAACCCAGGTCCTCTGCAAGTGTAGTCAGTGCTCCTAACCACTGGGCCATCTCTCTAGCCTCTGATTCCCCTTTTCAAAAAGGCAATCTGCTTTGCTGGGGATTGAACCCAGAGTGGTAAGCCCGTGCTCTAGGGCACACAGCTACTCCGCCAGCCCCAGGGAGATTGTTTTTCTGTTACAGAAACCCTCAACAAAGGCACACCATGTGTGCAACTGCTATCTTATCTATTTCAAGAGACCCAGAGGGTTCTGAGAGAATTTAGTTGAGTGCTGAAAACAAAGTTTCCCCTATAGATCAAAATAATGTTACCAGGAAAAAATTTAAATCTTTGCAATAGCCTTTATTCCTGAAGATTGTTCTTAGTATATTTCCTGTTTCATTCCATTAATTCGGTTCTGAAATGTGGCCAAGGAGAAGTTGAGTTAGTAACAATTTTGACACCAAAACCCTTCAGTACCAAGGATCACAATTTGGTTTTGTTCATGAGTATTTATTCTGTGATGGCATTTATTTATTTGGTTGTTGTTTTTTTCTGAGACAGGCTCTCACTCTGTACCTCAGGCTAGCCTCGAATCCTGTTCCTTCTGCCTCAGCAATCCCAGTCCTGATATGACAGGAATGCTACCAAACTCAGCTTCATCGGGGTATTTAGCTGGTTCTTTTCAACATGTAGTTATTAATAACTTGATCAGCATAATTAAGATAATTAAAATTATTCCTGAGAATAGTCTGCATAGTCCAAAGGTATTTATGACCAAAGGTATTCATAGTCCAAAGGTATTCTTCTTAAAGGGCTGGGAAGAGGACGAAACTCCATGAAGTCTATATTTAATCAGCTTATGCACATAATAGTGATGGAACAGAAATAGGTCTTCAGGGCTGGGGAGATGGCTTAGTAGGAGGAAGAACTTATTGTACAAGCATAGGCCCTGAGTTCATACATCACACATATGCACAAACACATGCATGATAAAAATAAATGAATAAATAGGTCTTTAATGGGTATTAGTAAAGGCAAGATGATCTAAATATGATTCTTAAAAATATTATTTTCATTTTATGTGTATGAGTGTATTCTCTGCATGTATATAAGTGCATTTCTGTTGTGCAGTGCCCATGGAGGTCAGAAGAGGGCGTTGGATCCCCTGGAACTGGAGTTATGGATAGATATGAATCACCATGTGGGTGCTGGGAATTGAACCTGGATCCTCTGCAAGAGCAGCCAGTGCTCTTAACACTGAGCCATCTCTCCAGTTCCCCTAAATATGATTTAATATGGGTCAGCAAGATGGCTCAGTAGGTAAAGGCACTTGCTGCCAAGCTTGACAACTTGAGTTCAATCCCTGGGACTCACAGGCACACTGTGGCATGTGCACATGCACACAAGAGTGTACACACATACAGATAAAATGTCAAAAATTTAATTAAAGAATATATGCTTGAACAGCTTTTTACTATCAGATAGTGTCACTCTTAGTCCTAGAAGATCCAATACAGAGTTTGGTGAGCAACAGCTGACATGCTGCCTGGTTAAAAAGCAGGGCGTGTGTGCAAGTCGGGGAGCAGATGGAAGCATCACGGAATGCATCAAAAGAGAAAAATTGCTTAGAAACCGTGGCCATTGGAAATCATTACCTTCTTTCCATCCGCTCAGCTACCATCATCCCCTCACCCCACATTTTTAAAAGAGGCTGAAATACCAGCCAAGACTTTGTCCTTGAAGGCATGTTATCAGATAGATGGCATCCAGGGATTTTCTCAAGAAATCCACTTTACAAAGAGGATGGCTTTCAATCTTCCTGTGGAAGGCAATGAGACAGTCCCCTTTCCAGAGCTCTGGCAAGTCATTGGCATTACTAGGAAGCCTGTCACTATCCTGGAAAAAAAGGTAACAAACACTCTTCCAGGCCCGAATGACAAGAGTAGTTGATTATTCAATGACTTTCATTTGGCAGAAGCCAGTTCAGTGTTCACATTTTCTATGAAAACAACATTTGGTGCTTAAACACACTGTTATGGTTGGAATATGAAATGTTCCCCACAGGCTTCTGTGTTGGACACTTGGTCCCCAGCTGGGGGTGCTATTTTGGGAGGTTCTGGAAACTTCAGGACTGTAAGGGAGTGTGTTTGAAGGTTATATGTGGTACTCTGTTCCTTTCTCATTCTCTGCCTCCTATTTACAAAGATGTCAGCAACCTAATTCTCCAATTGCTCCAAAAGTTAGGAGGCTCTGTCCAGGAGTGTGGGGCCAAGCTCTCATGGGATGAACCCTCTGAAACCATGATCCAAGAAAAATCCTTCCTCCCTTAAGTTGTTTCTGTCAGGTGTTTGGTCCAGTGAACATGAAAGTGACTCACCAGCTTGTGAGATGGCTCAGAGGTTAAAAACTCTTGCAGTGCAACACTGATGATCCGAGTCCCATCCCCGGAAACTCAAGTTTAAAAAAAATAAGGCAGATGTGGTGGCTGGTGTCTGTAACCCCACTATTCCTACAGTGAGATGGATGGTGCAGACAGGAAAATTAGCCACAGCTCTCACACACAAGATACCAGCAGCAATAGCATAAAAGCCCAATTCAACAGAATGGAAGAGAGAACTGAGCCCTGCAAGTTATCCCCCGGCCTCCACAGGCATTCCTTGGCAAACACAGAGACATACACGGTAAATGAACAAGAAGATAAAACTTTAAAAAAAAAAAGCAATTCATAACTGGGCATGGTGGCGCATGCCTTTAATCCCAGCACTTGGGAGGCAGAGGCAGGTGGAGCTCTGTGAGTTCAAGGCCAGCCTGATCTACATAAGTGAGTTCCAGGCCAGCTGGGGCTACAGGGAGACCCTGTCTCAAAAAGACCAAAAAAAAAAAAAAAGTAATTCATGCACTCCCAAAGGACACTTGGCATCCTCTGCAGGAGCACGTGATCTGGATAAACCAACACACTAAATCGAAGACATCACCCACTGAATCAGAACAAGAAGAAAGTGCTGTCACTCAGAAGATGCGATCAACTCTGTTTTTTTTTTTAAATGCTTGTTTATTTATTTATTTTTGAGACAGGGTCTCACTATGTAGCCCTAGCTGGACTGAAATCACTATGTAGACCTGGCTGGCCTCCAAAACACAGAGACCCATCTACCTCTGCCTCTTGATTAAAGGCATGCACCACCATGCTTGGCACTGTCAACTCCAACATGTATTTTATTCTAGGGTCACTAAAACATGAAAAATGACCATATTGGAATTGATGAAATATGGAACCACCAATATCTGCAAACACAGTACAGACCTATCATGTGCACCAAGCACTATTCTAAGTGCACTATACGGTTAGCACATTTGAACATGATACCCGTGTTCTAGGGCGTAAGGAACATGTCTGGGAATCAAACCCCACTGGTCCGACTCTAGCCCCTGCAGCTTTCAACCCTTCCTGAGCCTGCCTCCAACGTGTTGAGCACTACCCTGAATAACAGAACAGGTGGCTCTTGGGACAGAGCTCTGCCAAGCAGGGTCCTTTCCAGATGAGATCCAAAGAAAAACAGTGTCTAAAACCTAAACTCCCATCTTCCTGGCCACCCTACAGAGGATCCAGTGGTCGGGCCAGGGACCACCTATCCTCCTCCACCTTGTCTCCGCCATGTCTGAGGATGCCCCAGCTTGGTGGGAACAGAGCAACTGCAGGCTTCAGAAATGTGAGCACTTATTAGTCTTTTCCCTCCAGACTAATTTCTAGAATTGTAGACTTGCATGAGTCCAGCTCTGAAGCAGTGCCCATGACAGAAGTCAAAGAAAAGGACCACCACTGAGAGGGCACTGGGCATGCGTCATCTCACAGCACCCTCTCGCCTGTGCTCTGACTGTGCCTCGTTTCCTCATTTGCCAGCTGGAAAGTTCAGACGACTGCAGAGCCCTACTCTAAATGAACCCCGTTTGGGCCAAGGCTAGTGATTTTGCTGAACTTAGTACATCATCCTACTAAGTGGATCTGGCCAGCTGCTAGCTTTTGGCAAATTCCTGAAATGTCCTCACAGAAAATGCTCCAAGATCCAAAGGTTGTTGGTCACCATCTGTCATGAGCCATTCATCCACAAAAGTACCAAAAACAGCTCCACAAACATAAACACAAAGCTCTAGGTAAATAAACAAGAAAGCCATGCTTTGTTTTTTTTAAAGTGAAGTACAGTTTTCCCACAGTAATTAGGTCTCTTATGAGGAGAAAAGATAGACAAATATTTGGGAAACAATTGCAAAGCTAGTGACTGGGGCTGAGAATGATTCTAGAAAAGATGGGGCTGAGCCTCACGGAACACTGACTTGATCAGATATTTTCTTTCTCAGAATTCAAAATGTAAGTCTGGTGTGGTGGCACATGACTGTAATCCCAGCACTTGGGAGGCAGAGGGAGGAGGATCATGAATTCAAGACCAGCCTGGGTTATGCAGTGAATTTGAAGCCAGTGTGGGCTACACAGTAAAACCCTGACACATAAGAACAGGTTGAAATCCCTTCTGCCTTTACTCTAGGCTGACAGCCATGGTAAATTTGTTGTGAACCTGATCCATATATTTTTAAAATAAATTTTATCTTACAAAACATGTAAAAATAGTAATAAAAAAACTATTCCTAAATCATTTAAAATTTGTTACATTTGTCTGTGTGTGTGTGTATTATGTGTGTGTGTGGTACATGTGACACAACACTCATGTGGAAGTCAGAAGACAGCCTCTGCCTCCACTGTGCTAAGATTAAAGGTATGTGCCACCACACCTGTCCTCTAAGTGATATTTTTTAACTTTATTTTTATTTTATATATATGAGTGTTATGCCTGCATGTATGTAAATGCACCTGTGTCATGTTGTGCCTGTGAAGGTCAGAAGAGGGCGTCAGATACCCTGGAACTGGAGTTACAGATAGCTGTTAGCCTCCATGTGGGTGCTGGAATTTGAACCCAGGTCCTCTGCAAGAGCAACCAGTGCTATTAACTGCTGAGCCATCTCTCCCGCCCCCCACCAACTGATTTTTTTTTCCATCAATTGATTTTTAAATTATGTTTATAGATTCCTTTTAGGGGTTATTTTTAAGTAAAGTTTGAGGTGAGGATCTAGCTCCTTATATTTCCATATGGAAGGTCATCTAACTCAATGTCATTTTCTGAGGGTTTTGTTTCTCCTCTCCTCCAATCTGAGACACCTGACTTATTATGTATCAGCTGAGAGAGCCTGTCTTTGTGCCCACATCCCATTTTTTCACATGATATTTCTATCTGAAAGATTAACTTTCTCTCTGTTCTTTGTTTAAAACTTGTCCTGGCTATTTTTGGATTTTTATTTTCCATTTGATTTTATAATCAATTTATGAAAGCAAGCCTGCTAGATTTTCAGTGGAATTACATTTAATTTAGAAAATCATTTAGTTTTTTGTTTTGGTTTTGGAGACAGGTCTTGTGTAGTCCAGGCTGACTTGAACTTGCTATTAAGGTTGAGGGGGACCCTACACTCCTGATCCCCCTGCCTCTGCCACCTCCCAAATGCTGGGATTACAGGCCTGCACTACTACACCCAGTTCTCACCATACTACGCTCCTGCTTCTGCATCCAGCGATGTTTGCCAACCAGAGCAATGACTGTGGTGGCTGAAGATGGAGATTTACTTCTCTAGCTTCTATTAATCTTCCACAATTGTTGATTTCCCCAAAATTACATCGTCAAGAAAACAGTTTCAGTGGGTTGGCAAGATGACGCATTGGGTAAAGGAACTTGCCACCAAGCCTGAGGGACCTGAGTTCAATACCCCAGCACTTTCATGGTAGAAGGAGAGAACCAATCCCCACAAGCTGTCTTCTGACCTCTATAAGCATGCCCTGACACATGTGCACACACACAACAAATAAATTTTTTAAAAAGGAAAATAGGGCAGGGTGTGGCCTGCATGCCTTTAATTGAAGCACTCAGGAGGCAGAAGCAGGCAGATCTCAGTGAGTTTGCAGTCAGCCTGGTCTACATAGCAAGTTCTAGGACAGTTGGGGCTACAGGGGAACCCTGTCTCTAAAAATAAACAAAAACCCAAAGAAACAAACAAAGAGTGTCATATATATGAACAAGCTCCTACTATGGTAGAAATGTAAAGCTTAGAATTTAATATTTGCTTGTAATTTGCTCCCTCCCTCGTTCTCCCCCTTTTTGTTCTGAGGGCCGAACACAGGCCTTTTCACATGCAAGGCTATCACTTCACCACTGAGTTTTGTTCCTAACCTCTTCTGAACTTTACTTTGTGATGGGGTCTTGCTAATCTACCAGCCTGGCCTCAGATTCATGAAGTAGTCCAGGCTGGCCTGAAACTTGTGATCCCCCTTCCCTGGCTTCACTAGTAGATCGAATTAGAGATGTGTGTTACTGTGCCTGGCTGTGTTTATAGTTCTTCTGTCCTTGGACTGAAGCATATAGCCAAAAAACTTTATAATTCACAATTCCTTGGGGTAGGATTCTCTCCCCGCCCTTTTTCCTTCTGGGGTAAATTTTTTTGTCCCCTTCCTTGTGACTATTTTAATCATTCAAAATGCATTCCAGGATCTGGAGGGATGGCTCAGTTGCTAAAAACAGTGGCTGCTCTTGCAAAGAACCTGGGTTCTGTTCCCAGTGTCCACATGGCTCCTAACCACCAGTTCCAAGGGAATCTGATGCCCTCTTTTGGCTCCCGGGGGTATTGCATGACACAGGTGTGCTTACATACACACAGGTAAAACACTCATATACAGAACAGAAATTTCAAAAAAATTTAAAGGGCTGAAGAAATGGCTCAGTGGTTAAGAGCACATACTGTTCTTCCAGAGGACCTGAGTTCAATTCCCAGCAATCATGTTGGGCAGTTCACAACCACCTGTAACTCCAGCTCCTGGGGAATCTGATGCCTCTGGATTCCGTGAGCACTTGCACTCATGTGCACATATCCCCACATAGACACACACACACACACACAATTAAAAATAAATAAATCTTTAAAATACACTCCAGTCCACTGATTTCTATTTGCATTGCATTTAAAATTGCCTCTCCTTCATGCACTTATTAATTTGGTTTTATTATTTTTGAGCATGGGAGGCATTAAACATGTTTTTTTTTAACTTTAAATTTTATTTATTATTATTGTGTATGTGAATGTGGGCACATGCACGTCATGGTGTGCATGTGGAGTCAGAGGACAACTTTTGGGAGTCAGTTCTCGCCAGCCATTTCAAGTTCTGGGGATGAAACTCAGGTCATCAGGCTTGTTCAGCAAATGATTTTGCCTTCTGAGCCCTGATATATGTAATATACTATGTATACATTCTTATTTCTTTTCTCTTACAGGACAGATCACGTTTTAGAAGGTGTCACTTTTGTGTCCTGGCATCATGAAGGGAGTTGCTTCTCCTCCCTGTATTATTTCCATTCTACAAGTGCCATCAAAGCACACTTTTCATTTCTTATTGCATTGTTTAGTTTCCTCACAACCTTGGGTGAAATGGATTTGGGGACATCCTTATCTCCTGTTGCTATCTTGGTTTAATCATTTGTTTCAATACCAGAGCTCATGAGCATTATCTGCCACATGCCACATGCTGGGTATTCTAGATAAAACCTTACACAAGAAATAATTTAGAAGCTGGGTGTGGTGGTGCATGTCAGTAATCCCAGGACTGTGGAACAGGCCATTCACGAGATCTGAAAGCATCATTTTGAGACTAGGCATTGATTTTAAGCATAGAGCCACCCAGAAGGTTCCACAAGGAGCAGAGTTCACATCGCACTAATAATGACATGAAGGGACCCAGGGTGCCTTCCATTGTGACCCTCTGAGAAGGACATGCCCTCACTGTGGATGACTCTTTCTAAGATGTTTAAGCTGCTTTCTGTCATAATGAAATAATCTGATAAATCCAACTAGAGAAATACTCTACAGAAGAACTGGCCAAAATTCTTTGCTTTCTGAGACAAGATCTTACTATGTAGTCAAGGCTGACCTCAAACTCATGGCAATCCTCCTGCCTCAGCCTCCCACATGCCGGGATTACAGGTACGAGTGACCGTTCTGGCTAATTCTTCTTATTGCTTTTTATTTTTAACCTCTAGCTCTCAGATCACAAATTTTATCACAAATAGCAACAGCCACATCTCAAGTAATCAAGTATGACCTGTTTCCCCCATTGTCCTCAAAATGATACCATTAGACAGAGACTGAGTAAAGTCATCGACTTCCCACTTCATGGACCAAAGTGGATAATAATCCTCCCAACTTGAAAATGGGAGTGTTTTATACCACCTTCTTTTTTACCATGTACTGACTTATTAAAGAAAATTGCAGATTTTGTAGGTGGCTGGTTATAATCTTCCAAGGTTAAAAACAGAACCATAAAAGTTGAAGACATCAGAGATCAGGTTCTAAAAATAAAGCCAATGCCTTTTTTTCCTCCTCATAATCCTCAATTAGAAACCATTTAAGGAAATGATAATCAGCTCCAGAGACCTGTAAACACGGATGCTGCGGTTCGCGCTGGCGCTCCTGCTTGACAAATTAATTTTATTACATTTTGAAATGTGTTAATGAAGGATTTTAGCATGCCATCCTCTGGATGTTACTAATACTAATAGTGAAACTAACTTTGTGATCACTATTGTAATCATCTATAAATCCAGTTCTCCTAAAAATGACGAAGTTTTCTGTTTGAAAGCTGGTTCCTTCTGGGGTCAGCTGGTCACTTCCAGGATCAGCTACTTGGGCTTAGGAGGAAAGTACTATGTATTGGCCATCTCTTAAGGCACTTCAATCTGAGTCTCGTCAAGCACTGAGATGTTTATGCAGTTCATTCAAATGCAGCCTCCAAGGATGAAATTTGATTCCTCTGATAAGATTTGTAGTTAACTGAATAAGATAGTCTAATTTTCTAAACCAAGAACAACTCAGTGATTGAAATAATTTGTTTTTTCTTGGTGAGACAGGATCTCCCTTTAGCACCAGCTATCCTGGAACTCACCTTGCAGACCAGGCCGTCCTTGATCTCACTGAGCTCCACCTGCCTCTATCTGGAATTAAAGGTGTGTGCCATCACACCCAGATGAAAATGAATTTTCAGACATGTCTCGTGGTACAGGCCTATAATCCCAGTTACGGAGGAGGCTGAGGCAGGAGGATTGCCAGTTCAAGGCCAGCCTAAATTACAGAAGGAATTCAGGGCTAGCCTGTGGAACTTAGTGAAACCCTGTTACAAAATACAAAATTAAAAGAAAAAGAAGAGGCTGTGGAGATGGCTCAATCAGTCAAGCATGAGGACCTAAGCTCAGTCCCAGCAACCACATAAAACTGGGTGTAGTTACATGCCCCTGTAATCCCAGTGCTGGGAGGCACAAACCGGAGGATCCCTGAGGCTCGATGGCCAGCCAGTCTAGCAGAATTGATGAGCTCCAGGCTCAGTGAGTGAATCTGTCTCAAAAAATAAGGTGGAGAGCAACTGATATTGACCTCTGGCCTCCAAAGGCACCCACACACAGGTACGCACGTACACAGGTACACATGTATACACACACACGCACACACACACACACACACACACACACACACGTAAACGAAGGGCCGGCGGGAGGTGCTGTAGCTCAGTGGTGGAGTACAGGCTTAGCATACACAAACCCTTGGGCTTGATCCACCACACCATACACAAAGAGAAAACAAGTCTTAACCAAGGAGTGAAGAGTTTTCAGAAGTCGAACATGAAAGCCATGGATGGTCTTTCTCGTGTCCCTGGAGCTTTGGAATCTTCTATTTTCTGTCATTTCTCTCCCTGAATTTATTTCAACCATTTCCATCTCTGAATCATGATCTATACATCTATAAATTGTGGATTCATGTAACCAACTGCCCACCTTCCTCTTGGAAGTCTCACTGGGACCTCAAACATCCTATGTAAGGGGACTATACCATCCATATCCTCACAGAACCTGCTTCTACCCCAGTGTTTCCAGGAAGAACAACCAAGTCAATGGACACAGCTAGAAATCCAAAGGTCATCATTATGTTGCCCTTTGAGCACACACCCTACATCAATTCCAACAGAAAGTAGATGCTTCAAAAATGTATCCATCTCCTCCCTCTTCATCCACGGCTGCTTTTCCAGCCCAATCCATCACCTTGGTTTAGATTATTGCAAATCAAAAACAACAACAATAATAAAGCAAAAAAATTTCTAAACTTGTTGGGTATCAGTGGTTGGACCAGATCAGAGTTTCACTAGAAAACCCCATCAACCTGAGGTATGGCACTATGATGGAGGTTTGAAACATGTGTACAGGCGCCCCCAGTTTACATGCTGCCTTCATGTAAACTAATCTCCGAGACTCCTTCATGCCGACACAAGCATTATAAATTCTATATTCTTTGATAAAGAAACCAAGATGGTGATTGGTTAATGGAACTGCTTAAGGTCACACAGCTGGAACTTGAACACTGTACTGATCTTTTTGTCTCATAAAGAACAACTCTGTGTTCTTTCATTACAGCATAGATGGACTAGAAACTCAATAAATTACAAATACTTCTTTCAGGCAGTGCCCAGGGAGGGCACTGTGAAAGACACAGCTTAATTTCCCAGAACTGGAAAAGAACAAGACGTTCCTCCTTCTTAGCAAAGGGCTCTCCTCTTGGAGGAATTATGTTCTTGACAAGAATATGGACGGGCTGGTGGTCACAAAAGACCCCTTGCCATTGTGTGTGTGTTTGTGTACGTGTGGAGGCCTGAGATTAATGCCTACAATCATCCTTGATGGCCTTTCCACCTTATTCACGGAGGCAGGGTCCCTTAATCAATCCCAGAGCTCACCAATATGGCTAGTCTTGCCAGCCAGTTTGCTTGCTTTGGGAACCTGGTCTCCACCTTCCAAGACTGGAACTAAAGGTGGGTTTCAGGGAATCCAAACTCTCATCCTCACACTCGGGTAGCAAGCATTGAAACGCTGAAACAATCTCCCGAGTCCACAAAAAGGCTTATGGAGACCGTTCTATTTTCATTAAAAGAAGTGATGTTTGGATAGCCTAGATTCCTGAGTGTTTATGCATAAAATCTGCGGGTGCAGATTTTACCCTTGTCCCTTAGATCTACCTGGGGGGTGTGTTAAAAATCCCATGCCTAGAGTCTACCCATGATCAGTGAAACCATGGTCTCTTGGGCTGGGACAGGGGCGTTGGATTGCTGAGTTTTTCAGATGATTTCAACACGAAGCTATGATTGGGAACCACTGATCTAGACTGCCATAGTGGATGGGGATAGTACATCCTATATATGTCTCACCAGGAGAACAGAGGAGGCTCAGCCACAGGGGGAGCCCATATGGAGAAATCAGCTTTCTGGAATGAGTGCTCCATTCTTGGTGTGTTGGCTGGTGTTTATCTAGTCTGTACCTGGGACTAATTCAACCAAAATCCTAGAAAGGTAGGCTCTAAGTACTTAAAACTTCACAGGTGAGGGCTGGTGAGACGCCTTAGCAGGTAAAGGTGCCTGCCACCAAGCCTGATGTTTGATCCCTGAGACCCACATGAAGGAGACAGTCAGCTACTTCAAGTTTCCTCTGACCTCCACACATGAACTATGGCATGTGTGTACCAACATACACACACACACACACACACACACACACACACACGCACCTCAAGTAAATGTAATAAAAAATAAACAACAACAAACAACTTTTTCAGGTAATCTGGACATGGTGACACATGCCTATAATCCTAGCTATTGAGAGGCTGAGGCAGGAAGATCACTCAAAAGTGAGGCCAGCGTGGGTATGTAGTGCGTTTCAGGCCAGCCTGGACTACAGAGTGAAATCCTGTCTCAAGCAAGCAATCAGGCAAACAAACAAGCAAGTTTAGGTGAGCCCAGTGTGCAGCCAGAGCTGAGAACTACCACTTTGCATGGTGCCTGCTTTGTTTGAAAGAGGAAGCAGACACCAGGCTGCTCCGTTAATGTCCTGGCATACCAGTCACCTGGCAGCAGATGTCACAGGAGCAGCCTCCCCTTCAGCTGAACCAGGCAGCGCTAAGCTCTGACTCTCTCAGATCCCGATTTATGGCCTTGGACAAACAACAGAACCTAGTCTTGGCATGGTGCCATCCTCCCCAGAGCTAATTAAGGTCTAAATAATTCCCATCAGTATGTGCATGAGATAAATGGGCCTCAATTTAAGACAACTTCTCCATTGTGTCCTGGCTAATGTAATCACACTTTGAAGGTTTACACAATCGTAAATTTACTAATTTTATTCTTTCATGAGGGACAGATATATCTATCCAGTTATCCAGCCACTGTTTTTTTTTTAGCTAGATTTTTGGATCACATAAAAATTTACTTTTATGATAACTGATGATAGGATAACAGCATGTACTCTGTTCAACCACTAATCAACGTGATTATCACTAGCGTCTTTCAATTTAATTATTGTTTCTTATCAGCATCCATTTCATTAAATTTCTGGCAGGTAGGGGAGGAACGGTGCCGATAGCTGCGTAGAAGGTGGAGGCTGAATGATAAGACCGTCCACAGAAAAGGCAGCGATGAACTGAGTTTATTAAATAACGTGCCTGAGTAGGGATGGGTGAAATACCCACAATGCACTGCTTTCTAAACGCTGCCTCCTCCACATGCCCCATACTCTACCCTAGGCAGAACAAGAGCCAGCACAAGCCACCGGCTTAAGGCTCTGGATTTGAAACTCTGCCTGGACGGAGTAACTTGTCATCATTAAAGCATTCTTAAATAAATATGCACTCGAGATCTGGAAGCATTTGCCTGCATGAGTGAAGCCCTAAGCCCTTCTTTTCTGCCTCCCTAGGATCAACGTTGCGCCAGCTGAATGACGATTACCTCTGATCGTGTAAATTAGGGGAGGGTGACTCCACAAAGGAGGGAAATCAAATCAGGCCTGGGCTTTCCAGGCCAGTGGTCCCAGAAGTAACACACGGGGAGCTGACAGTAGGGTGAAGAAGAGGCTAGGGCAGGAAGTCAGGTGGAAACACATATGAGGTTTTGGTGTAAGGTAGCAGGACGAAAACCTGGGCAGGGTGAGCGCCACTCCGGAGCTAAGGAGCAGCCCACAGGCACTGTCAGGGTCAGCATGCTGGGGAGGAGCCAGGTCAGGAACCAAGGCTGCATTCCTCCCAGAATCGGTGGTTGACTGACGCTACAAGGGCACATACCAGAGTCTAGGGGTGAGCACTTCTTGAGGTCAGCCCTGATTGCCAGAGGCCTGGCCCTAGTCATGGGCAGGCGATGCAGACTTGGCATGGCGCGAACCTGGATCTTTACTCTCAAGGTAGACAATGTTGATAGTTTAAAAATACTTTTTGCCAAGTGTGGTGGTGCATGCCTTTAATCCCAGCACTCAAGAGGCAGAGGCAGGTAGATCTCTGTGAGTTTGAGGACAGCCTGGTCTACACAGTGAGTTTCAGACTACCTGGGGCTACAGGGAGACCCTGTCTCAAAAAAGACCAGAAAAAAAAAAAAAAAAATGTCTTTTTAAGACTGGTGGCTTGGTGGGTAAAGGTGCTTGCTGCCAAACCTGATGCCTTGAGTTCACCCAGGAAACAGGGTGTAAGGTGAGAAATGACTCCTGAAAGTTGTCTTCTGACCTCCATGGGCACACACACACACACACACACACAAATATGTGGGAAAAAAATTTTAGGCCCAGTGTGGTGGCACACTCCTTTAATCCCAGGACTTGGGAGGCAGAGACAATTGGATCTCTGTGAGTTTGAAACCAGTCTGGTCTACAAAGTGAGTTCCAGGCCTCATCAATGACCAGCACAGCAAATGACATTGGTGCAGTAGTGGCACTTTTATCTTGGGGCTGGTAATCAAGAGCTACTTAATTGGACTTAAAGTCCACTCAATGGGAGGAAACTCATGTGTGGTACTGTAAACCTAGCCAAATACACATAGCTAGAAAGGTCATACATAGATCTTAGAGACTCATAGGGACCTACAGCAATGGTGTCAGCATGCACAAGACCCTTGCAAACTCAAGCAGACAAAAAACCAACACAAAACTGTGGAAATGGGAAGCAGGCCCTAATCTTAGTTGAAGAATCATTGGCAGCTGATTACTGTTTGGTGAGGAAGAGCTGATCTTCTTAAAGGGAGGGACTCTAGATCCCAGTGGATGAACTTGAACTGAGGGACATCTGGAGACATTAACTTGACAAGACAGATCTTAACACAAATGTCAGAATGTATGAATTCAAGTGGGGGGATTATGGGAGGAGGCCAGTGGGGAAGGGGGTATAAAGATGGTTAAGATGTTCTATATGAAATACACAAAAATTCAATAAAAAAATTTAAAAAACTATATATTTTTCTTTTATTATTTTTAATTATGTGTGTCTGTATGGGGGTTATGTGCAGTACCTGAGTCCAGGCACCCACAGAGGCCAGAAGAGGGTGACCCATCCCCTGGAACTGGAGTTAGAGGTTATTGTGAACTGCCTGATGAGGGTGCTGGGAATTGAATTCAGGTTCTTTGGAAGAGCAGTATGTGCTCTTAAACCACTGTGCCACTTCTCCAGCTCACAAATGCAATTTCTCAACTAGACCAGAAAGAGCAATTCTGGGATTTGATCTTTACCATCCTTTTCCTGACAGTCCACAGTTATGAGAAAACAGTCAAGCCCATTTCAATATCCAGGGAGCAGCAATTGTTTAAAGAAGCACATTGAGGTACAGATGACAGTGCGGTCATTGAAAATCATATGTGGGGGCTGGGGAAATGGCTCAGTGGGGAAAGCATTTGCCACGCAAGCATGAGAACCCAAATTTGAATTCCTTAGCACCCAAGTAAACAGCTAGGCATGGTGCTGCCTGCTTGTAATCCAGGTGCTGGGAGGCAGAGACAGGTAGATTCCTGGAGCTCACTCACCTGCCAGCATAACCAAATAGGTGGACTTCAGGTTGAGTGAGAGATGTAGTCTCAAAAAATAAGGTGGAGAGTGATTGGGAAAGACACCTGGTGCCAACCTCTGGCTTTTACACAAATGAGAGAGAGAGAGAGAGAGAGAGAGAGAGAGAGAGAGAGAGAGAGAGAGAAAGGGAGTGAGAGAAATTAAAAATTCATATGAGGAAGGGTACACCGTACTTTGCTTAAAATAGCACTCTGTATGATTCAACTTAGGAGGAACTTGTAAAAAAATAAATCATTAATAACTTGTAATGTGAACCAAAAGGACAGCAGCACTTATCTCTGAGTCACCGGGTTACTCCTGGCTTTCCTTTTCATTTTAGAGCTTTGCTCATTGTACATTTCAAATTGTAATAACTATATATTAATTTTTCAATCAGAAAAGGCCATTATTTTACCAAGATTCAAGTATATACCCTGTGTGGTTTTGAAGAAGTTGGCCAGCAAAATGTGCTGATTTCAGGTCATGGACGGGGGCAATCAAAGAGCATCAAAAAGGCAGATTTTGTGATCTCAAGGGTGCCATTCTGCTCTGAGTGCTTCAAGGCCTGGAGGCTCCAACGTTTTATTCTAGAAAGGTCCAGGTTTGGAAGGAACAACTCCTCACTTCTGTGGCTGAGAAGTAATCTGCACCAAACATACTGGATAGATGTGGTTGTGTCTCAATAAAGCTTTATTTATAAAGAAAGTAGTTTGGGCTAAGGAGATAGCTTAGTGCTTAAAGTGCTTGTCATACACGTGTGAGGCCCAGAGTTCAGATCCCCAGAACCCAAGTAAATGCTGTGTGGGCGTGGCAGCCTGCAATTCTAGTGTTCAGAAGTTTGGAAACAGGATCCCAGAGCAAGCTGACCTGCTGGACCAGCAGTACCATGCAGCCCTGGGTTCAATGGACAGAGTGCCTCAATGACTATGATGGCATGTGATCCAGGAAGACTCTTGACATCAACTCCAGGCCTCCCTCCACACACATGCACTCACACACATGCATATGCGTGGTCACCCCCATACATGTGAGTATGCATACACACATGCATGAATACCATGTCACACATAGCCATGAAACAAAGCCAAAACCAAACCTAAACGAAGCACCACTGCCTGAAGAACTCCAGCTGACGGTGTTTATAAGCCTTTAGGTCTTTCCTGGTGGTACTTTGGAACCTTACCACCCGCTTCCTGTTTCGCACGCATTTTCTTGGCCCAGTCAAGGCCCCAAAGGAGTCCACTCGTTACATAGCTCTTTCTTATGACCATTTGACATGGTTCCAGTCTTCATCATTCTCCCCACACCTTGTCAATGAGGTAGATAGTATTAAAACCTCCACAGCTTCTAGATGCAGGCTGTTCCCCTCACAGGTCCTCATGGAACCCACAGCCCTGTCACAGGTGAAGCTTGTGGTTCCATCAAAACATTCACTCCTAAGAGAAGGTAATTAATCACAATGCCTCCCCTGGAAGAATCTGGGGTAAAAGCCAGGCCAGAAGATGGATTTAAACTAAAAAAAAAAAACAAAAAACCTTAGGAGTATGCGTGCGTGTGTGTGTGTGTGTGTGTGTGTGTGTGCGTGTATTTGTGGAAATGAGTGCAGGTGCCTGTGGACACCAGAAGAGGGTGTTGGATCCCCTAAAACTGAAGTTATAGGCAGTTGTGAGCTGTCCTATATGGGTGCTGGGAACAGAACTTGGGTCCTCTGCAAGACCAGTATGTCCTCTAAAATGCTGAATCATCTCTACAGTTTCAAATAGATGGATTTTTTTTTTTTTTTTTTTTTTTTTTTTTTTTTTTTTTAGTTTCCCTGTAGCCACAGCTGGCCTGGAACTCACTACATAGACCAGGTTGGCCTTAACCTCACAGAGAGCTCCCTGCCTCTGCCTTCTGAGTGCTGGGATTAAAGGCGTGAGGCGCCATGCCTGGCTCCAACAGATGGATTTTAAGCAATGCTAATTAACAAAATACTTGACTAAAATTTGCAAGAGTCAGCATGGTCCCTGGGGTGAATAAACTACAGGAGTTACCCTGATTCCCAGGCTACATGTGTGAGTGCATGTATATATATGAACATCCATATGATATAGTATGCACATGTATCTGACTGCGTTCATTTTTCCAAGCACTTTTCATTGATTTTTATGAGACAAGATCTCATATGACTAGGATGACCTTGAACTTCTGATCCTTTTGAATTCCACCTCCCAAGTGCTGAGATTATCACTCAGTACAAATAGTCACTGAGAAGGTGTATGTTAAATGTAACGGTCAGGACCAAAATCCTGGAATTCCACATTCCATCATCTTCTGTATCTCTTGGGGCAACCACAGAGGGCCAGTAGGAAGGACACAGAAATGAGAAGAAAGGAAAGCTGGAATACAAGACATTCCAAGGCCCAGTCCCAGGGAATTAACCCTCTGAGGTCAAGTGCCCGACCCTCTCTGAGGTCCCAGGCACAGGCCCAGGGCTAGAAGTACTGTGGCCATCAGAGCCATAATGCGAGTGCAGCACAGAGTGAGGGGGGTCACTCACGGTGTCGTTGCTTCCTTTGTTGTCCTCATACTTGGTTTCTATGTGAATGGAGAACTTTGGCAGGAAGGAGCACTATGGAGAAAAAGCAAACTATGATTAGAAACTTGTTTCCTCTTTTCGGATCTTCAGCATGGCTCAGGGATGCTCGCCTGACTGTTTGGTCTGGAATGCTCATTGACAATAAACATGTTAAGATACTCCATCAATAACCATGTTCTCCAAAGAGAAGCCACCACGTTGAGCATCACTTCGTCCAGGAGTCATACCAGAAGCAGCAAATAATGTTGGAAGGCAAGTGAGCCCTGTCACCCACATGGGAAAGCGGACACTGTAGTAGAGGCCAACTTCAGGGTGGGGGCACTCTCTGGATCCCTGGGGACCCACCCTAACTTTTATGTAAATCTGCATATAAAATTAGGGAGGTGGTAGAGTACAACTTTGAGATCAGAGATTACTGAAGTCAGATAGACTTTGCGTGTGTGGGGGTGTGCGAGTGTGTACCTGTAGGTGTGCTTGTGTGTATAGATTCCGACGGTTGAAGATGAGTGTTTTCCTCAGTCACTCGTCTAATTTTTTTTTTTTTTTTTTGAGACAAGGCCTCTCTCTAAACCTGGAGCTCACCAGTTTGGCTAGCAAGCTCTAGGGACTGGCCTGTTTCTGCAGCTGGGATTATGACATGTGCCAACTTTTTTAGCTTTTACGTAGGTATCAGAGATCGAAGTGCAGGTCCTTGTGCTTGGGTGCACTTTAACCAAGGAGCAAACTCCCTAGCCTCTAGACTT
The DNA here is from genome assembly GCF_000622305.1 of Nannospalax galili. NCBI lineage: Eukaryota > Metazoa > Chordata > Mammalia > Rodentia > Spalacidae > Nannospalax > Nannospalax galili. Next base: position 297,876 of record NW_008346898.1, read on the forward strand.
TTTTTTTTTTTTTTTTTTTTTTTGGTCTCCCTGTTGTCCCAGCTGGCCTGGAATTCGATATGTAAATCAGGCTGGCCTGAAACTCAAGGGATCCACCTACCTTTGCCTCTTGAGTGCTGGGATTAAAGGTGTCTGCCACCACACCTGGCTTTAAATTGGTTTTAACATGTGACTTTAAGGGGCCAGTGAGATAGCTTAACAGGTAAAAACACTTGCCACTCAAGCTTGGTAATTTGAGTTCTATCCCTGGAAAGCCAGATGTGGTTGTGTGCATTTGTAATCCCACTTCAATAAGGGGATGGGAGGCAGAGGCAGAAGAATTTCTTGGGAGCTTATGGGCTAGCTAGCCTGGAGTACACCACACCACAGAAACAAGATGGACCAAGCCTCAGACCTCAAGACATGGTAGAAAGAGAGGTAACAACTCCCAAAAGATGTCATCTGACCGGCATGCATGTTTGTGTTCAAGTACATACTCATAAACACACACACACACACACACACACACACACACACACACAAATTTTTAAAAATAGGTGTCTTTTAATTATCCCATTAACTTCTTGGAACTCTAGAGTTATTAAAACAGCAATAATTATGTGTTCATAACACTATTAGGGTTACATAAAAGATTGTGCATAGGCCGGGCATGGTGGCACACACCTTTAATCCCAGCACTTGGGAGGCAGAGGCAGGTGGATCTCTGTGAGAGATAGGCCAGCCTGGTCTACATAGCGAGTTCCAGCCAGCTATGAGTACAGGAAGACCCTGCCTCAAAACAAACAAATAGGGGATGTGGGTAAAAATATAGTGTGAAGAGACTGGGGTCACAGCTGTATGGTCAAACGTGTGCTTAGCAAATGTGTAAGATCCTGCATTTATTCCCCAGAACTGAATTGCACAGAACTGAGCCCCGAGGAAGCAGCCTGTGAACAGCAGTGATTGCATGTGAGGCTGCCAGGGGCTTGACCAGAAAAGGCAGCCCCTCTTTTTAACCACACAAAGGACAGAGGCTTAAATGCAAGGTCACCCTAGTGTCCCTGTCTCACCAGGCCCTGCTGTGTCTCCATTAGATTTGAAAGGTCAAGCATCCTGAGATGAAGCTTCCAATGGATGCTGATGGATGTGGGTGTATCAGATGGATGCTGATGGATGTGGGTGTATCAGATGGATGCTGATGGATGTGGGTGTATTAGATGGATGCTGATGGATGTGGGTGTATTCGCCCTCCTGCTGGCACTGAGCTGGGCATTACCTTTGGCCACCAGAGATGGGATTGAAGGCTAATGGATAAAATGACCCAGCAACTCCACTGGGAGCTGTGGGTATTAGAGAAAAAGAGATGTGGCTTGATCGGGTCACAGTCTCAAGAGGCTGGGTCCTTTATGGATTCAACGCTATGCTCTCTGTACCAGACATCTTTTGAATGTTTCCAAGTTCTCAAATATTTGCAAAAATCCCAAGGGGTAAATGCTAGCATTATCATCTTTTCTTTTAAGGTAAGGAATAAAAGCTCAGAGGAGCTAAGCAAGTGGTGCGCTATCACACGGTCAGGGCATTATAGAATCAGTACCGAAAACTAAGTGGCTGAGCTCAGTTTCCATTCTCTTGGTCAATACCCCTGTGGTTTTTCCAAAGTGGGGTAACTAGTGAAAGCATCACCCCAGAACTTTGCTAGACATGTAAAGTCTGGGGCTCCACCCCAGAACCACTGAGTCTGAAAGCCTGGAGGTGGAGTCCAGCAATCTGAGTCACATAAACCCTTCCGGGGCAAGCTAGGGGCATGCTCCAGTTGGGAAATTGGCTCATGGCTCTATGCTTGGGAAGGAAACAGAGACAGTGTAACAGCTCAAGTCTCAGTATCCACTAATACCACCCACATCTCATGGACTTCATCTCCACGATGACCACACTCCCCTTTCAGCCCAGCTGAGGCCCCCAGGGATGTCTGTACAAGAAGGCAGAGGATTTGCCATGGCTAATTCTCTTGACACCACATGCCTGCATGCACCTGGCATCTACCTGTCTTAACCCAAGGGAAGCAATCTGAACTATGACTAAGGAAACACAGAGACAATCAATCCCAGCAATTGCCTTGATGGAGAGCGAGACCCTGCGATGATTCATTAACACCCTCTCTGCTGTCTCCTGCCCAACCTCGCACCCTGCAACCACTGCCCTCACACCCATTTCCAGGGACTACCAAGGAGGGGCTGATCATTGCAAATCGAGACCCTGGGGGACTTGGAACTTTGATTGACTCATGAGCATTGGGAGTTGTCCTTGCAAAGAGACCCTCTTAAAAATAACAAGCTCTTAGGGAAATCAATTTTGTGCTTTCCAACCCGTAATTCATCTTCAGGTTAATCCAGTGAGTGGTGAAAGGAGAGGACAGTGCAATGCAGGGTGAGTGGGTCTCCGGTGTCAAGTGAAAAGATGCATAGTGTGTGTGTATGTGTGTGTGTGTGTGTGTGTGTGTGTGTGTGCGACATAGTGTGTGTGTGTGTGTGTGTGTGTGTGTGTGTGTGTGCATGTGTGTGTGTGTGTGTGTGTGTGTGTGTGTGTGTGTGCACGTGTGCCTGAGTGGAGGCTAGAGATTGATGTTGGGTATCTTCTCTATCATTTGCCACCTTTTTTTTTGGGGGGGGTGGGTTCAGACAGAGTTTCCCCATGGCCCCAGCTTGCCTGGAACTCACTATGTATCAGGCTGGTCTTGATCTCACAGAGATCCGCTTACCTCTGCCTCCCAAGTTCTGGGACTATAGGAATGCACCACCATCTCTCATTTTTTAAGAGTGTCTTTTGCTCAACCTAGAGTTTGCTGAGTAGGCGAGGTTGTCTGGCCAAAGAGCCCCATGATTCCCCTGAGTCTGCCTCCCCAGTACTGATATTACAGGTGTGCCATCATATGCAACTTTTTACATGGGTGTCAAGGATCCAAACTCAGATCCTCATGTCCATGTGGCAAAGCACTTCCACAACTGAGCCATTTCCCCAGCCCGTGTTTCTTTTCCCCAAGTTGATCGTCTAAACATGTAACTAGGTCAAAGTAATAACTGTCAACATTTGGGTTTAAAACCCAAAAATGAAATGCAAAAGGCTCCTATGCAAATTAACAGATGTTGTTATTTTGAATTGAGGGTGGAGGTTATTTTCTTATCCCAATGGCAATCTAGTCTGCCACAAGGCTGTGAGTGCACTTGCCTTCAGCTTGGAGGAAGGAGGACAGGGACCAAATAACCCCTCTTGTATGGCCAGTGTGTTTTGAGGGGGCAAGTGGGATGGGGCTGATAATCTCTTTGTGATGACTGATAGCTTCTTCATGGGGTGCTGGCATGTGCTGGTGTCTCAAGTTAAAATCAGAAGTCTCAGGTCAGGGAGATGTCTCAGTAGGTAAACGCACTTGCTGGCAAGCCTGACAACTTGAGTTGGAGCTCCAGAACCCACGTGGTGGAAGGAGAGAACCGACTCCCACAAGCTACCCCCTGACCTCCACATGTGTGTCATGACTTGTGCATACATACACACATACACATGCACAAAGAAAACAACTGTGAAAAAATAACCCAGAAGTTTCTGTGGTTCTGGGTGCTTTAGAAGTGCAGCTCTTGGGTGGGAAGTTTGTCTTTTAAAAATATTTTTAATTAATTAATTTTATGTGTCTGAGTGTTTTACCTGGGTGTATGTAAGTGCACCCATGTATGCAGAACCCAAGGAAGTTAGAAGAGGGCATTGGAGTCTCCTGAAACTGGAGTTACAGATAGTTGTTAGCTGCCATGTGGGTGCTGGGAACTGAACCCGGGTCTTCTGTAAGAGCAGCCAGTGCTCTTATTTACTGAACCATCTCTCCAGCCCCCAAAGAAGTTCATTTTAAGATTAGCTTCTGGGTAGGGGAGATGCTTCAGCTAAAAATCTAAGTTCAATCCCAAGTACCCACATAGAAGGTGAGTCCAGCAGTGCCTGCCTGTAACCCCATTGCTAGGGAGGTGGGGATAGGAGAATCTGTGGGGCTTGCTGGCCAGTCCGTCTAGCCAAATCAGCAAGCCCCAGGTTCAGTGAGAGACACTGTCTCAAAAAACAAGATGGAGAGGGACTGAGGAAGAGACTCAATGTCAACCTCTGGTCTCTGTCCACCCATGCACACACATGTGCACACACACAAATGAAAAAATAAACTTCTGCCTGTCCCACAAAGGTCAGTGTCTTTAGAAATAGAGCCCACAATTTTTAGCAAAGCTTTCCAGTGAGGCAGTCTTCCGTCCCTCCCCCAGGAACCATGTTATCCCATGTTATCCCAAGCCCCCCCAATGGATACTTCATTGCACTCTTCCTCTCCTGAAACTCATCTTTTATTTAGTTATGAGGTTGGAGGGGGTGGGGTGTGCACATGCCACAGCATGAATGTGGAGGTCAGAAGAGAACTTTTGGAGTGATTTCTCTCCTTCCACCATGTGAGTTCTAGGGCTAGAACTCAGGTCATCAGGCTTGATGGCAGGCACCTGTATGCATGGAGCCATCTCATCGGCCCAGATTTGATCATTTTAATTCACAGGTTGATGAGGACATCGACCTCATGATAGAAACACCTACAACCTCCCTTTCCTCCACTGCCCAAATTTTACTTGTTTCTCTGTGCTTCTGGCTCTTTGTGACTCAGGGAAAGGCACCCTTATCACTCTTCTTTCCAATGCAGAATACAATGAAAAGAAATGAGACTGTTGGAGTGATGGGATCAAAATGGAAATATCTTGACTTTATTACTCATAGCCTCAGCTGTTCCATTTCCCTAATGGGGACAATCTTTCCCCACTTCATAGGTTTGCTCAGAGGATCAATGATCACACAAGCAATCTCTAGTCCAGTGCCTGGCATACAGTAGGTGTACAATAAAAGAACAAGCATTCATACAAGTCTTCTGGAATCTTGATTATTTAATCTTCTTCCTGCCCACAGCTTAAAAACATGAGAAGTATTTCCTATCTCTCTCTCTCTCTCTCTCTCTCTCTCTCTCTCTCTCTCTCTCGTATATACACACTTGCAGGTATACCCGTATACGTACAGAGGCCAGGGGAGAGTGTCAGGTTTCCACCTCTATCATTCTCCACTCCTTTGAGGCAGGGTCTCTCCCTGAACCTGGTGCTCTCATTTTCCAGTTAGACTGGCAGCCAACAAGTCCCAGTGATCCTCCTGTCTCCCTCTCTCTGCATCACAGGGGTTGCAGGCCCATGCAGGACCACACCCAACTTGTTACAAGGGTGCTAGCTTCCAAATTCAGGCTCTCATGGTTGCCCAGCAAGCGGTCTTACCCACTGAGCCATCTGTTCCGCCTGAACTATCCTATTCTTAAAAACAAATAAGCACCAAGCTTCTTGACTGTTTCTTGCCATTGGTAACTAATCCCATTTCTCTGATGTCACAATCAAACTTCAGTGCTTGCTGGCTCCATTTCTTTGCCTCTCATCTCTTCTCACCCCATGAAGTTTGGGGTGGAGATGACATCTTCAAAGCAGTTCCAAACCAGCATCGCCTTTCCATTTGTGCCCTAGAGGCTTCTCCTACTGTCTATATGCCTGAGCATCTCCACTGTCCTGCACAGCACTTGCTTTGCGTCCTCCACCCCCTGTACTCCCAACAAAGTGGTCCCACCACCTTCTCTTCCTTTCCCAATCCTCACCTTGCTCAGCTCACCTGCGTCTACATTTCCACAGCCACGTTTTGCAGGTATTTCTCAAACCAACACCTCTAATTCCTGCTACCACAGACCACCCCCAATGAGAGTCCTCCAGCTATACCAAAGCAGGAAGATTGGCACTGAACTGGAATGTTCTGGCCTGTATTAACTTCCTAGAGATGTTAAAACAAATCATCGTAAACTTAGTGGCTTCAAACAATAGATGTCTGTCCTCTCCCAGCTCTGGGGGCTAGAAGCCTGACGTCAAAGTGTGCACAGGGTCACACCACCTCTGCAGAGTCCAGGGAAGCTTTTCTGGCCTCTTCCAGCTTCTGGTGGACCCAGGCAACCCTAGGTTGGTGGCATATAAGCTCCGTCACATGACCTTCCTCTTGCTGTTCCCTCTTCCTCTTGTTTCTCCCCACACTGTTCCCTGTTCCTCCTCCTTCCCTTTTATTCTTGTATGCCAAGCACCCAAGCACTCTACCCCTGAGCTACATCACCAGCCATCTTTATCACATTTAAAAATGTTTGCATGTGTGTGTGAGAAAGAGAGGGAGGGAGGAAGAAAGAGAGAGAGAGAGAGAGAGAGAGAGAGAGAGAGAGAGAGATGAGAGGAGGTCAGAGAACAACTTGTGGGAATTGGTTCTCTCTTTTCACCATATGGGTCCCAATAATTGAACTCATGTTATCAGGCTTGGTAGCAGGTAACAGTTACCCTCTGAGCCATTTTGCTCAGGGTCCCCTATCCCTCTTTTTACTTTCTGTTTTGACATGAGTTCTCACTAAGTCACCCAGGACTGTCCGTGAACTCATTCTGTAGCCAGGCAGGCCTTAACTTGCATTCCTCCTTCCTAGTGTCCCCAGTAGCTGGGATAACAGTCCTGAGCCTCCAGATCCAGTTATCCCTTCTCTTCTTACAGGATGCAGACCCACCCAAAGTCTAAGTTCACTGCCTATTCTCACCACTTCCAACTGTCAGGCTTATGTCCATAGTTCTCACCAGTTCTTGCAAGAAAATCTCAAAGAACAACTCAGGGGCTGAAGAAATGACTTGGTGGTTAAGAACATTTGCTGCTCTTACAGAGGACCTGCATTCGATTCCTAGTATCTACACAGCAGCTAAGAGCTGCCAGTAACTCCAGTTCCAGGGTATCTGACACTTTCTTCTGGCCTCCATGAAGATTGCACAACATGGGTGCACTTATATGAATGCAGGCAAAACATTCACATACATGAAGAAAAAAAGACCAATTCAGTCAGTACTTCTAGATGACCATCCTCATGAGCAAACAGTGTTCTGCCTGTCTCTTCAATGTAGCACACCCCTTCTTGTCATTATTACTCTTAGCTGCCTGTGTGCCTGCCTCCCCCACCACAGGGTGAGCTCCAACATGATTTTACTCATTTCCTAACAGGACGGTCCTTCTGAACTCCTACTGCCATTCGGAATGGCATACATCAGTCACCTTGTTACTGTTAGTATTAAATCGGCACCTCTAAGTTTGCCCAAATAATATTTTCTATCATTTAGTATTTTGCTACAGCTAGGAATTTACCACTAGCCTAGTGATTCTCGGAGGCCCAGGGAGGAAAGGGGAGACCCTCACCTTCTAATCCTAGGCTTTCTCAAAATTTGCATCAGCCCCTAAAAATATGGCCACATTTCACTAGATGAGAGGAATTCCACATCACAAAATGACCTGCTAGGATCCCTAATAGAACCTGAACTTGCGTTAAGCAGACAGACACTGGGAGCATCAGTCATTGTGTAAAGATACTGGATGTCTGTCCTGGTGGGTTTTTATTGTCAACTTGACACAAACTAGAGTTAAGAGGGATTCTCAGTTGAGGAATTGCTTCCATTGGATTGACCTGTGGACTTGTCAGTGAGGCATTTTCTTGATTGCCAATTGATGTAGGAGGGCCCAGCCCACCGTGGGTGGTGCCATTCCTAGGCAGGTGAGCCTGGGCTGTATAAGAAAGGCAGATGAAGTGAACCTGGGAGCAAGCCAGGAAACAGTGGTCCTCCAGAATTTCTGGTTCAATTTCTGGTTCTCACCTTGATTTCCCGACTTGGCCTCCCTCAATGATGGACTATATCCTGGAAGCTAAATAAACCCATTCCTCCTAAGCTGCTTGGGTCACAGCAACAGAAAGCTAACTAGGACAATGTCTAAGGGATTCAGAAGATTCCTACGCTTTCTAAGGCAGTCATTTGGGTATAAAGAGTGCTTCAAATTTACCCATATCATGAGGGAAAGATTCTCACCCCATGATGAGCAGAGTTCTGAGATGATCCCAGAGCCTTAGGTTCTAGTTAGTGCCCATGTACATTGGTGCTCATTCTGGAACACACAGGGCTCTGCTGCATGGAAGATTACCTAGCAGGCATGTCCAACCTGTGGCCCACTGGCTGCATGCATCCCAGGATGGACATGAACATGATTCAACACGTTTGTAATGGCAATGTCATACTGTGATGTGAAAACACTAGACACCCCTGCTGGAGCCTCTGACTGATGGCATGACAGGGTACTTAAGTCCGTCAAGGTACTTAAGACTCCACTTTATTTGTTTCCTTGTTTATTTGGATAGTATTTCATTATTTGCCCCAGGCTTGCCCCGAACTCATGATCCCCCAGCCTGTTTCTCAAATGCTGGGATTAAAGGCATGTACTGCCATGTTTGACCTCATTTTAGAAAAAGCAGAGATTCTTTCCCTGGTTTTGAAGTTGTGAGGGACAGGTAGCTGGGATTCAGGTAAGACCACTGGAAGCTGATTGGATAGTAGGCTGGAAAATGTAAACTCAGTCCAGTGACCACAAGGAAGTGAAGGTGTGGGGCCAGAAGAGGACCCAGAGGAATGGATGACGTGAGCTGAGGCTGACAACTCAATTTCAACCTGGTCAAGGACTCAGCTAATCTGGGCCTTGATTCCGTGCCCCACAGCAATAGCAAGATAATAAATTTGTGTTGTTTTAAGGTGCTGAGTTTGTGGGAAATCTGTCCAGTGACAACAGAAGAGGGAAACAACACTCAGCCTACCCACAGCTCCCCTTCCAGATGGCCCCCATCTGGCCCTCATCCGTGTTACCATCAATCACCTTGAGGTTTGAGTGTGTCTAGGGAATAGAGAACGTGTGTTCTTCCTGACTTAGTCATCCCACCCATGATCTGACCTGCTTTGTCAATGCCCAGTGTTTACTGCCCAGTGAGACAGTCACTGATGCCAGGAAGCTTGTCCTCAGCTGGTTCCCATATGCAGAGGTGTGCACCTTGCCCACACAGAGGAAGGATGACATTTCATTAGAAACGAAATACAGGTTTTGGAGGGAGCAGACTTTAGATCAAGCCCCAGCTCCTTTGTTAATAAGCTTTGTGATATTGGGCCGTCCTTTATCCCCCTGACCTTTAATGTCCTTATCGGTCACATGGAGATGACCACAGCCTCATAATTGCTCAGCAAGGATTAATGAGACAATGATGTCTGATGCCAGGCGGTGTTCGGAGGAAGAGATTTGGGTTGGAGCTGACTTACTCCATGTACCCCTGTCTATGAAACACCCATAAGCCATGTAGATAAACTAGGCAGGCAGATGGAGGTAGATCTGCCACTATGAACGTGTGAGGGCATGATGCGGGTGGTGGGCTTGCTGGAGTGGTGGGCACAAGCAGGACTCAACTGGTCCTTTGCACAGCATGAATGGTGGTCAAGGGCTAAGGCAGAGTGGACTCCTTGTCATGATGTGATTGCACAGCCTGCTCTGCCACTGTGGACATGAAGCCTCATCTTCCAAGCTCTGTTCTTGGGAACTCTTTCTGCTGAACAGGTGCCTTCTTTTCTCTCCCCTTCTCTCTGCTTGCTTTCTACCCCCTGCTGACCTCATGCAGAGAAACGAGAATTATACTGGGGCTTTTCTGTCTGCTAGATCTAAAGACTATATGCCTACTGTTAACTTACAAAAAAACAAGACTCAGCCAGGCGTGGTGGTGCACACCTTTAATCCTAGTACTCAGGAGGCAGAGGCAGGCAGATCTCTGTGAGTTCGAGGCCAGCCTGGTCCACAGAATTCCAGGCAGCTGGAGCTACAGGGAGACCCTGTCTCAAAAATACCAAACAAACAAACAAAAGAAAACAAAACAAGACTCAGAGAACTTAAGACATAGCATCAAAAAAGCAGATGTTGGGAGTCCCAGGGGGCCACAAGTGAAGACTCTGCTTCAGAGGATAAGGGTGGTGACCCAGGAATCCCAGAACTCCTGTCCCTAGCATTGGGGGTGGGGGATATCAGGGAAGAAACAACGTCTGCCCCACCCTGCTTTTCCTTCCTCCCTGGGCTGAGTCTAGATGTGAGGCTTCTTTCTGACTCTCTCCTCTTAAGCAGAGGTCATGCTTGGCAGGGAGAAAAGAGAAAAGGGAAAAATATAAATATATTGTTTTCATTATGTCCAGGGTTTGTTTGCTGTCCACCCAACAACAACAACAACAACAACAAACAACAAACCGGAGCAAAGCCACGAAGAAGTCAGGGCCAGAGGACAGATGCTGACCTGTCACCGCATCTTTGTTTCCCGGTTAGATCTTCTTTTCCAAACCCCAGATCTCATTTGCGTGGTTACCATCTACTCTTTGCCGTCACTGGTTTCCTTTGTGTGGTGTGCTTCATCCCAATAGAATCCACAGGGTTAAACCTCCTATTGAAAAGTGATCATCTGATACCTACAAAATCTCCAGCACTAAGATGCAGTGTGGGGAGGGGGACTGCTCTTTGTTGGACATTGAAACACACCTCACCTATTTGGAGCTCTGGGAAGTCACGAGGGAGGGAGAGAGATGTGAAGTGTCTGGGCCTCTGCAAGAATAATTTCCAGACACAGCCCTCCCAGGTTCAGTGTCGGGAAATGCAGCTTGTACAAAATGCAAGGTGGAGCTGCACTCCCAACTCACTACAGACAGGCTTCGGGGGGGGAAAAAAAAGAACCCGAAAGAGCTATTTTTAGTTCTGTGATTGATTAGGGTTGCCATGGTGATAAGAAACACTTATGAGAACAAAACTAAATGTAAGCAAACTGAAGTCTTAAAGAGAAAGGGGCAAACACACTGGGGACTTCAGAGTCAGTGTCTGAGGGGTGCAGGGAGCCCTTGCTGTGGATGCCACAGCTGTGTAGGGAAGGGAGGCGGTGGCCATGGGGACAAATAGAAGGTTCTCTGGGACCTGTGACCTTTACAGGCTAGGAGTAGCAAAACTAAAGATTGTCATCAAGGATACAATACTCCCATAGCACTTAGCCTAGAGCCAAAACTGTAAGCCAGGCTACTTTCTAGAGTAAAACTAAAACAATATTCTATAACAGCCCATTTCTAAAACCTACTTACTGGTGCCTCGTCTACCAGTCTTGTTAAACACAGATTTTAGGTCTTTCTCATAATGACTTTCTTCTAGAAAGTTAGTGGGATTCCTTCTTCTCTTTTAAACTGCTTCATTTTAGGGCTGGGGTGGGGGTTAACACAGTGGTAGGGCAGATGCTTACTTAGCATGGGTGAGGCCCTGGGTTCCCTCCCCAGCACCAAAGGAAATACAAAGCTTTATTAACATACTCAGTTCATTTCATGGATACACGTTCATGGTTCTTAGTATGCTCAGAGTTGTACAACTCTAATTTTATCACTACATCTAATTTTAGGACCTCTTCATCATCTTCTAAGAAGCCCTGTACATATACATATTAATTCTCAGTTTCCTGTTCCTGCCTCCCCTCAGCACCACACTGAAAACAACTGCTCCTCTTTCTGGCTCTATGATGCCAGGGCACATAGATAAAACATAATGTATGGTCATTTGTGTCTAACCTTTTTCACATGGCACACTGTAACTGTCACCCATTTTTCTGGCCCAATAGTAGTACTCCATTGAATGGCTATACTACATTTTATTATCTATGCATCCGTTCATGGCCTTGCTATTTGGCCTTGAACTTGTGATCTTCCTGTTTCTACCTCTTGAGTACGGGGATTATCAGCATGTGCCACCTCATCTGCCTTTTGGGCTGTTAGCAAGCAGAGTTATCATGGCATTCTTACACCAGGTTTTGTGTGGACATATTTTTATTTCTCTTGAGGAATTACTAGTTCCTGCCTTAATTCTGTACTTAACCTTTGGAGGGACAGCCAGATGACTCCATCACTCCAAAGCCCACCAGCAGTGTGAGGGCTCTGATGGCCACATCTTTGGCAAGTTTTGCTATTACCCAGGTGCGTTGTAACCCTAGGAAGCCCTGGAATATCTCTGGCTGAAACTGATGATCCAAGGTAGATACAGTCAATGTTGCACGCATGACCCAACCCTGAGTTAAGAACGACTGTGGCATTTCTTTGCGCTTATTTTCAATGGGCACTGCCCCAAATGATTGATACATGTGAATTCATATGTTAACTCATTAAGTCTCGTCCATGCCCTGCAGGTATACCATCACTATGTCAGCTTTACAGATGATGAAGGAAAAGCACAGGAAGGTCCAGTAGTGCGCCTACAGCGAGAGGCAAACTTGGAAGGGAGTGAGACTCAACCCAGGCTGTTTGGTCTAAGTTCAAGCTGACATACCCTTCCCCCTGATTAAGTGACTTCTTGAGAATTAGGAAAGTGCCCTGTGTTTGGGGAAGTAGGGACTGTAGCCAGGCTTGGCTTCTTAGTGTGTCAAGGTGCCACTAAGTGCAAAATTTCCCCAAAATTCTTCTACCACTCATGCACTTAAACCTGAAAAGAAGCACTGTAAACAGCACCACCACATTAGATAAAGAAGGCAAGTCTGGTGTGTTTGGGTCTTGCTCCTTTAAGGGGTGCCTGACTCACATGTAATACCTGATCATGGACATTTAGACAGGAAAGGATCTGAGAGGTGAGATATTCAAGAGTTTTCAAAACACTTTTGATTTTAATTCATTTATTTTTTTCATTTTATTTATTTTGAGGTGGTGTCTCATGTAGCCCAAACTGGCTTCAAACTTACTATGTAGCCACGGATGACCTTGAACTTCAGATCCTCCTGCCTCCACCTCCCAAGTGCTGGCTTAAAGGTCATTCTCATTTACAAAGGGAATCTCTGTCTCCCCCTACACTCTGCCCCAAAGCCCTTATTCCTAACAGTCCCACCTTCTTCCCACTCACTAGCCCAAGTCATCTCTCATCTGAAAGCAGAACTTTACCAGGGAGTTTGAAATCAAGGCAGTCAAATGGAAGAGTCAAGTAGTGGACTTGGGGTTCATGAAATATTTATCAGCTTTTAAAAGATCATTTCCTTTTAACTTTTATCTGGAACCCAATGCACTTCTCTCTTGCTATCTTGTTCTGACAGAGGGCACTGTGTATGCCCTGCTGCCAGTGAGGATGACACTTCGCATGGCCTTGAGTTCCTTCTACTTAGCTTCCTTCTAAGGCTGTCCCCTAACAGTGACATGGACTCCCTGGTACTATATTATATATTGTCAATGAAATGTCCTTCAAGGGCAGACAGGGAGTTTCAACTTGAGATGGAATCATTAATAAAGTTGGATTGACCAATGTTTTTCTTCAACAATAGAAGACATATCTAGAATGTTCCAAAGCATTGGTGAAACCAGATATACAGTTCAGAACTTACTATCTTCTCAGATGCTTTGTGCCAGAGGCATCAGAAAGTGAGAAAAGCCAGTGTTGCTTATAAAATAACAGAGTAATAGGTGAATGTGTGTGGAGGAACAGTCGACATCTAGATCTATTTCGTTTTTATTTTCTTGAGATATATTCTCTCTCTCTCTCTCTCTCTCTCTCTCTCTCTCTCTCTCTCCCTCTCCCTCTCTCTCTCACTCTCTCATATGTATGTATGGAGGCCAGAGGTCAACCTCAAGTGTCATTCCTTAGGAGCTGTCCATCTCCTTTTTTGAGACAGGGTCTGTCTTTGGTCTGGAGCTGATCAAGTAGGCTAGGCTGCCTGGCCGGTGAGTCCCAGCAATCCACTTGTCTCTGCCTCCCTGCTGCTGGGATTATAAGCATGCCACTCCACCAGGCTTCCTATGTAGGCACTGGGAATCAAATGTAGATCCTCATGCTGGGGCAGCAAAGCACTTTATGAACTGAGTCATCTTACTAGATTCCCCCCAACTTTTCTCTTCTCCTCTTTTCCTACTCTCCTCCCCTCCCTTCTCCTCGCCTCTCCTTCCCCTCCCCCTCCCCCCCAAATCTCCTCTCTTCTTCTTTCCTTTCCTAAGACAGGGTCTCACTATGTAGCCCTGGCTGGCTTGGAACTCACTACATAGACTAGGCTGCCTCAAACTTGAGGCACCCCTCCTCTCTTGGCCTCTCAGGTGCTAGGATTACATGTGTGAGTCACTATGTCTAGCCTTGGGATGTAGGTCTTAAAGTATTTTCCTACTTTATCATTACTAGGAATTTTTTTATCCTTCCATGCTGACAGAAGTTTTGCCCATACTTAGAAAGCAATACATAAATTTGTCTTTTGTGCATGAAAGATCTTTAATGCACATATCAATTTCAAGATAGTGTATGTATCTTCCTGTCCCCCATCTGTTCAAACTCTCCATCATCACTCAGGCAAAATACAAAGGAAATGAGGGGAGATCTTTGGGTCCTCTCACTGGGTTAAAATATACCTGGGCTAGGGCTACATATGACTACCCATAGAAAGGGTCTGTGGTCATATTGAAAGTTGAGGGGAAATTTTTCAAAGAGGATAGTTCAGGGAACTGGAGGGATAGCTCAGTGGTTAAGAGCACGGACTGCTCTTGCAGAGGATTCGGGTTCGATTCCCAGCACCCACATGGCAGCTACCAACCATCCTTAACTCCAGTTCCAGGGGAATCCCAAGCCCTCTTCTGACCTCCGTGACGTTGCACGACACGGGTGCACTCACACACATGCAGGCAATACACTCATACACATAAAATAAAAATAATAAATAAAATTTTAAAAAAGATAGTTCCGGAAGTCTTCAGAACCCAGGGGGGTTACAAAAAAAGCAAAAGGATTCTAGAGCCAAGGAGAAGACAAAGAATATCATATAAACGAGAGCTGAGGATGAATCAGAGTGACTCCCCAAATACACCCTGCACAGGAAGAAGAACCCAGCCAAGAATGGTGGGGTCTGAAACAGAAGTGGAGGAGGGTGGGAGGAAGCGAGTGTGGCAGGCAGAGCGCTGAAACAGCCGGAAACAGCTGCCTGCATCCCAGCCCACAGCGAGGAAGCACACATGCCGCTGTCCACGCTGCCACCAGCCCGCACCCTGCACACGGTTGCGTTCATTCATTAGATCAGTCACTGAAGGGGCCTCTCCCCATCCTCTCACATGCTCAGCATCAGCAACTCACTGGAGAAGCAAGGCCAGGAGGGAGACGGAGCCCAAAGCATGAATGAAAGCACATTTTCTGAATGGAGTGTGATCTGCTGTTGGCACTTCTAGGAAATCGAGCAAGGAAACTAAATTCAGGCCATGCAATCTGGAGCTAGACTTGTCAAGGCAGAAATAAGCAGACGGTGCACGTGAACATCAATAGCTGTACACAGTAAGGACAAGGCAGGAATTTAAAGAGACAGGTTCAACACCCCCACGAACCCTGGACTGTGTGTAAGTATCAGAAATGGGAAGGAACTTAAGTGACTCCCCAAATACAGGAAGGCATACACAGCCAGGTAGGAAGCATTCACAGAACACAGAGGGGCTGGGGTGATGGGTCAGCATGCATGCTGAGTAAGCATGAGAACCCGAGTTCAAATCCCTAGTACCCACATAAAAAGCCACATATGGTTCTGCATACAACTATAATGCTAGTGCTGTGGGGGACAGAGACACGAGGATTGCTTGGAGTCCAGGTTCAGTGAGAGATCCTGTCTCAAGGGAATAACAGGAAGAGTGATAGAGCAGGACACATGGTATCCTCCTCATGTGTGCACATGGTTATGTGCACCTCACATATATACATGCACTTATATCACACACCCACTCACACATATACACACAAAGAAAACTATAAGAATCACCCTTCTTAACTGGCTAGGTAAATTCTTCACTAAAAAAAAAAACACACTGTTAAAATTTTCCAGAATATCAATGCTACAATTCTGAACTGAAAAGATGGTTACATTTTTGGAAAAACACTCCTTAGAATAATAAAGATATACACTATCCTGCAATGCTAAGCATCTTAGTGATTACAAAGGCTAAAAAAGGGGTCAACACTGAATTCGTGTTAATGACCAAAATGTACCATTTTATAGTCGTGTGTATTCTATTTTCATGGAAAAATATCTTCCCCACTAATCTTCCCAATTGTTTTATTCTGGTAGCATCAACTTGTATAGAATAAAAAGCAAAATTTGGGGGCTGGAGCAATGGCTGAGAGGTTAAGCATTTGCTGTGTATGCATGAGGACTAGAGTTCAGAGCCCCAAACCCATATAAATGCCAGGTGGGTGTAGTTGCTTACCTGTAATTGCAGCCTTAGAAGGTGGAGATGGGGGTTCCTAGAGCAAGCTGGATGGGGACTAGTCTTACTGGCAAACTCTGGGTTTGATAAGAGACCCTGCCTCAAAGAGTAAGGTGGACGAGTGATTGAGGATGATCCCAACATCAACCACAGGCCTCTACAAGCACGTGCACCCACATACATGTGCCGAGACATGCACATGCAAACACACACACACACACACACACACACACACACACAAACACACACGAAAATGAAAAAAAAAAGCACCTCTAAATTATCAGGTCTGCAAGTAGAAAATAAAGAAAAACAGGGAATATTTCCTCTAAAATTTAATGAAAATTCATTTAAAAGGCCTCCCACGTGGGGGTGGGACAAAAGAGATGGCTCAGTGGGTGAAGGCACCTGGGGTCAAGCCTGACGACATGAATTCATCCCTAGGGCCCACATGATGAAAGGAAAGCAGCAACTCCTACAAGTTGTCCCAGCTTCCAGACACATGCTGTGGCAGCCACATTCACATACATGTACCCATCCCCAGATAAATAAATGTAATAAAAATGCTAAACAAAAAGGTATTTTTTTTTCTGATGATTGATCTGTGTCATCTTGAGGGAACAACCTTAATGATTAGTGTTTCCACAATGTTATGGTAGAACAGATTTTTATTATCTGCTTTCTCCCCTCAAAATGGATAAATTCATTTTCTCTGCACTTGGGAGCAGTTAGAGTAAATGGAAAGAGCATCACCCAAACAGGCGAAAGTGGCTGCTTACAGTTCTGCTTCCCAGGCACTAATTGACTGAGATGCTGAGATGGAGAGAGAGACACTCTGGGCCTACCTAGGCCAGTGTAGCACCCTGGGGGATGTTCTGTTTTACAGCAGACTGTCCTTATGACTAGCTCATTTTCCACTAGACACTCCTGATATCTGGATGTTGGAATGTTCCTAAAAAGGTCCAGCATTAAAGGCTTTGTCTTTAAGCACAATTGGAGGTACAGCCTAGTGGGAGGATAGGAGGTCATTGGGAGTGTATCCTCAAAGGGAAGAGTGTCTCTTCCTCTCTTTTGTTTCCTGGCCACAAGATGAGTTTTTCCTATGACTCTTGCAAACCCACAGTGATGTGCTGCCTCACTATAGGACCAAAACAACAAGGCTGAAACTTGTAAAACCATGAGACAAAATAAATATATTTTTTTCCTCTATAAGTCAGTTGTCTCAGGTATTTTGTTATAGTGATGGGACACTATCACAGAACCATATCTAAATGCATAGAGTCTGCATTTAAACCTACTGCTTTCCTTTACCATGTGGTTTAATGCATTGATTGCTTTAAAAACAAACATCAAGAATCTGTGCCACCTGATTCTAAAAGAACAAAGTATTTTCATTACTGTTAAAAAAAGAAACAAAACTTTGAGCTGGGCGTGGTGGCACACGCCTTTGGTCCCAGCACTCGGGAGGCAGAGGCAGTCAGATCTCTGAGTTCAGGGCCAGCCTGGTTTACATAGGGGGTTCCAGAACAGCCAATGGGAGACCCTGTTTCAAAAAAACCAAAAAAAAAAAAAAACCCAAAATAAAAAAAAACTTTGATATCTGTGCAGTATTAATCCCAGGCAACATATTAGCCTAAAGAAAATAACATTTACTAGATCAGATCTGATCCAGTGGCCTATGTAGTATAATAGCTCTGACCCTAAGCTTCTGGAACACCCCAAAGTGCCATGGACACATAAATATGGGAAGTGCTGCAAATTACAGTTTCCATCAGAATAAAGGCCTGAGAAGTCTTGCCGTAGTGAAATATGTTTATTCCTTCCCTTACTTAATTAGCCGTGTCATCTTTTTTTGCTGTGTATTTTGTTTTCAGGGCCTTACTCTATAGCCCAGGCTTTTCCGACCCCACTATGTAGCCCAAACTAACCTTGAATCCATGGCAGTCTTCCTTAGCCTCCTAACCCCATGCATGGCTCATGTTTGTTTCTCTCTCTCTCTCTCTCTCTCTCTCTCTCTCTCTCTCTCTCTCTCTCCCCCACCCCTTTTTGTCTTTAGATCTTAAATCATCATTATGCATGGTTCCAGATAACTTCTGTCTAAATTCTCTGGATTTCTGAGTGGTCAGTTTGATTCTATTTATGATGTCTGTTTCATGCCATGACTTTGTGCTCTCTATCACTCTTTCTGTGAGGGTCATCTTCTAGCCTGTGTCTACTGCTGCCTTCCTCATTAATGCTATCGATTGGAGGACTCCTTATCTGGCCTGGTTTATAACATGCCCCTGGCCTTTATGGCCCCTTTCTTCTCCTCATCCTTTTCTTTTTCTTTTTCTTTCTTTCTTTTTTTTTTTTTTTTTTTTTTTTTTTTTTGAGACAAGGTTTTCCTTTGTAGTTGGATTAGTTGCTTTTGCATTGCTGTGACAAAATGTCTGACAAGAACAACTTATAGAAGAGGTTTATTTTGGCTCACAGTTTTAGAGGGCTTGGTCCAGAGAGAGGGCATGGCTGAGCAGTTCAGATGGTGACGGGGGCATGTAGCAGAGACTGTTCACATCATGGTAGACTGGGAAACAGAAAAGGATACTGCCATGGGCTGGGTATGCCCTTCAAAGGTCAACTTTCAGTGACCCACTTCTGTCAGAACTCCAAAAAGTTCTCCTGAAATACTATGACCATCTGGAGAACATTCAAGCACAAGCCTGTAGGGGACACTTTAGATGCTAAGGCACAATAGTAACCCAGGCTGGACTCAAACTCACATTCCTTCTGCCTCAGTCTCAAGTGCTGTAGGGTCTGCCATGGTGGGCACATGGTTCTATTCCTAAAAAAGATCTTTACTTGTTCCCTTGCACCCCCACATCAATTATGTACCACATCAGGTATTCAGGGTGAACTGTAAAACAGAGACAATGATCATTTCCTAACTGGCTGATGATGTCTCCATGGCCCCAGAGAAGGGAACTCGCAGAGCTTCATTCTCTTACCTTACACAGTAGTTGAGCTGGCCAGCTGGTGTTCTAATTTCCTTACAAACAAAACCACCAGTCTGTGAGCTCTGCTATAATAAACACATCCTTCCCCGGACTTGACCCTGGTTCTCTCGTTATGTAATTTAGTAGTTTACACTACCTTTTAGCTGGGACTCCATGGAAGGTATGGGAGGGAGGCTTAAATAGGAGAGGGACCCAGGCCATCAGACTATGGAACACTTATCTTCTTTTTATGACAGAGAAGCCTGATAAGGCCAAGACAGAAGGAATATCCTACTCAAGACAGTTAACTGCCTTTAGAAAAATACTTCAGACTCCCTGTTACCACTCTAGGGAAGGATGCCCCACATTCGTCCTCGGTGACTGATGACAGACTCTCAGCTATGAACAGCCCTATGCTTCTGTCCACGGCTTGTCTAGGCCAACCCTGTACAACACCATCTCAAGGAGGCACAAGATGGTTTGAGGTGCTCATTGAAGAGTCCTTTCACTCTCTCTGTTCTGC
Organism: Nannospalax galili; assembly: GCF_000622305.1. NCBI lineage: Eukaryota > Metazoa > Chordata > Mammalia > Rodentia > Spalacidae > Nannospalax > Nannospalax galili. Next base: position 317,519 of record NW_008346898.1, read on the forward strand.
TACAACTTTGTTTCTCTCTTTCATCTACATCATTAAAATGTTGTATAACAGCAGACTGTCCCTCATGGCCTTGCTTCCGTGTAAAAAGGCTGCTATTTGAACTAACAGAAAGGTGTGTCCAGGGCTGGGGCTGCAGCTGTCTGATAGTGCCTGTCTAGCATGCATGAAGCCCTGGGCTCCTTCCCTAGCATAAACACAGCATGGTGGCATACACTTATAACCCCAATACTCAGGAGGTAGAGGGCAGGAGGATCAGAAGTTCAAATCATCCTTGACTACATAGCTGCTACTTCAAGGTCAACTTGGGCTACATGAAATCCTGCCACCCAAAATACACACACACACATATACACACACGGGTGTGTTGCCTGCATGCAAGTAGGTACACCTCTGCCGTGAAGTACATGCAGAGGTCAAAAGAGGGCACTGGATCCCTTGGAATTGGAGTTATAAGTGGTTGTTAGCTGCCATGTAGGTGTTAGGAACTGAACCCAGGTTCTCTGCAGGAAGAGCCAGTGCTCTTAACTGCTGAGCCATCTCTCCAGCCCCATAAATGCATATATTTTTAAAAATTTCTTCTTCCATCACTACCTCCTTCCCCTCCCCTCTTCTTCCTCCTCCTCCCCCTCTTCCTCCTCTTCCTTCTCTCCCTCTTCCTCCTTTTCCTCCTCCTCTTCCCCCCCCTCTTCCTCCTTCTCTTCTTCCTCCCTCCTCCTCCTCTTCCCCTCCCTCCTCTTCCTCCTTCTCCTCTTCTTCCTCCTCTTCCTCCTCATCCTCTTCCCCCCGCTTGGAGACCACAGTTAAGCCTTGGCTAAATGATCAGTGGGTTTGATGGAACCAGAGTCAACTGTGCAGGAAGAACCCCTCCCTCCATCTCCCCCTCCCCCCTCCGCCCTCCCCCCTCTTCCTCCTTCTCTTCCTCCTCTCTTCCTCCCCTTCCTCCTCCCCTCCTCCTCTTCCTCTTCCCCCTCCTCCTCTTCCTCCTCCCCCCTCTTCCTCCTCCTCTTCCTCCTCCTCTTCCTCTTCCCCCTCCTCCTCCCCCTCTTCTTCCTCCTCCTCTCCCTCCTCCTCTTCCTCCCCCTCCTCTTCCTCCTTCTCCTCTTCTTCCCCCTCTTCCCCCTCCTCTTCCTCCCCCTCCTCCTCTTCCTCTTCTTTTTTCTTTGTCTCCTCCTGCTCTTCCCCCTCTTCCTTTCCCCTTTTTTAGCTACAGAATAAAAACTCCAAATCAACTACTTTGGACAACAGCCAGTCTCCTTGGCACCTTCTTTTGTGACCAACAAACTTCAGAAGGACCTGGTGGTTTTGAAGAGCTGGTTAAACAGTCCATCCTCTGGAAGAATGTCATCTTGTTGCTCTTTGTTTGCTGTGTAATTAAGATTTTTCCCATAATCAAGTTAAAGACATTTTTCCACTTCCTGGGCAAATGACGTCTCTACATAATTCTAAACACACAACCACTTGCAGTGGTAAAAATGCTTTTATGTCTTGCTAACTGGAATCATCTTAATGTAGAAAGGCTCTTGCCACAAATCAGGATGAGATGTAGGATCCAAGTAACAGGCTGGACAGTCGGCTACAGATCTAGGGGTCCCAGGTACAGACTTTCTTATATCTCTGGGCAACTGTTATCTACACAGGACATTGGTCTGCAGCGTGTGAAGCCCCAGGGGCTTCCTCCCAAAAAGAGGGGCTATGTAGGCCCTGATCCTAGTTGGGGATCTGGGGTTGGGGGGATGTTTTGCTTTTGGATATAGGACAGAAAATCTGGAGCTTGAGAAGGACATCAAAAACAGGCATTTAGGATTAAAAGACTGGGGGATAGAGAGCCCAATTAGAGAGCATTTTAGACAGGAAGAAAGAGGAAGGCAACCGATAGCATCTTCCATCCCTCCTTGGTGTAGAACTATGTTCTGAAGAAAGGGTGGGCAGAGATTGTGAGAATGTGGCTGAGCCTAAGTCAGGCAGGGTGCTGGCCTGCAGGGGTGCACCTGGAGCCAGAGGGAAAAGTTCAGATCCCTAGTGACTGGGTAGATGGAAACAGAAGATGGACTATTTTGGGGATGGAAAATAAAAGCAAGCTAATCAGGAACAACATGTTTCCTGTGGAGACTAAATGCAGACCTTGACCTCACCCCCCTGGAAGCACCCTGACCTGCCCTCCACCTGTCCTGGTGGTCATGATCTAGCTAGTGGTGATACTTACCCACAGGGTGGAAATCAGCATGCTGTACAATCAGTTGTCCCCAACCTTCTTCGATGTCAAAGTCCTGACTCCCAATGTGACAGTATTTGGAGCTGGGACTTTTAGGCAGAAATTAGGTTTAGATAATATTATGAGACTAGATTCCCCAAGATGGAATTTAATCCCTAATAAAGAGAGTGCAGAAAGCTGGCTTTCTCTCCTGACCATGTCAGGATGTGGGGAGAAACTATTTGTAAATCCAGAAGAAACTCTTCCTCAGGAACTGAGCAGCTCTCAGCCGTGATCTTGGACGTTCAGCCTTCAGAGAGGGCAAGAAATACATCCCTGTTGTTTTAAGTCCTCTGGTCTATGGTCTTTTGTTCTAGAGGTTGAGCCAAGACAGCACAGGTAACTGCAGAGTGAGTTCTACTGTCCCTCAGCTTAGCTTAAATGCCACATTTCCCCAGAAATCTCCCCAAATTTCACTTACACTGCATTTCTCGCCAACTATAACATTTATATATAATGCAGGCCTCCATTGAAATACTCACAGGCTATCCTTGGCTACAGAGAGTTTGAAGCCAGCCTGGGATACATGAAACCCTCTCTTAATAAATAAATAAATGAATAATTGGGGCTGGAAAGATGGTTCAGCAGTTAAGAGCACTGGCTGATCTTGCAGAGGACCAGGGTTTGAGTCCCAGCATCCACGTGGCAACTAACAACTATCTGTAACTCCAATTCCAGGGGATCCAACACCTTCTCTGACCTCCAAGGGCACTGCATGGCACGGGTGCACTTACAGGCATGCAGGCAATATGTTCATACACATAAAAAAAATTAAAAATGAATAAATAATTAAATAAATAAATTCTTCCAAACCACCACCATAAAAAAAAATTATAAGTGCTAGGATGTGGTTCTACTGGTTTAGTGCTTGTCTAGCATTCATGAAGTTCTGGGTTCAATCCCCAGTGCTATATAAACTGGACATGATGACACACACCTGCAATTCCAGCATGCAAGAGGTAGAGGCAGTAGGATCTGAAGTTCAAGGGTCATTTTCTATTATATAGTGAGTTTGAGGCCAGCCTAGGCTACTTGAGACCCTGTCTCAACATCAAGAACAGCCAGTGAGATGGTGCAGTGGGTAAATACACTTGCCATGAAAGCCAGATGACATGCGTTAGATTCCCTAGAACCCACAATGGAAGGAGAGAACTAACTCCCACAAGTTGTCCTCTGACCTCTACACACGTTCCAGAGCATGGGCATACTCACGCTTTCACACACAAACCATAAACATTACACACAAGAATAGTAAAAAATAAAATAAAAAGTCTTGACACTTATGTCTTCATCTGTTCCCATTTATCACCCCCACCCTCCATCTCACCCCTGTGCCAATCCTTATGGAGGGAGGGAAGTGCCCTTCTAGTGGTTCCTGCACAGGAGAGGCCTTTCAATGATTCCGCAAAGCACTTGACGGGCCTTGGAGTTCCTGTCGATGCCAAGTGTAGGCTAGGATCCTGGGTTAGATACTTCCTTCTGCTTCTTCATGTTTTGTCCAGAGGGTGTCTGTTCTTATAACCTGATTATATACTTGAGTTCTAACCCCAGCTCTGCCACACCGCCACCTTTCCTCTATAGGGGCACCAGAGAGAATACAAGATAACAGCCTTTTAGAGTAACTGTGCCCATACAGGAGGTACTTCTACAGCAAGTTTTCCTCTCTCTCTCTCTCTCTCTCTCTCTCTCTCTCTCTCTCTCTCACCATTTATCTGAAAATTCAAATGGAACTACAGCCCATACTTCCATTTGAAGGTTGACGACTTTGCCTCCTAGTACCATGTGAGTATTCCCGCCTAAGACTGCTGTATTGCCCTTGCCTGTCTCTGCATTAGACACCCTGTAGCCCTGACTCTAAAAGCCAAGGCCCTGATCCAGAGGCCAGGGGCCTTTCCTTAATGTTCTGGTGGCTTGTCAGACCAGATTCCCCTTGGTGTTCATTCTTTCCTGCCTCCAGTCTGAACTTCAGCTGGTACCTCGGCTTGCTGCTGTGCAGCCTGGTGGGGCAAGTCTGCGACCAGCTGAGTCCCTTCAGCCTCTGTAAGACCCCAGGGTTTGCAGATGACTCTCAGGCTTTGACAAGGATGTTCAGTTATTTGCCACCAGATTATGACCCCAGAGACAGAGGGAACTGATCAATGGTGTCATCAAGAATGATGTTTTGCACATGTGGGCACTAGCACTTGTGAATGCCTGCTGACTTCATACCGAAAGATTGCAATGCACAGACTGGAGGGAGAAAGAATTTTCAAAAGGAGGGCAGAATAATGTGAGGGTAAGTGAAATGTTGAGTTAAACAGAAAGGCATGTGATAGAAAAGTGGACAAATAGAATGAACTTCCCCTTGATGTCTTGTGCCCCCAGACTTTCTTGAACAGGAATAAAATAACTCAGTCTCTTTATAAGCCTCATTAAGCTGCAGGAATACTGCTGAGGCAAAGGCCCCATATCAGTAGAGGTACCAGCCACTGGAAGGTTTACAGGGAGGGAGGCCCACTATAAAGCGTCAATGGGGGAAGTGCACTGGCCCACAGGATAGTGGGGTCAAGAGTCGTGTTTGCCTTCTGTTTCCAGAACCTGGGCATGCCTGTGAGGGAGTTTCTAGATTGGATCAATAGAGGTAGGAAGACTTATCCTAAATGTGAGTGCCATCATTCCATGAGCTGGGGTTCTGAACTGAATAAAATGGAGAAAGGGAGCTGGACATCAGCATTCATCTCTCTCTGCTTCCTGACTGGAGATGCAGTGTGGCCAGCTGCCTCACACTCCTGTCACCATGCCATCCCCTCCATGATGGGCTGTATTGCCTCTAACTGTAAACCAAAATAAACCCTTCTTTCTGTAAGCTGCTTCTTATAAGGGACTAGGTAACAGCAATGAGGAAAGTAACTAACATGTCCATGTTCTTAAGAAACGACCCAGTATCACTAAGGATTGTTCAAATTTCATTTCCCTGTCAATATTATCTGTCATGTCTACATTTTATGCCCTGTCACGAGCTCATAGTGAATGAGTGACATCGCTATGGGGTCAAATCAAGGTGACTTAATTCTAAGGCTCAGTAGGTAAACAACTGCGTTTGTGTTGTTATACAGGCAAGAACTCTCTTGTCCACATTGATTACATGTCAAATGAAAAGTCTAGGTACAAGCTTTCAGAGAAGTGGGAAGAAGGATAGCATCAGAGATCAACTCCCTAGACAACCAATACCTTCCAGAACAATGGCTGGAATCCTGTCTGTCTTTAACAGCACTAAGCTCCCCTGCAGTGTCTATCAGGAGGATGGCAGCTCTCGATATCGTACAACACATGAACAAGTATATGCTGAATATTGACCGTGTACCAAGCAGCAGGCTAATATTTCAAAGCATTATTTAATACAATTGTCACAACACTTTCATCAGGTAGTTTTTATATTTTTCCCACTAACAAATGAAAATGTAAGCCATTTGAAGATATTAGAGGCAACATTCAATCAACTCCAAAGTCTACCTCCTGAGTGTATGTATGTGTGTGTGTGTGTGTGTGTGTGTGTGTTGTATATATGTGTTTGTTGCACATATGCATGTAGGTGCATTTGTATGCATGTGCTGTGCAAGTCATGGAAATCAGAGGTTGATGGTGGGTGTCTTCTTTGACCTATCTCCAGCATATTCTATAGATACGGTCTTTTATTAGCTCAATGATTCAGTTAGGCTGGCTGGCCAATGGGTTTCAGAGAGTCTCTATACACTACCACCCAGCACTAGGGTTACAGATGTGTATCACTGCACCCAGCACTGGGGTTATAAATGTGGGTACTAGGGATCTGAACTTAGGTCTTCATGCTTGTACAGTAAGCACTTTAACCAACTGACCCAGCTCCCTAGTCCCCCAGGGGCCAAATTTGGTCTGTGTAAATGTGATCGTGCCCGTGTTTACACATTACCTCTGACTTCATTGGCAATGACAGACACCATTATGACCCACAGGGAGAAAATATTAATGAAGTGATTTCCTGAAATGTTCTCCAGTCTCCATGTGAGATCACTGAATCCTTCTGCTAACAGGTCTAGGAGGAAAGATTTCTCCCCAATTTTAGGAGACAAAAAAGCAGGTTCAGGAAAGTTAAGCTGCTTGCTTTAGCGTTCCTAAATTTTTCTTTTTTCTTTTTGTCTTTTTGAGACAGGGTCTCTCTGTAGCCTTAGCTGGCCTGGAACTCACTATATAGCCCACGCTGGCCTTGACCTCACAGAGATCCGCCTGCCTCTGTCTCCCGAGTGCTGGGATTAAAGACGTCCTAAATTTTTAAATTTGAATTTTGCCCTAGAGTTGTTGCCCTTTTTTGAAAGTTGGGGGCATTAGGTAAAAATTACTATCTATTTCTATTATTTTATAAAAAGAAATGACAGTTAATACTCTAATATGAGATGAAGTAATGACCAACAGTACTGTTGGTGAAATAAATTTAATTTTATAGAAAACTTCAAATACTTAACAACATCCCCTACACAGATACTTTTCTTTTTTTCATTCAGCAGAAGATATGTGAGAGCTGGGGCCAGCCTGGGTGGAGGAAGTGGAAATCAGGACACCAGCTACCGAGCAACTCCAGCCAGCAAGTGGGAAACCAGGGAACACCCAGGTCTATCAGACTTCAGGACCCAGGTAACCCTTTCCGATGCTCCTCCCTCCCTCCCAGCCATTCTGTCATTCCATAATCATTTATGAGTACCTAATAAGTGTAAAGTGCTCCACTTACATCAAGGACATGATAAATAATGTGCTCCATTTACATCAAGGACATGATAAATAATGTTCCTCTACATTTTACATTGCCCCCCTCGCCCAGTTTTTTGACTGAAATAAAAAAACTCAACTTTGATCACAACTCAGTTTAGCATTTTGTTGTTAGGATAGCTTGACCTGTGGGCCACCAGGGAAGATGACCCAAAAGAAAATAACACAACACAATAACAGTATTTTAGGGCCTGTCTCTTAGGACAGGAGAAAAAAATTAAATTATTATTTAAAAGATATTTTTAAATGTTTTGTTTTGTTTTTGGTCTTTTGAGACAGGGTCTCCCTGCAGCCCCAGCTGGCCTGGAATTCACTAAGTAGACTAGGCTGGACTTGAACTCACAGAGTTACGTCTGCCTCTGCCTGCCAAGTATTGGAATTAAAGGTATGCACCACCATGCCTGGCTATTTTTTCAATATTTTATTTATTATTTTTATTTTATATGTATGAGTTTTTTGCTTGCATGCATGTAAGTGCACCACATGTGTGCAATGTCCACAGAGGCCAAAAGAGGGTGTCAAATCCCCTGAAATCTGGAGTTACAGACAGTTGTTAGCTACCACGTGAGTGCTGGGAATCGAACCCAGGTCCTCTGGAAGAACAGCAAGTGTTTTTCACCACTAAGTCATCTCTCTAGCCTGAGATTAAATTATTTTAAGTCACATAAACAAAGGACTCTGTCATGAGTATGATCCTTTGCGTATGTATCTTCCCAATACACAAGCCCCTCCCTCCACCCAAACACCACATTATCTTTCCTAACACATTGCTAGACACTGTTCTTATATTATAGTCAGTCAGGTTATTTAAGAATTACAAGAGTAAGTTAATTATGTAAAGTGACTATTATGGCACTTTGAATTACATTAATATTCTTGAAAAAAATAAGACCACTGAGATGATTGTATTATATATAAAGCTATATAATAGCCTACATTTAAATATTTCTTATTCTGAATTATTCCTTTTTATTAAAACTACTACATCAACAAGATAAATATGAGGCATAGACCAATTAGTCCATGGATCAGACAGAGCATTTTAAAAATTAAATGAAACTTACTGTGTATTCTGATTCCAGACATTCAGATGGTGACACGGGAAAGAAAAGAAGAACAATGAATTAGATCAGTGATACTGAACACAAACCACACAACTAACAAATACCAGCAAGTTACAATCGTAAAAATGTGCTAAAGAAACATCTAACAATCTTCCATAAATACTGAATATTTCCACATTGGCTTTGAAACTTCATCACATGACGCTCCTGTGGTTGACCAGATAAGGTCAGTGAGACAAAATTCAATTAGTCTATAGGTTTGCAGCTAATTAAAAACCCAGCATTGGTATTCTAAAAGCAGAATTAAGTACTAATAATTCCAGTAGAACATTTCATTAACCACAGAAGAAATCTTTTAGGTGGAAAAGCAGCTTTTACAACTATTATGAAGAGCTTGTTAAGATGTTGAAGCAGGATCCTGAACTTTGTGTGTGAGCTGGAATGAAATCTTCAGAATGGGAGGGCAGGGGAGGCAGTTTCTTGGACATTATTCAATATAGAGATTTTTTTTTTTTAAATCATTGCATTACAGGGATAGTGATATTAAAGAATTTCACATTCTCTGAGCAGGCAGAGGGGAGGTGGCAGGAAACTAAACAGAAAATTTTATAGAAATGATGATCTTTTGGGGCAGGCTGTAAAATAAAAACAAGCCAAACTGAACAACTTGTTCATGACAAACTACAGGGAAAAATATGGATAAGGAAATCCATAGAGCTATAAAGCTCTATTTTCGTTCTCCAGAGCACCCACAAGGCCCTGCAGGGAGAGTCAGCCCTCACTGAGTGAAATTCCACGACTGCTATATCTCTGCATTTCTTCATGTGGCTGGACTTACCTGTAATTGTGTAGGGATAATAGTTCCAAGCCTTCTCAGTCACATAAAATATTTTGGGGACAACAGCTCTAGCCCAACTAGGAAGTTTGCTAAGAAGAAAGAAGGAAAAAAAATATATAATTAAAAGTCTGTTCAGAGTCTTATTGCAACTTTCTGGATACAATGGTACCGCCATCAGGGTAATTCTGAGGTGTCTCCTCTCCTTGCCCATCCTTACCCATCTCCCTGGTTTTTATCGTAGTTAGTGAGTCCCTGTATACATTTATGTGCTCTCACAATGCATAAGGCAGACAGCCTGGCTTGGAGGAGGAAGGCGCCAAGGGCTGTAAGTCTTTCCTCTTTGACTGAATGTAAGAATTAGGCCCTGGGAGGCACCATATTTGGAGTTTGGCCAATTTGGCCTTTGCCACAGGGAAATGGTATGGGAAAAGTGGTTTAAAGGATGCTTAAGCTCAAATAGGGTGGAGACAGGCCAATGCTAGGGACAGGCTTCAGCCCAACAACCCATATGAGCAGCCTTTGAAAAAGGACAACAGGGCTGGGGGCATGGCACAGTGGGGAGAAGTGCTTGTAGCTTGAGTCTGATAGCCTGAGTTCAGATCCCCAGAACCCACATAAAAAAAGCTAGATGAGGTAGTGCACATCTGTGATCCAGTGCTCCTATTCCAGATGGGAGGTGGAGACAGGAGAATCTTCTGAGCTTGGCCCAGCTAGCCTGGTATACTCACCACAGAGGCAGAAACGATAAGAGAGACTCTGCCTCAAATCAAACAGACAGATGGAAGATGAAGGTGTCCTTTCACGTGTGCACCTGCACTCACATATACACGTCATACACACACCATACACAAACATACAGTGTTTACAAACACAGATAATATACACACATATTGTATACATACCAAAAACAAATAAAAATTAAAAGAAGAAAACAAAGAGAAAAGGACGAAAGCCATAAAGAGTGGAAACATGACTGCGTGAAGAGTAACAAGAAACAGTGCCTTTGGGGCTGAAACGGGCTGAAACGGGCTGACTTGCCCCTGTTTTAATCTTCAGGGCCTGTGAATATGATCTTGTATGAAGCTGTAGTCTTTCTAAAAAGCATCTATTCTAATTTCTATTCATATGTGCTTGTGTCTATGTAAGTATAAGCTGTATGTATGTGGGTACTTGCGGAGGCTAGAAGAGGGCTTCAGATATTTTGGAGCTAGAATTACAGGGAGTTGTGGGTCACTCAACATGGGTGTTGAGGACATAACTTGGGTCCTCTTCAGGGGCAGCAGGTGCTTTTAGCCACTGAGCCATCTCTCTGGCCCCTGGAGATAGAGAGTTTGCAGGTGTAACTAAGGAGCTGAAGATGAGATTATCTTGGATCCAGTGACTGGTATCTCTAGAAATGAAAGAGGAGGCCAGGGATGGTGGCACATACTTTTAATCCGCACTTGGGAAGCAGAGGCAGGTGGATCTCTGTGAGTTCAAAGCCAGCCTGTCTACATAGTGAGTTTCAGGCCAGGGAGATCCTGTCTTAAAAAGACCAAAAAAATTAAATTAAATTAAATTAAAATAAAATAAAATAAAAATAAATAAATGAAAGAGGGAGATTTGGGACTCAAAGCCACAGAGAAGATGCCATGTGAAGACGGCCGCAGAAATCAGAATGACGTATCCACAGGCCAAGGAAGTTGCCAACAACTGTTGCAGAAAGACCAGAAGCCACGAAAGAGGCACACAGTAGATTTCCTTGCCGAGGCCCCCAAAGGAATCAATACTTTCAACACCTTTATTTTGGACTTCCGGCCCTCAGAACTATGAAACGTGTTCCTTTAAGCCACCCAGTTTGTGGAAAATTGTCATGTGAGCCCTAAGAAATGAAATCCAATGACAGAGCCACTCCTCTGGTGCAAGGTCATGGTCAGCCATGTACAGAAAACAGATTCTCAACAGGAACAGGTCTCATGGCCATTTGTAACCAAATACAAATTAGGTTTGGTTTTCCTTCAGAGGCAAACTCTACAGAATAGTGCAAGGGCACAGCACTCCTTATCCATCCCTTGTAGTAGTGAAGGGAATATGTAAGACTAGTTCTTTAAAAGTATGTATGCTCATGATTTTATGTTCTCCTGCACTATAACCAGGGGCTCCCTTCCTTCACAGAGGTAGTTGAGTCTGGGGTACTAATGTCTAGCAGGGGATCAGACCTCAGGAGATAACAAACTCTCAGCTTTTTAGGCCTGCATGTTGGCAGTAAAGGGGATGAAGAAGCCGTTTTGAGGAGACTGCGAAGAAAGCTCAGTGCTTGCTGTAAAAGCATGAGGTCTCATACACAAACATGTGAAAAAGCCAGATATGATAGTATAGCTTTGAAATCCCAGCACTGGGGAGGCAAAGACAGAGGGATCCCAGGGGCACTTGGGCTAGTTAGTCTAGCCTAATGGACAAGTTCCAGCAAAAGCGAGAGACCCCATCTCAAAAGCCAAGGTAGACAGTTGCTGAGCAATGACACCTGCAGCTGGTATCTACATGTGTAGGCACGTGCATACATGCATGTGCACACACACACACACACACAGAGTTGTGAACGTCAAGCTGCAATAACTAAGAAAATGAAAATATCAAGCTAGCGGAGCCCTGTGGGGATGAATTTTCATTGTCAACCTGACTGGCTTTGGAGTCACATAGGAGACATCTCTGTGTATATCTGTGAGGCGTTTCCAGAGACATTCATCTGAGGTGGGAAGATTCATGACAAATATGGGTGGCACCATCCCATGGGCTGGGGTCCAGGACTGAGTAAAAAGGAGGAAAGAAGCTAAGCACCAGACTGCATCTCTCTCTACTTGTTGATGGTAGACATGGTGTGACCACTTGCCCCCTATTCCCACCAGCATTGCCTTTCCTGCTGGATAGAAGGACTGTGCCCCCAAACTGTGAGGCAAAGTAAATCCTTCCTTCCTTGAATTGCTTGTCAGTTATTTTTTCCACAGTGTGACTAACACAAGCCCTAAAATCTCAGCCCCACCTCCTCTTCTATGGAATAAAATGACAAGCAGAGTCAGTAAAATACTGAGTACCTGGTAGGCCTTCTCAAAGTCTCTCTCATTTCTGAGAGTATCAAGGCCTATCTTTTGGAAAAGACAAACACATATTTTCAATAGTTAGCTGGACTTCACTCAAAGTTCTGGGCTGTTTGTCAGGGTCCAAACAAATAGGGGCAGGAGGGTAGGACTCTCAGCTCTCCCCAAAACTGGGTGATCAGCACTTGAAGGCCTTTGTTCTCTCAAATGGGCGTGAGGAGGGAGCCGAAGACGCCCTGAAGACTAAGGCAGCATCTTTCACTGTAAAATTGCCCCTGCAGTGGCTGCCACTCATTTACCTTGTATTCAGGTTTTTCAAAAGGCGGCAGCTCCCTGACAGGGTTTTGTTATTTTTTTTAATATAGATTTTGCTGATGATTGATTCCACCAGTTCCGGACGCTGGAGTGCAACTGAGGTTGACGTGGGCTGGGGAAATCCCACTGGCTGGTTTGCATTTAACACACATGAGCCAGACTTCCTCTGGTCTCCTTCCTGTTTGTGCCCATAGCCCAGAGTGATATGTGGACAGTGGAGGGACACATGGATTCTAGTCACAGGCAATTATTTCCTGAGTTTTTTTAGAGACAAAGTTTCATATAGCCCAGGCTGGCTTTGAACTTGTTATGTAGTTTAAGATGACCTTGAACTTCTGATTCTCTTGCCTGTACTTCTGGAGTGCTGGGGATGCAGGCATGCACTACCATGCCTGGTATATGTAGTGCTGGGAATCGAACCCAAGGTTTTGTGCATGCTAGGCAGGCTCTCTACCAACTGAGCTATATCTTCAGCCCCTTCAGGTGCCCCTAATGGCCTGAAGTAGGGTTGGAGACTCTCCCTTAATGAAGCACAGCATTATTTAGCTTAGACAAAGTGCATGCATCCCTACAGCCTCAGGACCCATTCTCCACTGTCCTCTTTCAGGGAGTGGCTCCATCTCTACCTCACATCTCAAAGGTACTGGGCTCCTCCCATGTAAGTCTCTGGGGTCTGATCCCGCCTTCTCTCCATAGTGCATTCCCTATAGCATTTTAAAAGCCTCTTAGCAGAACTGTTCTCCTAAGTAACCATCATTTTCTGGTAGGAAGATGAAAGCCACTGGCAAGTTTCCACTCACTTTGAGACTTCCTATTCCGCAAATGGATAGGACTCCAGATTCTACAATTTTAATTTTTGCTGTTTCATCCCCAACTCATGCAGGGTAGGTAGCAACATGATCCATAACGTTTTCTGATAAAATGTTCTAAAAACCCACAGTCATTCAACCAACATGGTGGTTACAATTTACACTACTGTCCCTCTTTAGTCTGGGAGAGCAATCTTAGTGTAAGCCACCTACTGGGTCAAGTACAGGAGGCATTTACAACAAGCTTCATAATGTGCTTGCTATAGCTTGGATGTGGTGGCGGTTATTACTGATTGTCAATGTGTCAAAATCTAGAATTATTGGGTGACAGGTCTCTGGGCATGCCTATGGGGGATTATTTTGGTTATGTTAATTGAAGAGAGAAGACTGACCCATTGTGGGCAGCACCCTTCCATGGCTGGGATCTTGAACAGTATAAACAGAGATGGGGAGCTGAGCAGCAGCCTGTCTTTGTACTTCTCCACTACCTGACTGTGGGTGGGATGTGACCAGCTGCTTCAAGCTCCTGCTGCCTTGATTGTACCTCAAACTATGAGCCACAATAAATTCTTCCTCCCTTAGGTTACTTTTGTCAGAGTATTTTACTAGAGCAACAGAAAAAGAAATTAAGACAGATGTTAAAAGTCTCCCAAAGGTCCATGAGTTTAAGGCTTGATCCTCAGGGTAGTACTATGGGAGATGGTGGGATCTTTTGGAAAGGGAGCCCACTAAAAGGAAGATGAGTCATTAGGGAAGAACCTGCTGTTAGGGTTGTGCAGCCCGGGCCCTTCCTCTTCCTCTTTTAGCTCCTGGTTACAAGTGAGTTTCTTTTGACATATACTCTCTCCTCCCCCACTGCCACTTGACACCCCAGATGCCTAAAGCAACAGGGCCACTCCATCATGTTCTGGAACCTCTAACACTGTGAGGTACAATAAAACTTTTCTTGTTATAAGTTCATTATCTCAGGTATTTGATTATGGTGACAGGAAGCTGACTAACAGTGCTATTTAAGTACTGTTAAGCCCTTCTTTCAGTCCCCAGCTTCCCCAGAACCCACCATTATTTGAATCATTTTGGTCTGACAAAGTAAAATTTATTTTCCCTGCAGCAATGATTTAGCAGGACCTGCAAAGGAAAATGGAATTAAATTAGTCCCTGCTGTTGCTGTCACTTGTGTGATGTACACTGTCACATAACCTACAATCCTAAGAGAAAGTCTGTCACTCAAAGTCACTACTAGGTGTCAAACAAGAGACTTTCTTCTAGAAAGGCAGAGAGCTTGAATCAAGTCCTTGGTCCACACACGGGCCTGGATAGAACCTCACAATAGCCTATCTGGCCAACACCCTAGCTTTAGCAACACTAGACTCTAGATTCAGAAAACATGCTGGCATGGGGTGATGGCTACACCTGTATCAGTGTCCCCACATGCCTTTGTTGACATCACTGACAGAAAAACTTCAAAACACTTGCTCTCTGTGCGCATGTGCCTGTGTGTCTAGAGGCTAGAGGAAGACCTCCAGCTGTCCTAACTTAGGTCCACCATCTTTTGATACAGAGTCTCTCACTGGCCTGGAATTGGCCAAGTAGGTCAGACCGGCTGGCCAGCAAAGAGCCCAAGGGATTTGTTTCCTCCTGCCTCCCCAGCGCTGGGGTTACAAGGATATACAGCCATGCCTAG
>NW_008346898.1:332466-352742 GCF_000622305.1 Nannospalax galili
CTCCTCCTTTTTCTTCTTTTTAAGACAGGGTCTCCCTACAGCCCCAGCTGGACTAGAACTCTCTATGAGATCAGGCTGGCCTTGATCTCAAAGAGATCCATCTGCCTGTCTCTGCCTCTGCCTCTGCCTCCCAAGTGCTGGGATTAAAGGCATGTACCACCACACTCGGCATGCCTGGTTACTTCTACAAACTAGTGACATAGCTAGGTGGCCATCTCATCCTGAGGACCATCCTTGGTTTTAGCACTGAGATTCCCATGTGTTAGGATATTCTTTAGTGCCAGGCAAACTTCGAGAGTTAGCCACCTTAGAAGCATGGTTTTAAACAGAGGGTGATTTTGTCCCCCCGAAAACATTTGACAGTGTCTGCAGACATTTTTGGTTGCCTGCTAGAGGGTGGATTCAGGGACAACTGTGCAATCTGGTAGGGTCCCTAAATCACAACTGCTCTGATCAGAAGAGGCGCTCAGAACTGGTCTAGGGGGAAGGGTGCTTACCTGTCTCATGGAGCTGAGCCTCTGGGATGGGAGCCAAAACTAGCCCTCCACTAGAAGCTTCTGGTGACTTCTAATCCAGATTATCTCAGTCGCCCTGACATCTAATCTCACATCACAGTGCAAGGTCACCTGGGATTTTTCCAGGGTTTACTGAACATTGGGCCAAATGTGGTCTAAATGGAGTCTAATTTCATTTTCTTAACTGGGGTCAGAAGTGGAAATGAACTTAACTGGAAATCTAGGACTTTACTATTCCCAGCAGGAAGGCCAGCCAGGGACTTTGTCCTCAACCAGCACACCTGAACCCCATCACCTTCTGTACTGCAATTATGCACAACTGACAGCAGCTTATTTTAAACAGGACCCATTCCCCTGATGTCCCCATTCCCCTCTGGCTTGGGAGCAGAACTCTGACCCGGTTCCTCTTTGTGCTGAAACTCGGCATCTGACAATTACTTGATAGTAACCAGCAGCTCTCATCTAGCTGAACCTACAGTAACAAGGACCGTTTCTTCTCCAGCTGCTGACCAGTAGTAACCTTATTACCTAAACAGTTGTTCTGGCTGGCCTTTCAGTTGCTAGGTTGGGATTTTTTTTTTTAAATCTCTGGGTGTGTGTGTTCATGTATGTGTGTGTGTAGGGGGGGTATATGTGTGCACACACACGCATGTGCACCACAGTGTACCTGCAGAGGTCGGAGGACAAGCTCAGATATTGGTCCTCCTCACCTTGTTTGAGGCAGGGTCTCTCTTGTTCACTGTTGCACATGTCAGGCTTGCTGATCCCAAACCTTTGGTGATCCTGTCTCTGCCTCACCTCTTGCTGTAGGAGGGCTGGGATTACAGACATGCCTGCTACCCTGTCCAGCTTTCACATGGATTCTGGGGGTCCAAGTTCAGCTTCTCATGCTTGTGGAAAGCACTTTACCCCAGAGCCATCTCTCCATCCCGCACTTGTGCCCTTAGTATGGTGGTTATTCAGCAACACAGAGCTAGGCAGTTTGTGGACCTGAGCTCTCCCCTGTGGGAGGCAGGGTACCCTTAACTTCACATGCAGGAATTACGCAGAGTTCTCTGAACTTGGACACAGATCCCACCACCCTCCCTGCTTAAATGAGACTTTGTGTTGTGTGTGGGGAAAGGGGCTGGCCTGGTACAGGCTCTTGGGAGCTTCTGCTAGGACAGCATTAGGCCGTGTGATCAGCAGGCTGGTGGCTGTGTGAAGACAGCTGTTCTTGTCAGCAGCATCTTCAGGAATGAGGCAAAGTCAAGTTAAGCCACCTGGCTGCATGCTGCTAGGATCCCATGGAGCAGTTGGAGTGGGGTGGTAGCCAGGAGTGCTTCTGGCCCATTCTAAAGAACTGAGATGTGGACAGGATGGAATAACAGGGGCCGAAAAGTACATATGTGTGGAGTGTCTACATACATACTTTATATTGATTAGGCAGTGTGCATGATATATAAAATATATACTCTAAAATAATAGTCTGATCTATTATGGTTATATTGTAACTCCCACTTCCAGCTAGAATGCAAATTCCAACAAAGCAAGGATCTTCATTGTTACATCCCCCAGCATCTAGAACGGTGCTATAGGCCATGAATGTATATGTGTGCATATGCGTGTGTGTGTGTGTGTGTGTGTGTGGTTTTCCAGTACTGGAAACTGAACCCAAGGCCTTATGCAAGCCCTCTGCCACTGAGCTGTATCTTCAGCCCTCTTAAAATGTTTTAAAAACGTTTATCATTTTGAAGTATGTGTATGTGTGTGAGTCTGTGTGTAGGTATGTGCATACGAGTGCCGGCACCCACAGAGGCAGAGGCATTGTATCTCCCCGGAGCTGAAGCCAACTCATGTGGGTGCTAGGACTTGAACTCAGGTCCTCTACAAGAGAAATATCTGCTTTTAACGGCCATCTCTCCAGTCCCCACAAAATTTAGTTATTTATTATGTGACAGTGTAGTCTATAACCCATGTGTATAAGTGTGTGTGTGCATATGTGCAGAGGCCAGAGGACATAGGGTGTCCTGGTCTAACACTAGTTTATTCTTTGAGACAAAGGCTGTCACTGAACCTGGAGCTAGGCTGGTGGCCAATAAGCTCCAGCAATCCTACTTCTGCTTCCCGCAGCACTGTTTTTTGCATGCCCGCAGGCATCTATGCCTGGCTTTTTATATAGATGCTGGGATCCAAAATCAAATATCGCAAGCACTCTTTCCTATTAAGCCATCTCCCTAGCCCTCCAAAATATTTTTTAATGAATGAAGACTGTCTCTGTGTACCTAGAAGTCAATAATGATCATGAAGATTCTTTGAAAATCCCATGGAGACAAGCAGTTAGGTGAGAATCCATGAGTCTCACACTTTCTCCATCACCTGTTGTCTGGGCAGCGGGCTCTCTCAAAGTTACACGAGCCTTGGGCACTGAGCTGACTCAGGTTGATTTGGGAAGTGATATTAGTTTGCTCAGCAGATCTGCAAGAACTGTGAGCATCAGAAAGGGAAATGGGAAAGAGAGACCAAGCCATAGCAGCAGGGTACCCAATATGTTGCTTGGTAAGAGACCGGTTGGTGGCCTTGCATGCATGGTGAGAAAGAGCTTGGGGCTTTCAGGAGCTTTGCCCTCTCCTACAAAAGCCACCAGAGGCCAGGGGAGATTGCTGAGGAAGGTGAGAGCCATGTGGTTGGAAGAATGCTGTTGTCTGGGTGACAGTAGATTTGGGCATGCAACAGGATCTCCACTGGAAGCTGGTGATCCTCCTTGACTGACAGATGCCAGCACGGCCTAATTAATCCCACAGCCGTAGTGGTGAAAAGCATGAGACTTCATAACTGAAAAACAAGCCTAAAAATAAACTTCCTTTTTTCTGGTGCCAATCCACCCTCCAGTCCCAGTCCCTCCACTCAGGGCTTCTGGGGAAGAGATGATCCCGATGAAGTGGGGGCGGGGGGGGTGACTCATAAAGGACCCATGGTATTAGGTAGTTGCTACAATGACAAATTACCTGACAAGATGCAAACTTAGAGGAAGGGCTTAATCTGGCTAACAGGTCAAGGGTACAGTCCATCACGGTGGGGAAGGCACGGCGGCAGGAGCACGAGGCAGCTGGTCACACTGCATCCACAGTCAGGAAGTGGAGGGTGACCAATGCTCGTACTCAGCTTTCTGTCTCCTCTTTAAGCCGTCTGGAACTCTGGCCCATGGAATGGTTCTGCCACATTTAGGGTTTTTTGTTTGTTTTAATTTTATGTCTATGAGTGTATTGCTTACATGTGTGTAAGTGCAATGTCTGCAGAGGTCAGAAGAGGGCTCTGGATCCCCTGGAACTGGAGTTAGAAAGGTTGTGAGCTGCAAGAGCAACCAGTGCTCTTAACTGTTGGGCTAACTCTCTCGCCCTGGTTTGTTTTTGAGACAGTTTCTCCATAGCCCCAGCTGGCTTGGAACTCATGCTATATAGATCAAGCTGGCCTTGATCTCATAAAGAGCAGCCAACCTCTGCCACAAAAGTGCTGGGATTAAAGGCGTAAATAACCGTGCCCAGCTCTGCCCATATGTAGCATGGATCTTTTTGCCTCAATTGATCTAATTTAGCTAGATAATCCCTTAAAGTCATGCGTAGAGGTTAACCTGTTCTAGAAAATACCTTAAAAGCATGCCCAGAGGCGTATCTCCTAGGTGATTCTAGATCCTATCCATGGTGACAATGTTAAGCATCACACCCATCACCCTATGCTACTGGGTGATATTTTTATTTATAATCACTACTCCAATATCTGATCAGTATTATGCCTCCTTTCTCTGGATACAAGTTGAAAGTGGGGATTTTAAAAACAGTCAAGAAATGTCACTCATTTGATCAAATGAACTGGATCAAAGGCCCAAAGGTGACCAGCAAACATACTGCTCTAAGAACTCTCATTCAACGGAATCCTGCATCAGGGCCAATACACTAAATGCATCAGGTGCCACCAAAATAGAAAGCACACCCCACAGAACATCAAATGCTGTGGGAAAGGGTTGGAGGATGCAGTAACCCCATGGTCCTTGGGAAATGCGGGATAAGTACTGAAAGACACATGGCACTTTAAAGGGACTTCATACCCAATTTAAAAATTGGCAAAGGACTTGAACAGACATTCCTTCACAGAAGATACACAATGGACAAAGAGCGGATAAAGAGATGATGGGTATTGTGGGTCATTAGAGATGTGCAGACCAAAACCACAAGAAGGGCCTGGGGAGATGGCTCAGCAGGTAGGAACACTTGCTGTGGGAGCATAAGAACTTGAGTTCAAATCTCCAGCACGCATGTAAAAAGCTGGGTATGGTCACGTAGCGCTGGGGCAGAGGAGGGGTGGAGGGATGGATGTGGAGACAGGATGGTCACTGGGGTTTGCTGGTTGCCATCCTACATGTTCAGTGAGAGACACTATCTCAAGGGAGTAAGCTGGAGATTGACAACAGGACACTCAATGTCTTCCTCTGGCTTCTGTGTATACACCACACACCACATTCACATACACATACTACATTTACACACACACACCACATTCACACACACACTCGTGTGCATGTACACACATACAAAGAATTTAAAAAATTAGAATATTTAAAAACTTAAAAACCAACAGAAGATCCCTTCACAGCCACTGGGGGGAGGGGGGTGGGGGTGGCAGGCAGCACTGTGCACGGCCCAAGACAGACAACAGCAATTATGGAGACGTGATTGTGTGGAGAAAGTGGCATCCTCATGGATTACTGGTTGGAATGTAAAATGGCTTAGCCATGTTGGAAAACAGGTAAGTCCCTCTCCATACCCACTGGTCAGGGTTACATCTGGGATGATGTTTATGTTTGGGATTTTTTTTCAATCAATTTTTTAGTTAGTGTACAAAATACTGGGGTTGATTATAACCTTTTCATAAGTATACCATTGTGCCTTCGCTCTACCACCCTCCCATCCCCTTCCCTTCACTTACTGGTCCCCTTTATCCTCCCAAATAGTCTCCCTTCAGCTTTCATGTCACATATATATGTACGTGTGTGTGTGTGTGTGTGTGTGTGTGTGTGTGTGTGTTTAAATCTAGATTCCGTATGAGAGAAAACGTATTTTGTGTTCCTCCCATTGCCCTGTTTTTCCCACTGTCCTTTTAGACTTCTCACTTCCCTGTAATGAGTCCTCAACTTTCAAGTCATTAGAAATGATCCTATATTATCTATCTGTCTATCTGTCTGTCTGTCTCTGTCTGTCTGCCTGCCTGCCTGTCTACAGTCTGCATATGAGAATGTTTGGGATTTTGGAACACATTATAGAAAGTTGGAGCAGTTGGGGGTCTACCCATAGCAACTGTGGTGGTGACGGCCGAAGGCAGCAAGGGAACAGCTGGATGGCAGAAGCCTTGGGTTCTGCTTAAAGACCATTGCCATTGCTGGGTCCTTGACCTTCTCTGGAGCTGCCCAGGCTCCTGTCCATTCTTATGCCTCCAGAAAAGTCTGGGCCTCTGACATCTTCCATGACCTACTCTTTCTGCTGACAACAGACTTCTTTGTTCCTGGCAGCTATGAGCGTTCCCCAGCATAGCCTTATGATGCTTTGTGGCTAGTCTTCCATTCATCCCCATAGTTACCTTACACACCAGCCAAAGTGCACCACTCCTGGAGAGATGGACGTCTGAACTTTGCTTGGTGATAATACTTATGGTTGAATCTAATTCCCCTTTGAGCAGTTTTCTTCTTTCTGCATTAACTGAAGTGTGGGCCCTGGGTACCTAAGCTTTGAATATTTCCAGGGCTGATAATAGTTACTTTGAGTAATAAATCAAGAAACCAGCTTCTGAATGTGATTTGACTTCCTATTTTAGAGTGATGCAAGGAAGGGTCCACTCACGTTGCTAGCTTGTGAACTCAGGTCCACAGGAGAGTTTGTATAATACTATAAATCATTAAATGGGCACATCTTAGCTACTGAGAACATCTTGGCTATTGTCAGTCTGTCTCTTAAGACCCACTGCCTCAAGACTCCCATAAGAAGTCAGATAGGCTTACAAATGCTGGACCCTACCTACTAGCCTGGACTTAACCCAACAAGCCTGGACCTTATCTTGATCAGAAAATAGGTATTAACTTACTTACTTAGGGTCCCCCCCAAAGCTGTATACTCTGTTGATATATTCTAAGATTTCAACACACACAACTTTTACATCAGGATATGAATCAATTCCAAGTAGCTCTAGACTGTTACTGAAAAGAAATGGGTTTCATTTTCTTTTTAAGATTATGGGATCTACCTTACTAATTCATGCTTCTGTCACATATCAATTATTTAAGACAGGGTTCTCATTAAATAGCCTAGGCTGGCTTAGAACTTCCGATTCTCCTACCTCAGCTTCCCAAGTGCTGGGATTACAGGTATGTGCCACCACAGAGCTGTTCACATATTGATATTTTCTTTCTCTTTTGCTAAGTTATAATCTCCCTGGTGCTAAGATATGGGTTTATCTTTCAAATGAACCAAAAGTCTTTTAAATTATAAAAGGATTGACTTTGTTTAGAGTTGTAGAAAGGAAACTAATCTAAACTCTGGAAAGGGCACTGCCTAGATACTGCCTCTTTGATTACTCATGCACGTAGAAAGTCAAGATTATGCCTAATATATATTTTGAATGTAGAAATGTAGAGTCCCAAAGCATCTTCTAGATTGTCCAACTGAACCCACCATGTGATGTGTTAAACCACTTGTGTGCATGTGTGCGTGCTCACAAGACTTGTGTGCTTAGAGTTTTCTTCCATGAATTGAGTCTAATTCTTTCTCCTGGTGTTTCTACTCATTGATGTTGGGCCTGCTAGTTTTTAC
The DNA here is from genome assembly GCF_000622305.1 of Nannospalax galili. NCBI lineage: Eukaryota > Metazoa > Chordata > Mammalia > Rodentia > Spalacidae > Nannospalax > Nannospalax galili. The sequence goes on from NW_008346898.1 coordinate 339,818, forward strand.
CTAACAGCACCATGACAGACCCCCAGTCTAGCCTTAACTTCTAAACACACAGTTCTGTCTACGTTCATTTTAAGGTATGCCGTTCAGGGACAGACATATACTTAAGGTATGTTCTGGACAGTGGAAAATTAGGCAAGGTGATATTTTATTTTGGCTTTTTCACTTTTACCAAGTTGCACTTTACAGCCAAGCATGGTGGTATACACCTTTAATCCCAGCACTCAGGAAACAGAGACAGGCAGATCTCTGTGAATTCAAGGCCAGCCTGGTCTACATAGTGATTTCCGGGTCAGCTGGGGCTACAGAAGACCCAGTCTCAAAAAAAGACCAAAACAAAAACAAAACAAAACCCCCAAAGAAACAAGTTACACTTTCCTTTTACTGATGTAGCCAAGGGTAATGTTTACAATGCTATATCTACAATATATGCATATAAATTACATATACAAATCATTATTTTATGTGTATAAACATATAATTATTTCATGTTGAATTATCAACCCAAATCACTGTATTTCTTTTAAACATACCATTACAAAGTTATCTTTCATACCATTCTTTTTGTTGGTGTGTGTGTGTGTGTGTGTGTGTGTGTGCGTGCCACATCACATATGTGAAAGTCAGTCAGGGATGCTCTCCTTTCCTTCTGTTGCTGTGTAGCCTACTCCAAGCTAGCTGGCCTGCAGATTTCTGGGTGATTCTCTCTTCTCTGGCTCCTCTCTTTGTAGGCGTGCTAGGGTTTCAGATGCAGGCCACTCATCTGGCTTTTTTTTTTTTTTTTTAATGTGAGTTGCTGGGATGACACTTGGGTCATCAGGTTTGCATGGCTGTATCTCCTGCTAAACCACATCCCTGGTCCTTCATCCTATTCAAGGTATAATTGGTATTCCAGGACCCAAAGATAAGACCATTTACTTGTCCCTGTTTAATTTCATCTTGGTAGATGATCCATCATTCTAATCAACTGAAGTTTCTCTGGATCCTCATTCAGAATTTAGACTCTAATCCTTCCTAGTCTCAGATTTCTTAAAATTTTGGAAAGGATGCCATATAGATACTTAGCTAGATTTTTTTTTCTTTCTTTCTGTAGTTTGACTGTTGTACCTTGTGAAATCTGTCCAAGTAGATCTGGTTTATTAAGCTGAATCGCACTGGAATTTTCCATTTTGTGACTATACCACAAGGTATTCCCACTGAAGATATCAGAATTGTTTACAATTTATTTTCCAGTACATGCATTGCTAGAATTAATCTCGCAGTAGCTGTCTCTTGTGCACAACGCAGCAATTCCTCGAGGATTCTACCCAGACATAAATTGGTAAATGGAAGGCATACCTATTTTTGACTTTCCTCATTACTGCTGATGCTTTTGGTAAAGAGGAGAGCTCATCTCATCAAGAAATTCCAATGGACTCTGATATGAACATATGAAATTTGCCCTCTTCTGACTTTTTTCTGGTTCCCTATCTAGAACTTGTAATGCTAATTACTCTTGACTTTACTTCTCCTTCACATCCCCTATTCACCAGTCAAGGACTTTCTTTTCCCCCTACAGACAAGAGTTGTGCAATTTGGGAGTCTTTTAGATGGACCCACTGAAGGGGTATCCCAAATGCCTCACCCTACAAGTCAGAGCAGTCTGTGTCCCAATTCCCTATCAGCAATTTGGGTAACCTCTTCAGAGGATGGTGTGATAAGAATAGGAGGTAGGAATTGGCTAGGCAGTTAGGGTAAAAAGACCCCAGAGAAAAGTAGTCAGTTTCTTGGCTAAAAGTCAAAATGTCTTTGGGCCTCTGTTCCAAAGGCCAAAAATGTCAAAAGTATTTGAGAGTTCTTATCTAATCCCTAAAAAATTTTAGGGTTACCTCTTCAGAGTGGGGAATGTTAGTGTTGCAAAAATCCCCATAAAAAAGAAGGAAGGAAGGAAGGAAGGAAGGAAGGAAGGAAGGAAGGACAAGAAGTCAGAAAAAAGGGATGGGGAGATATGGGAAGAGTTGGAGGCCAGGGAGTGGGTGTGGATTTGACCAAAACACCTTATATACATGTATAACATTCTCAATAATTTTTTTTGGTCTTTTTAAAAAAATTCTCCAGTCCCCAATAACCTCTTTAAAATATTATTTATTTTAATTTTATGTGTACGTGTGTATTGCCTACATATAGGTAGGTTCACCCGTGTTGTGCGGTGCCCACAGAGGTCAGAAGAGGTTGTCTGATCCCCTGGGACTAGCATTACGGACAGTTGTTAGCTGCCATGTGGAAGCTGGGATTCGAACTCGGGTCTTCTGCAAGAACAATCAGTGTTCTTAACCGCTGAGCCATCTCTCCAGCTCATTTTGGTCTTTTTTGGAGACAGGGTTTCCCTGTAGTCCCAGCTGTCCTGGAACTCACTATGTAGACCAGGCTGGCCTTGAACTCACAGAGATCCACCTGCCTCTGCCTCCTGAGTGCTGGGATTAAAGGCGTGCGCCACCACGCCCGGCAATGATAATTTTTTTTTTAAGTTTAAAAAAAAGCTTGATCATATTCAGTTCAGATCCCTTGGGCAGATGACTTTCATATTTATACCACAGCTAGGTGTCTGGCTACATGTTGAAGTGCTAATGGTTGTTACCATTAAAGAGGATGGGGTTGCCCAATACTGATAGGCAACCTCTATGATTCCTTTTTAACTTATTTGTTAAACCTGTGGACATTTCTGGGTATCAGCCCATTGTTTACTTAGAGGTGTATAAAGTCAAATGCAGGAAAAAAAAATTTTTTTAATTTACAAATTTTGAAATAATACCAGCTGTATTTTCACACCTTTCAAAGTCACTAATGAGTATTTTAAAAATTATGGATATGAACTTATGGATTTGAATATGTTTCAAGTATTTCATCACATTGCAGATTTTGTCTGTGTTGAAGCTGCTATTGCCCTGTCTTTGGTCAGTAAGATTCTTTTTTAAGTTGTGTCATGAACAATAAGAAACGATATTCTAAGTGTATCCTGCACTGTTCCTCCTTCAAGCTGAAAATAAACTATCCCCACGCCGAAAAAACATAAAAATAAAAAAGAGAGCTCAGTTTATAGCTCTCTCCAACACTGGAAATGAGTTGTTTTTTTCATATTTTTGTTAATCCCCAGAATCATCAGATATTATTTTTTGTCAGTGTGAAACCAGTTGTTCTTGTTTCAGCTTGCTTTCCTACCTCCCCATAAGGTGAGCATTTTTCATATATATGCGTGCACTGGTCATTCACACCTACTCTCTTTTGAAGTGTAACTTAGGGGAGAATTATTTTATCTCACAAGTCCAGGTCACAGTCCATCATTGTGGGGATGTCAAGGCAGCAGGAACTTGAAGCAACTGGTCACATCCAGTCCAGAGCAGAGAAAGAATACATGAGTGTTTATGCTTAGCTTCCTTTCTCTTACACTTACACAGTCCAGGATCCCCAGCCTAGGGAATGGTGCTGCCCACAGCAGGCTGCACACTCCCCACATCAATTAACCTTAGTAACAAAGATAATTCCCCACAAGCCACAGGACAATCCGATCTAGACAATCCCTCACTGAGACTCTCTTCCCAGGTGATTCTACCTTGTGTCAAGGTGACAATTAAAACTAACCATCACCCTAGGCAAACACTCTACCACTGACATACAGCCCCAGTTTCTTCCTTTCTTGTTTCATTGTGTAGGCTAGTGACATCACACAATGTTGGATTAAAGAGGTGGTAGCGAGGGTTCTTATGTTGTTCTCAGCTTTACTGTGGACACATATACCCAAAGGCTTATTTAGTGTTAATGCAGTGAAGTTCAGGGATGAACTTGTTTGAGTAATGGTGAAAGATTTGACTTGTGAATGTTTTATATAGGAGTTTGATGTCCATGTCCTTCTTTGTGTAAATTTCCTTTCTGAACTTTTTTTTTGGGGGGGGCGGGATGGAACCTTTTGGGGGGGATGGAACCCACAGTCTTGCATATGCTAGGCAAACACTCTATCACTGAGGGACATCCCCAACCGCTTTCTGCACTCTTATTGTTCAGTTCTGCTATCAAAGATTATAGATTATAGACAATATCAGTTGTCTTTCAATAGTCACTTTCCATTCTCCCCTTCTTTCTCCTTTAAAAAAAATCCCCGGAGGTCACTTTATTATAAAACCACAAGTAAAATACTGACATGAAATCATTTATGTAACTGATCCTCTCTCTTAAAAGAATGTCTTTTGGCTTTGGCATGAACCAACTAGGAAAAAAATAATGCAGGAGGATTTCTCCTCCTTTCTTACAAGATGATCACGGCTCTCTCAAACAGAAAAAGACAGCCCCTTGAACATCCGTCTCTGTGTATTGGAGAGGAAGGTGGTCTTGTGTCTTGTGAGCCAGAACTAGGTCACAGGGTCTCATCCCTAGCTGTAAGAGTAACTGGGAAAGTGACTGGACATTTCAGTATACACTGCCACCAAAATTTGATTTCTACTTCACTGTCTTCTGTGGACGGATCGTATGGTCTCTTAGAAGTTATTTATTGCTTTACTATCCCTCCAGAGGTTAATTTTATATTTCGAATATGCATGTTTGCCTTAAAGAAAACCAGAGCAATCAACATCTCTCTTTAATTCCTAAACCTTTTAGTACCTCAGAGTGTGTTCTTCACCGCCGTCTCTTCCGTGTTCTGTCTTCACCGCAGTCTCTTCCGTGTTCTGTCTTCACCGCGGTCTCTTCCGTGTTCTGTCTTCACCGCGGTCTCTTCCGTGTCCTGTCTTCACCGCGGTCTCTCCGTGTTCTGTCTTCACCGCGGTCTCTTCCGTGTTCTGTCTTCACCGCGGTCTCTTCCGTGTTCTGTCTTCACCGCGGTCTCTTCCGTGTTCTGTCTTCACCGCGGTCTCTTCCGTGTTCTGTTCTTCACCGCAGTCTCTTCCGTGCTCTGTCTTCACCGCAGTCTCTTCCGTGTTCTGTCTTCACCGCAGTCTCTTCCGTGTTCTGTTGCCGTTGTCTACTGTTTGGATGCTGCAGATGTTCCCCAATTAGTCATTGCTAGTGTTTTTAAAACATCCTATGGCCGGTCAGCTTTTCCAAGTTTATCACTTACTTTATTATTTCTTCCAGATCCTTCTCTGCTCTTTCCTCAGTTTTGTCTTTGTTAGGTATCTCCTTTAGTATTTTTCTTTTTTTTAAAAAAAAAATTATTTTTAATTATGTGTACATTGTGTGTGTCTATGCAGGGGTATATGCACTGAGTACAACTGTCTGTGAAGACCAGAGAAGGTGTTGGATCCCCTGGAGCTGGAGTTACAGGTGGTTGTAGGATTCTGATGTGGGTGCTGGGAATCGAACTCGGGTCCTCTGCACAAGCGTGTGCACTCTTAACAGCAGAGCCATCTTTGCAGCCTGAGCGATTCTTTCAGCGTGAGTCTCTAGATAGTAACCTCTCTCAAACCTTGATTGCCATACACCAGTATAGGTGTCTGATTCTTAGTTCCAATTCCCCATTTGTGTGGGCCTAAGACCATATTCCCTGCCCCCTAGACAGCAGAGCCTGCAGTGGGTTCTGATGTCCCCTGGCTTCCGTAGCACTTACTGGTCTGTTTCCCATTCCAGCACAAGTTCCTTTCTCACTTTAGTACCTGAGGATTTCCCTTTCTTTGTTTTAAGCTCAGCTTTATATTGTTATATTTCATCCTGTGTTTGTCATAGGAAGTGGGGGAGGGTCTACATTAATCTTTCCAGTTACTATTACTGGAAGTCCACATAATCTATTTATAACAAATCTCCCTCTTATAATGTTTATGACTCTCCTTTAAAATAAATATCATATATTTTGATAGAGAAAACAGACTGACAGAGACAGCCGGACACTTCTTCTGCCTCAGCAAAAGTTGTAAAGTTTCTAACATTTCTCTTGATTTTGGTCCATAGGGAACATTCCCCAGGCAATAACATAAGCGAATTCCACTGCAAGCCCAGAAGTGGAATTTTCCATAGTTTCTGTTTTCCTCACTTCTTCGTGTTTGTTCAGAGGCGATCTCTGAGAGGCAACCTGCTCTTGTCTTCATACCTTCCACACTGAGAATGGCCAAGCAGCATACCTGGAATCTGTCTCAAAGAAGCCATCCCTGGCCAGACCTGGGGCTTGGTGACTCCTGTAGATCAACATTTGGTGGAGTGGGGGGTGGGGTGGGGGCCTGAACTGGTTCCAGAACCTGGGAATTCACAGCTTCCAACAGATGAATGGGATCAATCTCATTTGCATTTCATCATGACTCAGGAATTCCCTGGTACTGTGTCCCTTCAGGGTACTGGCCTGGAAGACTTCCATTCATCCTGCTTACTGGACTGGAAGTCTCTTCTCAGGACAGAATGGTCTAGTTCATCCTGCTAGGGAGTGAAACTCTGTAAATACAGCCCCTCTAAAAAAGAGGCTGAGCACATCCAAGGCACTGCAGATGGGAGAATATGCCCAAGTGCCAGTGAATAAGCTGGGGGCTCTGTCCAAGCAGCATGTCAGAAATGCTTCTCGTGGGTACAAATGAGACAGTTCACAAGGCAGTGTGGCAGGTGAGTGTGCACGTGTGAATATACTCATGGAAAAGCTAATACAAGCCTGGTTTGCTGAAGCAGTTAATTTCAATAAAGTATATTTCATATAATCTCACTACAAACATTCTGTGTGTATGTCTGTACATGCACACAGAGGTCAGAGGTCAGTGTTGGGTGTGTTCCTCAATCATTCCCGACATTATTTTTGACACTCGTTGAACCTGGAGCTCACTGATTTGGCTAGGCTAGCTGGTCAGGAAGCCCCAGGAATTCTCCTGCCTCTGCTTGGAGAAATGGAAGTCACCTTAGCCACCACCAATCACTCTGGTCACTTCAGTTTCCTCTGGGGACAACTACATGGTCACTTGATACTTCATGGAAATCCTACTACCCAAGACTCACAGTCATGAGGTCTACTTGGTCCATGCTGTCCCCACCACCTCAAACCACAGCTACCTCCTTCCCAAATCTAACAGACAGTGTCCAAGGAAAGATCAGATTTCTTCTTATGTCATCAAAGGCGAGCCTCTCCCCATTAAGGCAGGTGAGTTTCCGGGAGCTCAATGGATTCTAGTTTTGAAAGTAACAATATTGGTGGCTGCTGAGGGGGGGTTATAATGACTTTCCAGTGACCTCTTCCCAATCTCTCAAGGCCTTACCTTATGGGGACAGGCCAGAGGGACTCCTGGTGCATCCCCTGCTCTTATGACTTACCTGTTGAGATAGACTCTCTTCTCAGTGAACTGCCCGTTGCCATGGTGAGGGTCCTCGAAGGGCTCGTTCTGTACAACCTCCACCCCTTCTCCCCGGTCGCTCTGTTCATGGCTATGTTTGCTGATCATGTACAGCTGTCCAATTTTGTACTACAAAACACACAGAGAGATGGAGACAGAGAGGTCAGCACCAGCTTTCCTCTGATGACCCCCCACATTGTCCTCCAATGATAGGGCACACAGCAACTAATCATATCAGCACCTTCTACTGAGAAAAGCCAGCAGTCACTTGGGCCTCACACTACTGTCCTTGGGAAGTCGGCTGAGAACTGGCTGTAAGCAAAATGTAGAAATGGTGTATTCTTGTGAACCGTGTGTGCCATTGCACCAAGCAGTGCTCCCAGGGGTCCTGGCACTCTTTAAGGCCAGGGTGGAGGGTGGAAAAGTGGGAAACTGGAACCTTGCATTCCATGCTGGCCTGACAGGGTTAAATGGAGCTGGTGTCCTATTTGGCTTGGCCAAAGGCAGCCTAAGGTGTGTTATTTCTGTCCCTGCTTTCTAGCTAATTGGCAGCAATGCTGGGCACAGAGGATTAACTGTCACCTGCGTCTTCTCCCTCTTAGAATAGCAGTTCTCACAGGTGGCCAGAAGGCAGATCCACTCGGGTATTTTATTGTTTTGGGTTTTTTGTTTCCTTGGTTTTTTGTTTGTTTTGATTTTGAGACAGGACCTCATGAAGCCCAGGCTGGCCTTGAGCTCATTCTGTAGCCAAGGACGACACTGAATCTCTGGTCCTCCTGCCTCCACCTTCCTTCCCAGGGGCTGGGATCACATGTGAACACCACTGTGCCCGGTTTATGCAGTGCTGGGAATAGCACCCAGGGCTTCATGCATGTCAGGCAAGACCTCTACCAACTGACCTATATCCCCAGATCCTTGTACTGTTTTTTGAGACAGGGTCTCTCACTGTATCCAGACTGGTCTGGAACTCTCAGTCATGTTCCTGCCTCAGCCTCTCAAGTATAGGCACGAGTCACCCATGCTAAGCCCCCTGGATGCTTTAAAAGCTCCAAGCACCCAGGCCTCACCATGAGTGGACCCACAGTTAAGAACTTAAGTTCCAGAAGCCTGTACCACACCAAGGACCATCTTCCATATCTCGGGCTCATTTTTATCCAGTTCCACTGGAGATGTGGAGTCCAGGAACCACAAGTCAACCCTAAAGTGGTAACAAGAGCAATGTAGGGCAGGAACATTTCCATCCTGTCTTCACTTCCTAATTGTTCAATGCTCCTTCCTGCTACTCTCAAAACCCCAAGACTGGGCCAGCAAGATGGCTCAACAGATAATGGAGCTTGCCGCCAAGACTGATGTCCTGAGTTCAATTCCAAGATCCTCATCGTAAAAGGAGAGACTTGACTCACCCAAGTTGTCCTCTGACCTCCACACTTGTACTGTGGCCTGTGTGCCCACACACAATATACCTATACCCACAAATAATAAAAAAAATGCAAAACACAAAAAACCAGGACCAGCAGGAGTTTCTTTCCCCAGTGGACTTCTATAGTGGCAAAACGGATAGCTGTGTGTGTGTGTGTGTGTGTGTGTGTGTGTGTGTGCGCGCGCGCGCACTTGTGTAGAGGGGCTGGGAGAGGGAGGAACAGAGGGAGAGAGGAGAGGACAGAGGACTAAAACAACTTTTTCATGAGGGACGTGTCTGCTCAGGGTCAAGACTTGACTCTGCTGTGATCATGGCTTGCTCACTAGGTCACTACTACCAAGGCATGAGTCTCCTGCAAGCTAATACCAATGCTGAGTTGTTCCTGAAGGGGCCTTGGCCAGCAGGAATGCAGGTCCCCTGTCTGTGTGCATAGGAGAGAGGAATCTATTTTAACATCAGGGCAGATGAAACATTCAAGTCAGCATCGCCATTGGTTCCAAAGCTGAGAGGACATGCAAGGCCCCTCTTTCATGCTGAGGCAGGTGCATGGAAGGGAGTGTGAAGATCTGACAGGCTCTAGTCTGTGGCCAGCCCGAGGGACCAGGCCCAGTAACCATGACGACGGAGCAGGCTGCTGGCTGGGTCTTCTCAAAGGGCTGTACTTCCTCTCTAGTCATGTTCTTCTCTAGAACCGGTCTGTGTTTAAAATGCTTTTAATGTGTGTTTGTGCACTTGGCGGGAGGGAGGATACCAGATAAGGGCAGGAAGAGGCGAGCGGAAGCCTGAAGATAAATGAATTTTTAAAAAGGAACCAGAGGATGAGGGGCTTGACCTGGCTTCCCCTCTGTCCAGTATTCTAGCCCGCCTACAAGGATGACAATGTAAGAACAAGCTCCCAGACTGGAGATTTGGGAGGTATACCTGTGGAATCAATGGTCCACCTCACACAAGCCTAAGGCAGGGTGCTCTAAAGATACAGACACTGCCCACAGGTCTTGTACTTGACGTTCAAAAACCAAATGATTACATGCAGTGGAATAGTATTCGGCCACAAAAAGGAGTAAAATCCTGGTACTGAAATTGCTTAATGTGTGTTACCGGTTGAAGTATGTCCCCTTTCTAGACTTCAAAGAATGAAGTCTTGACACCTAGTATTTCAAAGCATGATCTTATTTGAAAATAAGGCTTCTTGGAGGTAAGCTTGACGTTCAAAAACCAAATGATTGCATGCAGTGGAATAGTATTCGGTCACAAAAAGGAGTAAAATCCTGGTACTGAAATTGCTTAATGTGTGTTACCGGTTGAAGTATGTCCCCTTTCTAGACTTCAAAGAATGAAGTCTTGACACCTAGTATTTCAAAGCATGATCTTATTTGAAAATAAGGCTTCTTGGAGGTAATTGAGTTAAAAGGAGGTCATTGGGATATTAGGATAGACCTTAACCCAGTATGACTGGTGCATTTATATACAAGAGATTTGAATACAGAGGCAGACAGGTACAGGACTGTGACATGAGGCATGGGTAGCCTGGGACAGATGCCCCCACCCTAAGCTTTCAGTAAAAACCACCTTGCTGACACTTCATTTCTGGCCTCCAGGCTTGGGAGAAGATGGACAGCTGTAGTTTAGCTATTCAGCATAGGCTGCTTGGTCAGGCAGCCCTGAAAACCCAGTACAGGGGGTGGGGTGATAGCTCAGACAGTAACAGCTCACAGGGCAAGCCTGAGATCCTGAGGTAGATAACCAGCACCCCTGTAAAAAGCTGAACATGGTGCCGCACACCTCAATTCCAGTCTGTCTCAAAAAATAAAATAGAGTGCTGGTGAGATGGCTCGGCAGGCAAAGGTGCTGGCTACACAAGCCTGGCACCCTGAGTTCAAACCCCAGAAGCCACATAAAGATGGAAGGGGAGAACTGACTCCTGAAAGTTGCCCTCTGATCTCAACATGCTTGCTATCACAAGTATATGCGTGATCCTCCCTAACACACACGTGCACATCCACACTCACAAGAACAAACACACTCACACAACTAGCTCAATCAGTCCGAAGTTTCTCTTGGAAGGAGTAATGACAGGCTCTGGGTCGAGGATAGAGTCCTACATTAGGATGATACCAGATGAACTTTTCACTCTAAGGGGTTGTTTGAAGGTGGAGCACGGTGCTGGAGTACATGCATAGCATGCCCAAGGCCCTGATTGAATCATAGCACGGGGAAAAAAATACGGGTTCACAAGGCTCCACGTCTCCCTGAGGATCTCTGGGCAGTTCATGGTTGCTGGGTGAGAGTCCTCTTCAGTGGTGTAGTCACGTGTCAGTTGCCCATGATCCTCTAAATAACCCCTCCCCCGAGCTCCTGTAAGCAACCCTCATGAAACTCAGAGGTTCACCAAACAGGAAAAGAAAGCAGAAGAGAGATTGGTTGGGAAGAGGAAGGGGACATATGGGAGGGGGGGGGCAAAGGAGGGTAATGGAGCGATGAATATGAGAAAATGCATTGAATATATATGAAAACATCACATATAATCAATACATGCTAATCAAAAAAAACTTTTAAAAAGGGCTAATTTCATGTTACGTGGTTTTCATCTCAAGTTTTAGACGTGTGGTCTCAGAAGCCACCCCCCCCCAACTCGAAGTCCTGTCAACGGCCTTGCTAGAAGGTTTATAGAAGGGCGGAGTCTACGAGCAGATGGTCTCCAACCCACTCACATATAAAAAATGTAGGGTGCCAAGGTCGATGCATGACACAGAAAAGCCATTAGCCAGACGCGAGTCAGCCTGGCTGGGTGCAGCTCAAGTGATTTCTGTTCCGAGGAGATGGATCCAGCATGGCAGGGGTGACTGATTCACAGGCAACCAGCAGGGGTCTGGCAGCCCAGTCTCATTGATCATTCCAGCGGCTCCTCATGGGCCAGTGCAGGGCAGACACCAGCCTTAGCTCACTAGGACAGCGTCAGTCTGTGGGTGGAAGGGTGACCTGCAGATGCTGAGGGTGTGAGACATTCGAGCCCAGACTCAGACATGGGCTCTGCTGGTGTGGCCATTATACGAAGATGGCCATTCAGAAGTTGTCTATTGTTTTATTAATGAAACCCATCTGTGACTCTCAGACCCAAGTAGCAAAGTTTCCCAGTTGAGGAAAGGAACAGATAGTGTTTGAACTACCTAAAAAATGCCGTATCCGGACCCTGGAGAGATGGCTCAGCAGTTAAGAGCACTTGCTGCTCTTTCAGAGAATCTGAGTTCGGTTCTAAGCATCTACATCCAAGGGCTCATAACCACTTGTAACACCAGCTCCAGGGGATCCAACACTCTCTTCCAGCCTCAGGAGGCACTCATGTACACGTGTATACACATACATGTACACATAAATAGAAGTAAAAAGCCACATGTAAGGTCACCCTAGACCTTTGACATTCTGACTGGAGGGACGGGAGATGGAAGGTTTATTCCTAGGCACACTGAAGACTGAACCCTCGAAAGTGCAGTGTGGTGAGGGCTCACAGCTGAATGCTCAGGATCACACAGCAGTAGGCTGGGCAGGTGGCGGGGGCTGCTCCATCCTTGGGAGACCTGCTTCTCTTTGCCATTCGTACTTGCTGCACCTCTTATTTACTGAAAATGCCACAGCCCAAATGACCACCCCCAAATGAACTTGAGTGTTGGATGAAGGCACTAGATGGCAAAGACTCAGAGGGTTCTGATGACTTCAAGGTCTGGGAGTTATCACAGAACTGACAATTTCGGTGGTGGTGATAGTTCATAGCTTTGCTGACTGCCTGTTGCACTGATGCACTGATTGGCGCTCTGAACTCATTTCTGATGCTTACAATGAGCCAACAAGGTAGGTGCTGATGAATGAGGAAACTGAGTCTCAGAGACATCAAAGATGGTTCATAATTACTATTTTTTTCCTTATAGCCCCAGCTGGCCTGGAACTCCCTATGTAGAGCAGGCTGATTTCAATCTCACAGAGACCTGCCTGCCTCTGCCTCCTGAATGCAGGGATTAAAGGCATGAGCCACCACACCTGGCAGTCTGCAGTTTCTTAATGATAGAGTTGAGATCTGAATAACAAGTCTGATTCTTTCCATTTCACTCAATTTTAGTCTTCCTTTTATTTTTAATGTGTGCTTGTGCTCATGTGTGTATGTACATGTATGTGTTGCATGCACATGAAGGCCAGAGGTCAATTTCAAGTATCTTTCCTCAGACACCATTCACCTTGATTTAAAAAA
>NW_008346898.1:352762-363179 GCF_000622305.1 Nannospalax galili
GTCTTTTTGAAGCAGGGTCTCCCTGTAGCCCCAGCTGTCTTGGAACTCACTATGTAGACCAGGCTGGCCTTGAACTCACAGAGATCCACCTGCCTCTGCCTCCCAAGTGCTGGGACTACAGGTGTGCGCCACTATGCCCAGCTATTTATATATTTTTATTTTGTGTATGAGTGTTTGCCTGCTTGTAAGTAAGTGCACCACATGCATGTAATTCCTACAGAGGCCAGAAGAGGGTGCTGGATCCCCTGGAACTGGAGCTATGGATGGTTGCTAGCCACCATTTGGGTATTGGGAACTGAACCTGGGTCCTCTGTAAGAGCAGTCAGTGCTCTTAACCACTGAGTCATCTCTCCAGTGCCCCCTTTAAATTTGTAATTTAACCCTGACTTGTGAGACAGAGTCTCTCACTGGTCAAAAGTTTGCCAAGTAGTCTAGGCTGGTGACCAGTGTGCTCCATGGATCTACCTGTCTCTGCCTCCTTTGTACTGAGATTACAAACACACATTACCAATCCATCTTTTGTATGGATCCTGGGGATCAAACTCTGGCCATCATGCTTACCCAGGCAAGCACTTCACTGACTGAATCATCTTCCTAGCCTTTCCATCTTTAATAGGTGAATTGCTTTTTTAAAAACTCTGGGTCAGCCAGGCGTAGTGGCGCATGCCTTTAATACCAGCACTCAGGAGGCAGAGGCAGATGGATCTCTGTGAGTTCAAGGCCAGCCTGGTCTACATAGTGAGTTCCAGGACAGCTGGGGCTACAGGGAGACCCTGTCTCAAAAAGACCAAAAAAAAAAGAAAAAGAAAACTGGGTCTACTACAAATAATGAATTACATTAATATATGCATTAACAGTATAGTCCCCTGCTATATATATATATATATATATATATATATATATATGTATGTATGTATTTTTCTGCACTGTATCTTCTTGCTTAGGTTATATGCTCCAAGAATTTACAGTAAGAATTAATTGCATGGGCCAGGCGTGGTGGTGCACACCTTTAATCCCAGCACTTGGGTGGCAGAGGCAGGTGGATCTTTGTGAGTTTGAGGCCAGCCTAGTCTACATAGCAAGTTCCAGTCCAGCTGGAGCTGCAGGGAGACACTGTCTCAAAAAGAAAATTTAAAAAAAAAGTTTTTAAGTTGCCCACAAATTTTTTTGCAGCTCCTAGGTAAAGAGTGGGATGAAATGCTGTTCCAGCATCAGCCAGATCTACTCACGTGTCACCACAGCCGTGTGTCGGGATCCACAGCTGGCCTTGACTGCATCTGAGCCCAGGGGTAGATCCAGTAAAGCTGGGAAGGGTTGGACAGCTATGAAGGGGGCTTGGGCTCCATTCTCAGCCCTGCCATGTGGGTGCTGGGATTCGAACCCGGGTCTTCTGTAAGAACAACCAGTGTTCTTAACCACTGAGCCATCTCTCCAGCCCTAGGAATAATTTTTAAAACATAAGCTTTATATTCATGATAGAGAGCTTGGGAGATGACTCAGTAGGTGAAGTGCTTATTGTGCAAGTGTGAATACCAGAGTTTGGATCTTCAGAACCCATGTAAAATCTGAAAGACATCGTTATGTGTCTACGACCCCAGCAGTCTTACAGCAAGATGGGAGGTAGAGACAGGACCGTCCCCAGAAGCTTACAGGCCAGCTCTTCTGATGTACATGGTGAACAACAAGAAACCCCATGTCAAACAAGGTGGAAGGTAAGGACCAACATTCAGGGCTATAATCTGACCTCCATACATGCACCATGGCACACACAGCAGGCATAGACAGAGACACATACATCTCTCACACACACACACATACACACACAAAGGTGGGTTTTAAATGATTTTATGCTTAACTATGTGTGCGTGCATGTGTCCTCAGAACCCACATAAAGCTAGACATGTAACAGACATCTGTAATCCCAGCATTCCAAGGGGAAGACAGGAGGCAGAAACAAGAGAATTCCCAGAAGTTTGCTGGCCAGTCAGCCTGGTGTACAAAGGAGTAAACAATAAAATCTCTGTCTAAACAAGGTGGAAGGTAAGGACCAACATTCAGGGCTATAATCTGACCTCTATACATGCACCATGGCACACACAGCAGGCATAGACAGAGACACATACATCTCTCACACACACACACATACACACACAAAGGTGGGTTTTAAATGATTTTATGCTTAACTATGTGTGCGTGCGTGTGTGTGTGTGTGTGTATGTGAGTGCAAGTGTCCTTGGAGGTCAGAAGTGTTGGATCCTCTGGAGCTGAAGTTATAGGCCATTTGGAGTCACCCAACATGGGTGCTGGGAATTGAACCTGTGTCCTCTAGTCCCCTTTGCTTTCTCAGCTAGTCCAATCCCATTTCCAAACATATGATGGGACACACGGGAACCACTGTTGTACCTCAAGCATGGTCAGCTCTAGACCTTGTTCCCTGATGACCTGCCCCACGTGAGCAATTTGAATTTAGATCTACTTTGGCCTTTCCCATCAAAATGGATGGATTCCACCTAACCTAAGTGGACCACGTATTCTTTTTCCATCCATGAAGTGTGCCTGATGCCTGCTGTGGCTGCTGCTCTCTATATGACATTGTAAATAGGGAAAAAGCAAAAGTTGATATGAAAGGTCGAGTGTGGTGGCGCACGCCTTTAATCCCAGCACTCGGGAGGCAGAGGCAGGCTGATCTCTGTGAGTTCAAGGCCAGCCTGGTCTATGTAGTGAGTTCTAGGCCAGCTGGGACTACAGGGAGACCCTGTCTCAAAAAAAAAGTTGATCCTCATACAGTTCATACAACTCTCAAAGCTTTTTAGGGAACCTCTCTTCCAGCCTTCTCCATTCTCATACATGCACCTCAAAGCATGACAAAGTGACTGCTTCACAGCGGCAAAGAACACACTGAGAAGAACATTTGAAGGGTCCACCACCCGAGATTCAGGTCCCTTACCAGCTTCATGTCAAGTGGTATCAAAATTCAAATTGTACACAGAGAAGGAGTTGTGCTGGTGCAGACTTTCACAACCCTGGCTCAGCTAGAGGCTGCAGCTGTCTTCTGCAACCACAGAACAGCCAAGGCAGCAGGACTGCTGTGCAGTTGGAAACCAACGTGCTGGCATCTCCTTTCAAATAAAGTTTTATTGGAACACAAAGACATTTACTTATTCTAGGGCCTCTTTTGTTTAATAGTGGCAGAGGGGAGGGGGTTTTCAGAGACTTTTATGAGGTCTCAAAGCTGGAAGAAGTTGCTCTCTGGCCTCTCACAGAAAAAGTTGGGTGACTTGTGTTCTATTTCACAGATCCAACCTCAGTTGTTCACCTAGTAATTAACTGTCTAGTATGAGAGCTACTTATTATACATATATATGTAGCGAGCATTTGACATGTTACTTACGCAAAGGAGGAACTTGATTTTAAGTTAAATTGAAATATGGAGACTTGACTCAGTTATCAGAAAACTTTCATACATGTAAGCTTATTCTTTTTGGTTTTGTTCATTTGTTTGCTTACTTGCTTGTTGTAAGACCAGGGTCTCATGTAGCCCAAGCTGGCCTGGAATAAACTAGTCATGTAGTCAAGGATGACTCTGAATTACTGATCCTCATGTCTTTACCTCCCAAGTACTGGGAATAGAAGTGTGCAAATCTACTTTTTAAATGTATTATATATATATGAGTGTTTTGACTGCATGTATGTAAGTGCACCACATGTGTACAATGCCTGTGAAGGCCAGAAGGAGATGTCCGATCCCCTGGAAATGGAGTTATGGGTGTGTGTGGGGGGGGGGTAGGGGTGGGGAGCTCCACTATCAGAAGTGGTAGTGTATGTCTGTAATCCCAACTCTTGGGAAGTGGAAGCAGGAGAATCAGTAGTTCAAGGTCATCCTTGGGTATTCAATGAGTTCAAGGCCAGACTGAGCTAAATGAGACATACCTCAAAAAAAGAAAACGGGCTGGAGAAATGGCTCCGTGATTAAGAGCATTTGTTGTTTTTACAGAGGACCTGGGTTTTGTTCCCAGCATCCACATGGCAGCTAACCACTGTCCCTAACTTCCTGGATTCCAGGGGATCCAATGCCCCTTTCTGGCCTCTGTGGGCATTGCACACATGTGGTACACTTACATATATGCAAGCAAAATACTCACGCACATAAAATACAAATAAACAAAATTAAAATAAAAGATTTTTAGAAGTTGGGCGGGCTGGCACATGCCTTTAATCCCAGCACTTGGGAGGCATATGCAGGTGAGTTCCAGGCCAGCCTGGTCTACATAACAAGTTCTAGGCATGAGTTCTAGGCCAGCTGGGGCTACAGGGAGACCCTGTCTCAAAAATACTATGTATATATACATATAAATACTATATATATAAATATAATAAATAAAAAAAATTTTTAATGTGACTATTGGCAAATTTGAGACCCCACAGGTAGCTCTACCTTGCTTCTCACATAGTCTTGCTGAACAGTGTTGGTGTAGACTCTAACCTACAGTAACTGGGATTCAAAGTGAGCCCATTTTGTCATGCTCAAACCTCTGGGAGGCTGGCTGGTCAGGAAGCAAGGCCTGACCAAGGGTTTCTGAGTGCTTTCAAGCCAGCATGGTAAAGCACTGGTAATTAGGGATGCTTTGGGAGAGGCCTCCCTTCCTCAGGACCAGCTATTACCTGGGCCTCCTGAGAGGGTGATAATTGTTTCCCTATGGGAAAGCGCTGCCTTGTCAAGATGAAACTTTGAGCTGGTGTCCTCATTCTGCCTTTGACTTAGCTTTGTAACCTTAAGAGGATTCACACATCTGAGACACATTTTGCAATCATCAAAATGGAAGTAATAAAACCCTCACAGGGCACAGGAAGGATTGAATGAGAACTCACTAATTCAAATGCTTCAGAAATCACCAGACTGTACAAACTGTCAGGACTACAGAGCATAACACTTGGTACCATGTGAGACCTGGGCTTGCAGATCTGTTCTAGTCTCATCCCTCTTAGAGTTCTATGAAACATAAGAGAATGAGGCATCTGCTGTAGACTAGAAACCAAACAAAATGCAACACCAACCTGAGTCGGGCATGACAGTATACACCTAGCATCACAGTGCTAAGGAGGCTGAAGGAGGATCTCGAGTTCAAGACCAGCCTGGGCTACATAGTAAGACCCTATCTCAAAAACCAAACCAATTAAACAAACAAAACAAAACCCAAATGAAAGTTAGATGAGATACTTTCCAAAAATATTATAAAAAAGCCAGGGCATGTCCATTGAAATGAGGGACTTATTATTGCCATGTTCATTAGACACCAAAACCTGGATGGTAATTATCAGATTGTGGAGTGGAAGAATGGGGTGAAGTGTTTAATGGCTTCAGAGTTCCAGTATAGGATGGTTCCAAAAAAGTTAGAGGGTCTAGAGAGATGGCTCAGTGGTTGAGGGTACTGGCTGCTCTTGCAGAGAACCTGGGTTCAGTTCCCAGCACCTACATGATGGCTATCGATCATCTGTTACTCCAGTTCCAGGGGATACAACTTCCTCTTCTGGCCTCTGAGAGTACTAGGCATACACATGGTATACATACATATATGTAAGCAAAGATACACATAAAATAAACTTTTTTTTAGAAACAGTTGGGCCAGTGAGATGGCTCAGCAGGTAAAAGCACTTGCTGTAAAGCCTGATGATGTAAATTGAATCCTTGGGACTCATGGGATGGAGAAAACTGACACATGGAAGTTGTCCTGTGACCTCCACATATGTACCATGGTATATATGCCCACACACATAACATATGAATAAATATAATTTTTTTAAAGCTCTGGAAATCAATGGTGGGGCTGGTTAGGTAGCAATGTGGATATGCTTCATGTCACCGGAGTTACAATAAAAATGATTAAAAGATTATATTTTAGGTTATGTGTATTTTATCACGACTTTATTACATTTTTAAAAGGCCTTGAGAGCATGCCGTTTTTCAGCAAGGGTGGCTCCCTCCTCAATGTGGCCATCCAGCCCCTTACTTCTTTTTTTTTTTTTTTTTATGATTAAGAAAAACTGTTGCACCAAGCATGGTGAATAACCCATTAACCCTAGCACTCTGGAGGCAGAGGCAAGTGAATCTCTTTGAGTTTCAAACCAGCGTGATCTACAAAGTGAAACCCTGTCTCAAAAAAAGGAAAAAAGGGAGTGAAGAAAGAGTGAGAGAAAAAAAAAACTATTTGGACTGGGGGTGTAGCTCAGTCAGTCAAGAGCCTGCTTAGCATGCACGAAGCCCTGGGTTTAATCCCCAGCAAATAAAACCAAATGTGATGATGCACACTTGTAATCCCAACACTTAAGAGGTAGAGGTAGGAGGATCAGGTGGTTCCAGATCATCCACAGCTACATAGTGAATTCAAGGCCAACCTGAGCCACATGAGGTCCTCGTCTCAAAAAAACCAAAACAAAACAAAAAAAAAAATAAAACTTTTTTTTTAAAGACAGGAATCTTTACATTTTACTATTGTATGCATCTGTGGTTAGGAAGCTTATGAAACCAAAGGACAGGAGAGATAGACAACGACTTCCCATACTGTCTCCCTGACTTTCACAATACCAGAGGAACTGTTATTGGCTAGACCACTAAAGGAACTATCATTCCTGGGCCCTGAACCTAGGGGTCATTCACATGAGCATTCTAGAGGATTCTCATGGTAGATGCTCCAAGTGACAAAGGGCTTCCAGTGCCATGTTGTGACAGTGATCTTGTGTGCTGTGTAGCTTTAGTGTCAACTTGACATACCTGGGTTGAGGGAGCCTCAATTGGGGAATTGCCTCCATTGAACTGGCCTGTGGCTATGTCTGTGGAGCAGCTCCTAGATTGTTGAAGTGATGTGGGAGGGCCTAGCCCATGGTCGGTGGTGCCACCCCTGGGCAGGTGGGCCTGTGTTGCATAAGAAAGCAAGCTGAGCAAGGGCCAGGGGAGCAAGCCAGTAAGCAGCATTCCTCCATGGCCTGTGCTCCAGCTCCTGCCTCCAGGTTCCTGCCCTGAGTTCCTACCTTGGGTTCCCTGATGAACTGCGACCTGGGAGATGGAAGCTGAATAAACCCTATCCTCCCCATGTTGGTATTGGTCAAAGTGGTTTGTCACAGCAATGGAGACACAAACTAGAACACCTTGGCAAAAGGGAGATTAGCTGAGCACAGGTGTATCTTGGTCTCTTTAACCTTAACACTATGTATGCGTGTTCCTTACTGACCAGCCTCCTTTCAGCCGCTTCTCTGACTGGGGTTCTCCCCAAGACCAACTTTACCCCAAGACCAGCCTCAGCTTCCTTTCCTTCGTGAAAGTACTGTGGTTTTCTGTTTCTTTGTTTTTCTTTTCCTGACTTGGAATCTACCCAGCATAAGCTTCTGGGCTCAGAGATTCAATGTGCAGATTTCTCCATACAGACGGGTAAATTTTGTTTTTAAAGGTGTAAAGTTCTTGGGTGTTTTGTCAGGTGTCACTCTGCCAGGTCAATAAACCACAAAAACCAATATCCGATCGCACAAAGAAAATCCAACCTGCGGCTCCCATTTTGGGATATCAGCACATCAGTGCGTTTATCTTTCCTCCTGGACTTTTATAAGCAGCGCTCGGAGGTGTCTTGTTTCCGTGGTGCCTGTGTCATTATGCTAGGACACAGGAATGAAAAAGCTGATGAAAAGATTTTAAAAGGAGCTGGGTTATTGACATTTAACTTTAAAAAAATATCTTTTTGTGACAAACTCATAAACAACCCTGCACAATGATACTTAACCCGTTCCAAGTTTTAGAGGACAGAACAGAGTAGAAAGGGCGGGCTCGGGGTTGGCTTCATGGGTGCAAGCTTGGTGCTGTCCCTGCGAGTGGCTGCAAAGCAGGCACGGGAGAACGCCCCATTCCGCCCAGCCACAGGCGTTTCCATGCACTTTACAGGGAAGGATAAGAAAGTGCACAAGTGCCTTCCATGGAGGGCGCTCACATTCAGGGGAGGTATTCAAGCCCCCAAGGATTCCTTTGACTCACAAGCTGAGATGCTAATACGACTGTATGTCCCAGCGTCAGCTGAGGTTTTGGGTGCGTTATGCCCTTGCATTTATAAATAAGAAGCTGGTTGGGGGGAGCGGAGGGAGGCGAGCATTAGTGGAATCCCAGAAGAACCATTAAGAGAGCAAAGGCAGAAACTTCTAGAAGGCAAGGTAAAACCACAAGAGAAGTTTCCTTAGAATAAAGTGGGTTTTCTCCCTAGAATAAAGTGGGTTTTCTCCCTAGAATAAAGTGGGTTTACTCCATACATGGGTTCTGGGACAGTCTTGCTACTTGAGTCTTATGCATTCTGGATCATTCTTTTGTGTGTATATTTGTATGGGTGTGCATGTGTGTGTGTGACATCGGGTGTTTTCCACAATCACTTTCCACCTTGTTTTCTTTCTCATTTTTATTTGGGTGCGAGGTTCAAACTTGGGTCTTCTGTAAGAACAGCCGATGTTCTTAGCCGCTGAGCCATCTCTCTAGGCCCCACTTTGTTGTTGTTGTTTTTTTTTTTTTTTTTTTTTTGAGACAAGGTCTCTTGCTGAACCTAGAGTTTGCCAGTTGAACTAGACTGAACGGTTTGCAAGTTCTGGGATCCTCCTGTCCCTGCCTCCCCAGTGCTGGCATTACAGGCTCCTGCTGCCATGTTCAACTTTTTAAAAAATCATTATTTTTATTTAATGTGTATGAGTGTGTTGTTTACATGAAGGTAGGTGGACTCATGTCACACAATGCCCACAGAAGACAGAAGAGGGCACTGAATCCCCTGGAACTGGAGTTAAGGACCGTTGTTAGCTGCCATATGGGTGCTGGGAATCAAACCTGGGTCCTCTGTAAGAGCAGTCAGTGCTCTTAACTGCTGAGCCAATTTTCCAGTCCCCATGTTCAACTTTTTAAATGGTTCCTGGAGACCCAAACTCAAGTCTTCATGCCTATGTAGGAAGAACTTTACTCACTGAGTCATCTCCCCAGTCCCTGGGTCACCAGAGGCAGGTGAACAACAGACCCTGTGGTGGGCAAAGAAAAGGGTTTCTCTGCCTTGAAGACAACACAGCTGCAGGAGCTCTGTGCATTCATCAGAACTTTCTAGCGATTTGCCAAGCAAATGTGAAGTAGATCACAACTCAAGTAAATGGAGAGGTCTGATGACAGACCTGACCTTTAGCAAGCAAAGGAGGTGTTTACTATGGAACAGAAAACCACAGCCAATCCCAGGACTTGAAAGCAAGTATAGCAACACGGGATTTTTCTGGGACATATAACCTGTGCCATCTACTTGTGAGTGCTTATCTTAGTACCTTGACCTGATATCAAGATATTCCCAAGAGAGAGAGTCATCGATATCAAGCTAAGAGGGTCTTTTTAGAATGAGAGAACCCTGCTTCTCTGTCAGTGTCCCATGGTGTCTAGCTAAAAGAAGACATACACTTTCAGGAATGAGAGCAGTTAGTGTCTGTGTCTTGGAGACCTTGGGCAAGCAGAAGGGGAAAGCACTTGCTGCTCCACAGGCAGTTGGACAAAGGCAGTTTTTAATGTCCTGAGTGATTCTAATCATTCCATGCCTGTACAAACAAGACCTCAAGAGCATCTGAAGGTCACCAAACTGCTTGGCTTGCTTCAGTACAAGCCTGCGGAGTAAGTGGTGTGTCGCTCTAGGAACCTGGAAGTGAGGGGACTGGGGGGTGAAAAGTTACATCTCAGAGCTGAGTCTGGAAGGCTCAGGTGGCTTTCCTCACCTCATTTTGGAGGAGAGACCTGGCTTCCACAGGCACAGGGTGTTCATAGACAGAAAAGGTATGTAACTGGCTATAGGGAACCCTGTGAGGGTTAATATTGACTGTTAACTTGACAGGATCTAGAATTGCCTAGGAGATATACCTTTGGACATGTGTGTGAGGGAGTTTCTAAACTGGGTTAATTAAGGTGAGAAGACCCACCCTAAATGTGGGTCCATGCCATAGGATAGAGTGTCCATGAGTGGCACCATGCCATAGGATAGTCTCAGACCAAATACAAAGGAGAAATGAACCGAACAGCAGCATTTGTCTCTCTCTGCTCCCTGACAGGGAATGCAATGTGACCAGCTGCCTCATGCATCTGTTGCCATGACTCCACCCACCCTGCGACTGACTGTATCTTGTGAAACTGTAAAAGTAGTACACATACATACATGTAAGCAAACACTCATACATATTAAATAAATAATAAAAGTCTGAAGACTCTATGAACTGGTGGCAAGCAGGTCCCTGTATAAAACCATGGTGAAGTATAATTTACTACAGTTCCAGAGTTGGGGAGAAAAAAAGGGTACAGGGGCTAGAGAGATGGTTCAGTGGTTAAGAGCACTGGCTGCTCTTGCAGAGGACCCAGGTTCAGTTCCCAGCACCCACATGG
>NW_008346898.1:363388-399383 GCF_000622305.1 Nannospalax galili
ACCCTAAATGTGGGTCCATGCCATAGGATAGAGTGTCCATGAGTGGCACCATGCCATAGGATAGTCTCAGACCAAATACAAAGGAGAAATGAACCGAACAGCAGCATTTGTCTCTCTCTGCTCCCTGACAGGGAATGCAATGTGACCAGCTGCCTCATGCATCTGTTGCCATGACTCCACCCACCCTGCGACTGACTGTATCTTGTGAAACTGTAAAAGTAGTACACATACATACATGTAAGCAAACACTCATACATATTAAATAAATAATAAAAGTCTGAAGACTCTATGAACTGGCGGCTCTGCCCTCATCTTTGGTCTTCCTGCAAGCAGGTCCCTGTATAAAACCATGGTGAAGTATAATTTACTACAGTTCCAGAGTTGGGGAGAAAAAAAGGGTACAGGGGCTAGAGAGATGGTTCAGTGGTTAAGAGCACTGGCTGCTCTTGCAGAGGACCCAGGTTCAGTTCCCAGCACCCACATGGTAGTTAACAACCATTCATGACTCCAGTTCCAGGGGATCTGATTCCCTCTTCTGGCCTCTGAAGGCAGTGCATGACACAGGCACATTTACATCCATGCCCACAAAACACTCAAACACATAATGTAAGATAGAAGTGAATAAATAGAAAGCATAAAGCAGGCAAAATGATGAATGGGAAAATTGTTCTTCAGAGAATTTTCTTTTTTTCTAGAAGTAAAATAGGCATAATACAAAATTTGCCATTTTAACTTTTTTCTCTTTTCCTTTTTTCTTGGCTGTACTGAAGAGTGAAACCAGGGCCTTGAATATGCTGAGACTTTACCACTGAGCTACATCCCCAGCCATGTTTAATCACTTTTGTTTGTGTGTATGTCTCATGTAGCCCAGGCTGGCCTCAAACTTGATATGTAGCCAAGGATGTCTTGGAACTCATCCTCTTGCCTCTCCCTCCTGAGTGCTGGGACTACAGACTTGCACGTAAGTGCTAGAGATGGAACCCAAGATATGCATGCTAGACAAATAGTCTACACAGTGAGCTATATCCCCAGCTCCTGCATGTCTATTTTGAAACAGGAGCTCATGTAGCCCAGGAAGGGCCTCAAACTCCTTAAGTAGCTGCAGGCTTTGAACCCCTGATCTTCCTGCCTCTACCTCCTGAACGCTTGGATCACAGATTTGTGCCACCATACCCACCCTAACCACTTTAAGTATACAATTCATGTCATTAATTGCATTCATAATGTTATAGAGCCATTGCCACCATCGATCCCCAGAATGTTAGGTCATTCTGTACATTTGGTACATAACAACTCCCCACTTCTCCCACTTCCTGGAAGCATCTATCCGATTTCCTGTCTCTATGAATTTGCCTACTCCAAATGCATCATGGAAGTAGAATCATACATTTGTCCGTTTGTTTCTGTGTGTAGCACGGTATTTTCAAATGTCATAACAGTTCATCATGATCATCCCTGTGGCAGCATGTGACAGAATCTTCCTCCTTTTTAAGGCTGAGTAATATTCCACTGCATGACAGACCACAGTGGCTACCCATCCATCTGTAGGGAGACATGTCAGCTGCTGTTACCTCCTGGCTATTGTGAATGATGCTGCAATGAGCCTGAGTTATCCACAAATCTGTTTGAGTCTCTCTGCTTTGTTTTTCGCAGCATAGACCAAGAGGTAGAAAGCTGGATCCCACATTAACCCTATGTTTAACTTTGAATTTTTCTTACATTTTATTTAGTGTGTGTGCGTATGGGTATGGGAGAACACCACATCATCTGTGTGGAAATCAGAAGACAACTTGTGAGAGTTGGTTCTCTCCTTCCACCACGTGGGTCCCAGGTATTGAACTCAAGTCACCAGGCTTAGTGGAAGGTGCCTTTACCCACTAAGCCATCACACAGGTCCCCTATGCTTAACTTCTAAAATGTTATTATTGTATATTAATTGTACAAAAGGATTCCTAGGACAGTTTCACACATGTATATAATGTACTTTCATCAAATTTGGCTCCCTCATGCCCATCATTTGTCTCTGATCCCTTCCCTGTGTCTCCTTTATCTTCTCAAGTGTTTATCTTCTATTACCATGTCTTAAAAAAAAAATCTAGATGATACATGAGAAAAAACGTGTTATTTGTCTGAGTCTCGTTTATTTCAGTTAATGTGATGATCTCCAGTTCCACCCATTTCCCCCTGCAAATGTCCTGATTTCATTCTTTTTCACAGCTGAATAAAACTCTTTTGTATATATGTACCATTATATTTTTTTATCCGTCTCTTTTTGTTGTTATTGTTGATCTTTTTGAGGCCAAGTCTCCCTGTAGCCACAGCCGACCTAGAACTCACTATGTAGACCAGGCTGGCCTCCATCTCACAGAGATCTGCCTGCCTCTACCTCCCAAGTGCTGGGATTAAAAGATGTGCACCACCATGTCTGGTGTTCCATTCATCTCTTGATGGTACTCTAGGCTGGCTCCATACTTTGCGAATAGTACAATAATAAACATGGATACGTGAGTATCTCTGTGGTGACCTAAAATCCTTCAGGTATACTCCCAGGAGTGGTAAAGCTGGGTCACATGGTAATTCTAGCTTTAGATTTTGAGGAACTGCCATACTGATTTCCATAATGGCAGAACTAATTTCCATTCCCACCAGCAGTAGAAGTGGGCTCCTTTTCCCCCTCGACATCCTCCCAAGCATGAGTTCTTATTCATGTTCTTGATGACAGCCATTCTGACTGTGAGGAGGATTCTGCATTTCCGCATGGAACCCTAAGCCCCCCAGGGCTTAACGTTTTGAGGAACCCTCAAACTACTTCCACAGCAGCTGCCCCTCTTATTTTCCCATTGGCGACACACAGGGGTTCCAGGTTTCCCACACTCTGTTCATCTTTCCTATTTTAAACCAAAGTCATCCTGATGGGTGTGAAGAGGCCACAGGATGTTTTAAAATCAGCTCTAAGTTTTTTCCTGGATCTCTAATTCTTGCAAAGTCCATCTGAGGTGCTGTGTAGACACCAAACTCCTTTCCAAGGAAGTGCAGACAGCCCTGTACGAGGTTTCCACCGAGGAACTGATGTAAGGCAGTAGATTCACATTCATGAGCTGAAATAGCTACTTTTCCGGTGTCTCCACAATGCTCTGGTGACAAATATAGATAAACTCCATGTGGTAGGTCACTTCAAGGTGGAAAAACCCAAACACAATTACAGCTAAGTCTTTGTAAGGGCACCTCAAGAAGGCAGCTAGGAGTCATTACTGTGGGGAGCCCGGGTGGTGGGGGTGGGCACAGCCTGAAAAGGCCCTGCTGTCTTCCTGTTACAGATGTTCTCTGAGTTCTGATGGCCCAGCCAGGACAACAGAAAATCATAGAATCACAACGGAGAAGGGCAGCAGAGTCCTACAGAATTCATTTACGAATTACATGTAGATAATTTATACTCAAAGAGTTGGGATGAAAAAGCCCTTCTTATCAGAATGGAACTCTCTTCTCCTTCCTCCTCTTGCAATCTCCCCCCACCTCCTCCTCTTTTCCCTCCCTTCCTCCTTCCGTTTCTCTTCTTTTTCCCCATCTGCCTCCTCCTCCTCCTCTCCCTCCAACCTCTTCCTTCCTTTCTTCCTCCGCTCCTCTTCCTGTTCTACCTTCTGCATCTTCCTCCTCCTCCCTCTCTTCTCGCTCGCGTTCTTCTTTCTCCTCCTCTTCCTCCTCGTCTCTTTTCTCTCCCTTCTCTTCCTCCCCCTCCTCCTCCCTTTTCTTTTTGGTAGTGTTGAGGACAGAACCCAGAGCCTCACAGATGCTAAGCCAGGGGTTCCGCCACCCAGCTGCCCTGTAGCCCCCACAGTACTCCTGACCATTGACCTTTTTCATGCTTTTCTTGTGGACTGTCACCACTCTATCTCAGATGCTCTTGAGAAAGTAATCTTGGAAACGGTTTTAAGCTCTGTACTAGATGACACAGGTGCTGCTCACACCTTTTTAAAGTACACAATCCAGTGATTTTTTTAAATTTATTCACAAGGTATGCAACTGGCGTCTATATCTAATTCTAGAATGTTTTCATCACCCCAAATGAAACTCCAGGCTCATGAACTGTCACTCCCCATTCTCCTGGATTCCAGACTAATGGGATCTAATGCAATCATTAATCTATTTCCTATCTCTATGGAAGTGCTTATTCTGGGCATTTCTTATAAATGAATCATAGAGTATAGATCCTTTCATAATGGGTTTCTTTTATTTACCACTTTTTAACATATGACCCATGTTGTGGCAAAAACCAGTGCTGCCTTTTCAGTGCTGAATGCCATTCTACTGTATGGGCATACCACATTTTGTTTATCCACCACCTGTTGCTGGACATTTGGTGTGTTTCCATCTTCTGGCTGTTATGAATTATGCTGGATGAATACTTATGCACGAGTCTCTGTAGGGATGTGTATTTACATTGCTCTTTGGAATTGTGTGGTGATCACATATTTAATCTGTTAAGGAACTGTCAGATTTTTTTGAAGCAGCTACATCCCTCTACATTCCACTCTGCAATGTCTCATACTCTTTTTGGATAGTTTTCAGGTATCTATAAAAGCAAGAACATGGGGCTAGAGAGATGGCTCGGTGATTAAGAGCACTGACTGCTCTTGCATAGGACCCGGGTTTGATTCCCAGCACCCACATGGCAGCTAACTATCTGTAACTCCAGTTCCAGGGGATCTGATGCCTCTTCTGACCTCTGTGGGCATTGCATAGCATAGGTGCACCTACCTATGCTATGTGCAAACATGAGGATCTGAATTTGGAACCCCTAGAACCCACATAAAAAGCAGTGCTTGTAATCCAGGAGGTGGGAGGAAGATCCCTGGGCCTTAATTGCCAGCTAGTCTTGATGAGTTCCAGGTTCAAAAAGAGAGAC
Organism: Nannospalax galili; assembly: GCF_000622305.1. Classification (NCBI taxonomy): domain Eukaryota; kingdom Metazoa; phylum Chordata; class Mammalia; order Rodentia; family Spalacidae; genus Nannospalax; species Nannospalax galili. The sequence goes on from NW_008346898.1 coordinate 368,292, forward strand.
CCTGTCTCAAAAAATAAGGTGGAAAGCAATAGAGGAAGACTCTCAATGTTGGCCTTTGGCCTCCACAAATGTGCACACACAAATACAAACAAGAATGTAAAACATGCAGCATCCAAGATCAAGAGTAAACAATGGGACACATGTGGCCCTCACATGACTGCCTTACACCTGAGTACATGGTCCATTGAACAAACCCCTAGCAACTTTCTAGTCATGGGTCCTCTTTACATGACACAGCCAGGACGACAAAGACCTCAACTTCACACTTAAGGTGATTAATGTGATATGTGAAAATAGCAGATCCAAATGTGTTAATTACATTGTATAAACCAGAAATATCCAGGGGTTAAGAACAGAGCAGCAGGGGTACAGCTATTGGGGGAGAGACCCCCATAGCCAGTGGCGTTACCTGTGTACTGATAGTAGAAACTAGGTAGGAAGGGGGAGGGGCTGGGGATGTGGCTCAGTAGGTCGAGTGCTTGTCTAGCATTGGAGAAGCCCTGGGTTCAATTCCCAGCACTTGAGAGGTAAGATGCAGGAGGATTAGGAGTTCAAGGTCATCCCTGACTACATACCAAGTTTGAGGCCAGCTTGGGCTACATGAGTCAGAAGAAGGGAGGAGGAGGACACAGTCTGCAAGCCAGTCCTAGAAATTCATTTGCTTACTGCCAAACTTCCTACAGAGACTGCTGTATGACAGCTGGCTTCCCTAGGCCTGAGAGGAATTACAACATTTATACTGTACTGTGAAGAACTGAAGCACGCAGAGGTTAGGTAACGAACCTGAGCTCACTAAGCTAGCAAGCAGTAGAGCTGAGATCTGAACCCAGGCAGTCTAGCTCCATGATCTACTTAGTCATTTATCTCTGGGGTTCCATACTTGACATCCAGGGAAAAGGCCATTTCTAAGTCTAGATATAAGTTTCACTGGAAATAAAGTGACTTTCCTCATTCTTTTCTGCTGATGGCTTTCAGTGATGTAGGAAGGGTTTTTCTAATAAGGTAGAGACAGAGAGAGAAGGTCACTGCAAAAGCCATAGGGTTCAAAATCAGAAGCCAAGAGCCGGAGTTCCCAGGCTGCTCCTGGAAAGTACTCTGGCACCAATTCCCAGAAAACCGTTAAAGGAAGCACACCCGCCAGTGGACGCCCTTGAAGTTTGAAGTATAAATTAAAATTAATGAGTCCACCCCAAACGTGTGGGTGGCAGAGATTCCTGCAGCTGACAGCTGATGTGACAGTTATTTCATGAAAAGGAACAGGCAAATGTCCCCTGCCTTCGGGGCTGGATGTATTTGAATGTGACTCTGTGATTCAAACCACCAGCCTGAAACACCACCCAGAACAAAAGCCAGATATAGACACATCCCGGGAGAAAAAACTCTTCCCTGCAAACTGACAGCAGAAGAGGCGGTGGGTGTCGAACAGATTCACCTGTGTGCAAATTGCCTGTGGGGAATGAGATTTCCAGTGGCCCTTGGGAGGCAAGAACCAAATATCCAAAATCTTTACTATGTGGGGCCTTCCAGATAGCACAGCAGTTAGAGGTGCTTGCCTCCAAGCCTGATAGCCCCAGTTAGATTCCTGGAAGGAGAGGAGAGACTCCTGCAAGCTGTCCTCTGACCACCACTGTGTGCAATGGCACGTGAGCATATAGATGCATATACACTTAAGTAAATAAATAAATGTAACAGTCTTTACTGTGCAATTCCAATGATCTAGCCCCAAGTGTGATATCTTTGCTCATTCCTTTGGAAGAGATGCAGACTGTTAAGCCCACAGGAGCATCCTTGTGACACACCTTAAGAACGTCCCCGCTTCACCCTAGGGTGAAGTCCTGCCCAATGGAAAAGGCTCTGGCCGTGGACTGTCAGGGTCTCCTTCCAGAGCATTTCCTTCTCTTCTGCAACCTCCCTCCCACTCCAGTTCCCAGAGGGAGACATTTCTAAAACCCACCGACAACCCCTCCAGGAGCAAGGCCTTTCTTGCTTTCTCCTGGGCAGATGGGATTTGCATACTGACATATTGTGAATCCAGTCACCCAGGTAACAGGGCTCCAGTTAGCAACAGCAGAATGAAGGTCAGCCCAGTTCCTTCTAAAATTAGAAGTCAGGCAGATCTGATTTTTAACTGTTCAAGGTAGGATGCCCAGCTAGATGTGCAGATGCAATTCTTAGAATGAATTTTCAGATGGGAGACTGAGCACTCGTGAATGAAGGCAAGTTGGGGACATTTCAATGGGATGAGAATGTGGATTCAAGCTGTGGAAGTTGTGGCTCCATGGTTTTCCTGTTTCTGTAAATAACTCTACTGTGGCTCCCAACTCAGGAGTCATCTTGTGCTCTGGTCTCCCTCGACTCTTACAGTCACACCATCACTACAATCTGCTTGGTCCACACCAAGCCGTTTGAGCTTGACTTTACCAAATCTACCAAAATCCCCTCTCCTCATATAGTTGGGGTGAAACAGATCATACTGAGCAGACTTACCTCATCCAGCTTCTCTTTTTGCCCATGTAGGTGTCCCCTCCCCAGGATTTTCCCTGTTAAGTGAGGTGCTGGGTAAACTTTGGGGGTTCCTGAACCATCCTCTTCAATCATCCAATTATTTTTTTAAAACATTTTATTATTTTTATTTTGTGTGTATGAGTGTAATGCCTGGATATAGGTAGATGCACCTGTGTCGAGCAATGACTGCTGAGGTCAGAAGAGGGCATTGGATCCCCTGGAACTGGAATTACCGTTGTTAGCTGCCATGTGGATGCTGGGAATTGAACCTGGGTCATCTGCAAGGGCAGCCAGTCTAAACCACTGAGGCATCTCTCCAGCCCCCAACCATTCATTTCTTGAAGCATCCACGTTCCCAACTCAACTTATGAATGGTATGGTATCTATCTACACCAGCTTTTCCCATAATGACTGTAAGGAAGGATAATTCTGCAGGATGCTGCAAAATAGGGAGGAAAGGACTCTACAGTTTAAAAGAAAAAGTACGGGAAATATCAGGCCATTCAGGGCTAAGTAGATGTGACTTAAACATGTGGAGAGCCTTTGCAGCACTGGTGTGCACCACGAGTCACTAACTTCACCTCTTTTTGCACATTTACCTTGTGTACCTTTCTTGGTGTCCCCTTTGTGACCCACAACATATTACAGACAAGCTGCGCTTCATCTCTACAAGGCATCTACCAACTCACATACTGCTTTGTGACAGCTCTTCCATTATATTTTAAAGTGTTTATCTTTTACTTCATGTTTTTAATGATTACTGGAAGTTTTATCTTTGTACCTAACACAGTATGTAATGTTCATGTCTCCTTTACCACAATGGAAGTTGCTCCAAGAGTGAGTTACACATTTGGATTTTCTGCTTTATCTTCTGTCCCAGCGTCAATCTGACCAAAGCTTAGATACTTATGATACTCTGAAGAGCTGAATGAATGAATGGATGAATGGATGGAGATTATCTCCCCAGCTGTTTAATAAACCCCTTCAGGATAGGAGCTACATTCGGAACATTTTCTACATACCCATTGCGTCTAGAAAATCACTGCTTTTCTTCTTCCTTTCCTTCTTCCCTTCCCTTCCTGTCTCTCTCCCTTCCTTCATCCCTTCCTGACTTCTTCTTCTTTGAGACAGGTGTCATTACATCGTCCAGGCTGGCCTTGAACTGACCATTGACCAGTTTCAGCCTCCTGAGTGCTGGGGTTATAGATGTGCACCACACCCAGCAAACCCATCTTTTCTTCTACTATAAGAATTGATATACTTCTTAAAAATTAAATGTTCTTGAAACTATGAATTGGGCAGCAATGGTGGCCTGGGCACTGGGGTTGTGAGAACAAAAGAACACCCTTGTGATCAACGCTCAGATTCTAGCAAAGGGAACAGACATACGAAGAAGAACAATAATAAAAATGCACGCCTTTAATCCCAGTACTTGGGAGGCAGAAGCAGGTGGATCTCTGTGAGTTCAAGGCCAGCTTACTCTACATAGCGAGTTCCAGGTCAGTTGGGGCTACAAGGAGACCCTGTCTCAAAAAGACCAAAAATAAATAAATAAATAAAATTTAAAATCACATATGGATACTCTAAAAGGAAGTTCAAAAAGATGGAGCAAAAAGACGGAGTTCTCCCCTCCCCTGGTACTTGGAGGATGTGAAGCTTGGTACTGTTGGCTTGTTTGATGATGGGATCTGATGTGAGGTGCTAGACCATGTTTGAGGGGTGGGCAGGAGAAGCTGTCAGTGCCCCTGGGCTGTGCAGCCTTGTTTCCCCTGAGAGAACCATGCTAAGCAGCTGCCAGCTTCCTCTGTCTCCAAGTCCATAGCCAAGCCTGATCCTTAGTATCTTACTCATTTGAGAGAGAGGATTCGGGAGTTCGAGGAAAGGGAAAGGATGGAAGCATCCCTCATGTCCCTGAGAACTAGGGCCTGGCCAAGTCTCCCTCACTCACTGTGCCTTCCTGGGCAGGATGCCCCAAGGCAGGAGAATCCTGGGACTCTGCTGATTGTACTGTGGGGAAAACTTGGAGGTGCTGGAGAGGACAGACAGGTCAATGCTCCAAGGTGATGGCTCAGTGTTCTTCCTTTCAACCCATTCGGAACAATAGTTCTGATCTTTGGGGGTTAGGTTCTGGATGGAATATTCCTCTGTCCAAGCTACACAGTACAGAGCTTTAGAAACTCAACTCCATAATGACTGTACTGGATAGCTTTAGTGTCAACTTGACACACCTGGATTGAGGGAGCCTCAATTGGGGAATTTCCTCTATTGGACTGGCCTGTGGCCATGTCTGAAGGGCATCTTCTTGATGAGTGATGTGGGAGGGCCCAACCCACTGTGGGTGGTGCCACCCCTGGGCAGGTAGGCCTGTGTTGCATAAGAAAGCAGGCTGAGCAGGGGCCAGGGGACAAGACAGTAAGCAGCATTCCTCCATGGCCTGTGCTCCAGCTCCTGCCTCCAGGTTCCTGCCCTGAGGTCCTACCTTGGGCTCCCAGATGAACTGTGACCTGGGATATGTAAGCTAAATAAACCCTTTCCCCCCCAAGTTGGGAGTGGTCAGAGTGCTTTGTCACAGCAATGAAGAACAAGCTAGGACAGAAATTCATACCAGGAGTGGGGTTTTGCTGTGACAGACCTGACCCAGTTGTTTTGGGGAGGACTGTGGAAATGTTTGGAACTTTGGTCTGGAAAAGCCATTGAGTGCTCAGAGTTTGTTGCTGTGGAGCTTGGAACAGTTATGCTGAAAGGCCTGTGAAGCTTCAAAGGGAGGCAGAGACTATCAGGGCTGTTCTTGTGATATTTTGAATTGAGAATCTGTGGGTTCTGGTCAACTGGGGCTGAAGAATCAGCTGTGATTAAGAAGAGACCAGAACCTGAAGCAAAACCTTTGCTTTACTGGACAATTGATGCTGGTTAGCTGGGGCTGAAAGTCAGCTGTAAGTAACAAGAGACCAGCATCACTGAGGTGAAGTCTTCTGGGAGGTATTTCCTCAGAGTTAGCACACAGAGGGGACCTGAACCTCTATCTTAAGCTGGAAGCAGGACTTGGAAATGTGTAAGAGTCTCCTGCATGGTTCTGGTGTTGAAAGCATGAAGGGGTCACAGAGAGCAGCTGAGGCTTGGCACTCTGAGAGGCCAGGAAAGGCCATAGGTGAAAGTGCAGTTTCAGTTGCAGTGAAGACCCCAGGATTGAAGGGGTCATGGAGAGAATCTGAGGCTTTGCACCCCAGAGGCAAGAAGAGGCCATTGGTGAAGGTGTAGCCTCAGTTTCAGTGGCGACCCCAGCTTTTTGGAGATGCTGGGACCATGGGACGACCACCAAGGACAGCAGTAGGTGTGGAATGGAGCTGGCCTGGGTCTGCAAGACGAGCTGAGTGTGTTGTGGACGGCAGAGTCAGTGAAGTGGAGCTGCCAGAACCCTTTGGAGCCCAGATGGTGAGTGAATCCCAGATGTCCAGCTTCGAACTACTTTGCTGGACTTTGGTTTTGCTTAGGTGTGCCTGAATTCTTCCCTTTGAAATAAGACAGTACTTGTTTTGGATTTTATAGAAACCCACCCACAATTCAGAGACTATTAAGAGATTAAGAACTTTTAAGTGTTTGGATTTTTTAAGGACTGTGGGGTTCTTAGGTTGTACTATCTTATGTTGTGATATTAGTGTTAATATTGTGTCTTGGGGACAAAAATTGGAAAGTTTATGGTTTAATAGTGATGTTTGTGTGTCAAGTTGACAAGGGGTAAATTGTGCTGGATAGCTTCAGTGTCAACTTAACACACCTGGGTTGAGGGAGCCTCAATTGGGGAATTGCCTCCATTGGACTGGCCTGTGGCCATGTCTGAGGGGCATCTTCTTGATGAGTGATGTGGGAGGGCCCAGCCCACTGTGGGTGGTGCCACCCCTGGGCAGGTGGGCCTATGTTGCATAAGAAAGCAGGCTGAGCAGGGGCCAGGGGACAAGCCAGTAAGCAGCATTCCTCCATGGCCTGTGCTCCAGCTCCTGCCTCCAAGTTCCTGCCCTGAGGTCCTACATTGGGCTCCCAGATGAACTGTGACCTGGGAGATGTATGATAAAATAAACCCTTTCCTCTCCAAGTTGGTAGTAGTCAGAGTATTTTGTTACAGCAATGAAGAACAAACTAGGATAATGACTGAGTCTCATCTCTGGGGTAAGGCCCAGGCAACAATATTCTTTTAAGCTCCTTTAAGGTAAAGGTAGTAGGGGCCTCTGGAGCACCTCTTCGGGCAGATAGTTAGAACATCCCCATTGCCTCCAGGAGGGTTAGCCAATGGCTAAAATGATGAAATATATTTTCTTGCCCAGTTAAACACATAAAAATGTTCTTTTCTTTCTTTTGCATGCACACTCACATGTGTTCATGTCCTCATATAAAGTACATGTGCACACCTGTGTGTACTCAGAGGGTGACCTCAAGTGTCATTCCTCAGGTGCCTTCCACCTTTGTCTCTCATTGGCCTGGAACTCTGCCAAGTAGGCTGGGTTGCTGGCTGAGTCCCAGAGATCTACCTGTCTCTGCCTCCCATTTTGCCACTGCTGAGCCACTGAGCCTAGCTTGTTATGCAGGTTCTGGGGATCCGAACTCAGGTCTCCACACTATGAGGAAAGCACTTTCCCCAGCCAGGAAAGATCCTTTTCCTATGCAAAGAAATATGTTCCCATTTTACAAGAAATAGTCCTCTATCATAAACAACAAGGCAAGGGTGATAACCAGTTATCAGCGGTGTCTGAGGCAAAGAACCTGGTGCTGGCTAGATAGCTCAGTGGGTTCCTGTTGCAGAGCTGGATGACACAAGTTCCATCCCCAGGACCCACATGATGGAAAGAGCATCAACTCCTACAAGGTTGTCCTCTGACTTCCACTCATGCACCATCAGAAACACATACAAGAAATGAACTGTAAAAAAATTTTTTACAAAGAAGGGTATAGAGGCCCAAGAACCCAGGTACAGAGAGGACGATGGCAAGCCAGTTCTCTAGAAAAGATGGAAATTGGCTCAACTTAGAAACACAGCTCAAAGGGGCTGGAGAGATAGCGCAGCAGTAAAAGGACATTAAAAAGACCCAAGTTCAGTTCCCAGTACCCACATCAGGTAGCTCACAACTGCCTGTAACTCCAGCTCTAGAGGATTCAATGCCCTCTTCTAGACTCTGTGGGTACCTGCACCCAGATGTGCATGTACCCATATATATATACACAAAATTAAAAGTTTAAAACATCTCCTTAAAAAGAACACAACACAATATTCTGTGGAAACATGAGACAGCTGTGAGCTGTGCCTGATCATGCACCTTGTGGCTTCCACTGACAAGTGAAGCCATAACAAGTGAATGCCAGCTTGGGCTACATGAGACTGATTTTAGAAGAAAAGGAAGAGGAGGAGGAGGGAGGAGGGGGGAGGGGGAGGAGAGATTAAGGAGCAAGCAAGGTCTGGGAATGTTAACTCAGGGTAGAGTACGTGCCTCACATACACAAAGGTCCTGAGTTCAGTACTTAGCACTACATAAACCAGGCATGGTGGTGTAATCTTGTGATCCCAGCACTTGAGAGGTGAAGGCAAGAGGACCAGAAGTTCAAGGTCATTCTTAGCTACACAGTGAGTTCAAGGCCAGCCAGGGCTACATAAGGCCCTGTCAAAAGGAGGGAGGAGGAAGGGAAAGAAGAAAATCAGGAAGGAAGAAAGGGAGGAAGGGAAAGAAGGAGGGAAGGGTTGGGTTGGGTTGCTGAGGCATGAAATGGGTAAATCATGAAATGGGTTTCTATTTGCCAAAATGGAAAGATGCCCCAGATATATCATTAAGTGGAGAAAAAAACAGGAGTTCTGATAAAATACACACACTTATACTTGGATATGAGTAAGAAAAGAAAAACTAAAAAGATGCAGCCCATTATTAATGGCAAGGGCTTGAGAGAAGAGGATGGGAAATGTACTTCGTTAAGGTTTGGAGCATATACTTTTTTGGGGGGGGTCTTTTTGAGACAGGGTCTCCTTGTAGCCCCAGCTGTCCTGGAACTCACTATGCAGACCAGGCTGGCCTTGAACTCACAAAGATCCACCTGTCTCTGCCTCCCAAGTGCTGGGATTAAAGGCGTGCGCCACCATGCCCGGCCATATACTTTTTTTTAAACCTAGATTAGCATGGGACAAAGGGCTGAAGAAAGGATGGCTAACCCCAAAGCCCTGGGGCTGCCATCTGGCTTCCTCCTCACACAACTCCCAGAGGTCAGCCTGGGGCTTCCACCCTCCCATATCTGAGACAGCCACTGGAAGCTGAGTTACCTCCAAATCAGATGAAACTCCAGTCCACACAGAGAAATACGCAAGGCCAGCAAACTATGTTTAGACTCAAGTACACCAGCCTCCATCTGAGAGAACTGTGTTCTGGAAGTTCCTTTCCAGGCTGTGGTGTCTCAAAGCTCAAAATCCACTCTCCCCTAAAATAACAACAGTATCTAATTGGTATTTCCAGAGAAGCCTAACTGGCCCAAAATTTCCATAAATAAAAATCCAATGATCGTTTCTGATAAAGCCTTGATAAGGAATACCCTGAGTTTGGCAGGAGGTGAACAATTTTTCTTCTCTGTGTCTTTTCCAACCCCGCAGGGGGTAAGGTACCCAAAACAACTAACATTGCAAGGATGTGCACACCTGCCATACCCTAAAATTGTTTTTACCCCTCCCTTGACCAGAAGCTTCTACAATCAAATAAGCCCTAGGGGGTGAGGGGGGCACAGAGTAACCAAGTTGAACAGGATTGATTTATTTATGCTTTTTCCATGTGTGTGAGGGAGGTGTGTATCTGTGTGGCACACGTATGCACACGGAAGCCCAAGGTGAATGTTAAGAATCATCCTTATCACTGTCCCACCTTGTTTGCTGAGGCAGGCTCTCTCAATCAAACCCAGAGCTCACAGATATGGCTAATCTTGATAGTCACCTTGCTCTGGGGATCCCCTACTGCTGCCTTCTGAAACTGGAATTATAAGGGAGCCACTATGCCCCCCAGGATTTATGTGCATTCTGGGGATCTGAATACTAGTCCTCATGTTTGTGTAGCAAACACTTTAACCACCAAGTCACCTAACCAGCCTTTATTATTATTAATTTTTATTTTTAATTGTAGTAAAATATGCATGATATGAAACCATTTTAAACATTAAAAATTTTATGTGATATGGGTATGCAGGTTATGAGGTGTGTATGCATGTGTGTGTGCATATACATATTTGTGTGCGTGCGTGCGTGCGTATGTGTGTGTGTGTGTGTGTGTGTGTGTGAGTGCAGATGCCACGGTGAGCTTATAGAGGTCAGAAGACAACCTGGGTGTCACTTCTCACTTTCCATTTTTGAGATGGGGTCTCTCTGTTGGACAGGGCATGCTCCAGATTAGCTAGGCCCACAAGCATCTGGGAATTCTCCTGCCGCAGCCTCACATCTTCTTGTAGGAGCACTATGGCTACATACATATGCATGCTACCACACGTGGCTTTTCTTGGGTGCTGGGGATGTGAAGTCAGGTCCTCACACTTTCATGGCAAGCACTTTACCCACTGAGCCATCTCCCTGGCCCCATTTCCACCACTCAGTGATACTGAGTGCACACCACATTGTCTACCCACCACTTACAATGTTTACATCACATAAACGGAATTAGGACCAATAATTCCTCATTCCTGCTTCCCCACCAGGCCCTGGCAGCCTGCCTTTTCTGTCCCCATCAATTGGATCTGTTGTTCTAGGTACTTCCTGTATGTGGAGCCACACAGCATCTGTCTGTGTCTTTAGGGAGGACACCCAGATCTCAGTCTTGGGCAGTTTGTAAGGTGGGAATGGGGGCTGTCAGAGATGAGATTTAAAAGGAGAAACAGGTTTTGAAAGAAGGATGGAAGTCTGGTTGGTTTGAGGCATTTTTTTGTTTTGTTTTCTTGGTTTGTTTTTGTTTGGAGACAGCCATGCAGCCCAGGCTGACCTGGAACTCTCCATCCCCCTGCCTCAGTTTCCCAAGTGAGTGCCTACAGTACAGGCTTGTGCCATTATATCTTGTTTCTGAGATAAGATCTCACTATGCAGACCAGGCTGGCCTGGAACTCACAATCCTCCTGCTTCTACCTCCCAAGTGCTGGGTTGACAGAAAGGCACCACAACGCCCAGCAAGAAAGATGAAAATTTCTATGAGGCTCAAGAGACAGGGACCACTAGGTAGAAGTGAACCAGATGGAACTGCACACATACCGGTTTGGAGCCAGAGGAAGGAGCACCAGGCTTCAGCTCTGGCCTAGAAGGCAGTACTGTAGAGCCAGAGGTTGAAGGCTGGCTCAGATGAGCATGGCAAGTAGAGCCCAGGAGCACTAGCAACTAGGGAACAGGGCAGAAGACAAGCCAGCCAGGCAACACGGGAGCCATCCTGGTGGCTCCCTGCCTCTCAAACCCTTAGCCTTCAGTGTGGCCTCCTCAGCCCTTTCTTCAGAGATTCCTGTTGAATCCCAGATGTTTCCTTGATAGGATTCTCCTTAAATATAAAACTTGTGATGATTTTCTCCAGTGTGCTCAAGAAAACCTCACTCCATAGAATTCACAGCTGTCCCTGGCCAGACCGTGCTTCCCAGCACAGCATCAGTGGTCCAGTCTCACTGGTCACCTGCTGTTTCCTGTTCCGTCCTACCTGGGTTCTCAACATAGCTCTCCATTTTCACTCTCCCTTTAAGGCTCAGCTTTTATCCTTTTCCCAAGAGATCAAAATAGATCTCTGAAATGGGGATGAAAGTGCCCATTGCATAGAATCCTAAAAAGCAGGGCCCTGTCCTTAAAATACCAGTGCCGTCACGCTGTGCCATCTGATCATAAAATCCATTTGTTTTCATTATAGGAGAATTAGAATACGAGGGAAAAAAAGTTTTGCTGATCCAGAAATAAACAATATTGACATTTAGGAACATATTCTTTCTAGTTTTGAGGGCTTTTTTTAAAGATGAAATGGAAATTACACTGAATATATTACTTTGTAATGTGCTTTTTCTAACTGAATACATTATCGGCACTTTTGATACCCTGAAGGAGTCTTCAAAATTTATCAATGGTGAGCCAGGGGGTGGTGGTACACAGCAATAATCGCTGCACTCAGAAGTGGAATGGGAGGGTTTGGGATCCAAGGCGTGAAACCCTGTCTCAAAAAGCCTAACAATTAATGGGGCAGGGGGGGCTTAATATGATCAAAGCACATTATATATGTACAAATGCATGCATGAAATTGTGGAAGGGTAAGTGGAGTTTTAAAAAACTAAAAATTATCAATGACTGCAAATATCCCCTCATTTGGATATAACTTACTTCCCAATTACTGAATGAAAAAAAAACTTTTGTTTTTTTGGGGGGACTGGGTCTCGTGTAGCCCCAGCTGGTCTGAAACTCCACGTAAACCCGGGTGGCCTCCATCTCACAGAAATCTGCCTGCATCTACTTCCAGAGTACTGAGCCTAAAGGCGTGTGCTACCAGGCCTGGCTCTGAACCACCCCTGAGAACTTAAAAAACATTTGCTGCATTAAAAAGTTTTGTTTAGTCTTCCAGGACTGGAGACATGGCTCAGCGGTTAAGAGCACTGACTGCTTTTGCAGAGGACCCAGGTTCAAGTCCTAGCACCCATATGGCGGCTACAAACAGTCCTTTTCTCCAGTTCCAGCAGAATCTGAAGCCCTCTTCTGACCTCTGCGGCATTGCATGACACGGTTGCACACACATACATGTAGGCAACACACTTGTACACATGCATGCACGCACGCACAAACACAGCAAAGTTCTGTTCTGAATTTATCATTCAAACAAATAATTTAAAAGGGGAGGGGACTTGTTTCCAGCTTATGAAATACATATTTGAAGAATTTATGAACTTTGGTCAATTTAGTCTGATAGCAGGGTGTGGTGGCACATGCCCTTAATCCCAGCACAGGCAGATGCAGGCAGATCTCAGCAAGATCAAGGCTAAACTGCCTGGGCTACAGAGCATGTTCCAGGCCAGCTGTGGCTACAGTGAGACCCTGTCTCAAAAGATAGAAAACAAAAATGAAAAAAAAAAGAAAAGAAAAATTTTAAAGCATAGTTTATCTCTGTGTCTTGGAATTTCCATTTTCTTTTGGAAATTTCTAAATGGTCTCGACGCACATGGAGCACTTTAATAATCAGGATAAGATTAAACAAAGCACAACAAAACATAATTTACAGTCATAGGAGGTTAGGAAAAACAAAACAAAACAAAATACCATCTCTCAAAGATGAGGAGAGGCAATTAAAATTCTTTCCTATGCTTTGACTTGCAGGCTGCAGCCTGGTGATGACGTACTAAGAGCCCGTTGTCCGTGACCCTGCAGCATTCTGTCCTCTGGCCTCGCACCTTAGATCAGGTGTGCTGACGCACTGGTGGACAATACCTGACTCTGATTTTCTTGGGGGGGGGCGGTAGGAGATCAAGCTTTCACACTGGTGGATGACTACAGAGAGCTTTGAATTACTTCAAATCATTAGCTTCATAACAGCATTCATGTCACAGAATTGAGGGCAAAAAAAGATTGCAAAAGCTGAAGATAATTTCCTTTTTCGTTGTGTGCCATTTGGGCTTTTCAATGAAGTTTTACTAACAGCAAATAGATGGGCAACAATATAAGTAGCATGTCAAGTAGAAGAAATAACCTCAGACTCTGATGAGAGACAGAGACAGAGACAGAACACAAAAGAATAGCATGCTGTGGCCCTGGAGGCAGCTCAGTGGTAAAGTGCTTGCCCAACCTGTGTAAGGCTGAGTTCAATCCCCAGCACTGAAAAAGAAAAGACAGGAGGCATGCATGCAAAAGGCAAACTGACCAACACGAGTCCAACTTTGTACTAATAAATTAACTTCAATACAACTAAATCCTGGGCTGGTGACATGGCTCAGTGGGCAAAGGGCTTGCTACATCAGCATGAGGGCCTGAGCTCAGATCCCCAGCACCCATGTGAAAGCCGGGTGTGGTGGCAGGCATCTGTAACCTTAGCTCTGGCTTGGGGGTTGGGGGGAGGTAGAGATAGGCAGATAGATCTCTGGAGCTCTCTTACCAGCAAGTCTGGTAAGAGACTTGGTGAGTTATGGGCTCAGTGAGAGACACAGTCTCAAAAACTTGGTGAGTTATGGGCTCGGTGAGAGACACAGTCTCAAAAAATACGGGGAGAAAAAGTGACTGAGGAAGCCACCTGACAATGACTGCAGGCTTCACACATATGTGCACATGTACCTGCACATATGTCTATGCATATGACACATGCGCCTACACACATATATGTCTATGCATTTAGGCACGCATACCCACAGACACAAGGCCTCAAAGCAAGCACCTACTCTCTTCCTAAAGACACTGTAAAAAAGAATTACAACTAGAATCAAAGGAAGCAGGAAGGAAATAATAGAGTGGAAATTAATAAACTAGAAAATAGAAACTCAGTAAGATGGAAAGCTTGTTCTTTGAAAAGATCAACAAAAACTGAAAAAACTCAGCAAGGCTGTTCAAGAAAAGCAAGGAAAAGACTTAAATTACAGATATCATATAAGCTGTTTTGTGAAAATGCTTCTGAGGGGCTCGAGAGATGACTCAGTTGGTGAAATGCTTGCTGTGTAAGTATGAGGACCTGAGTTCAGATCCCCAGAACTCATGTCAAAAGCTGGATATAGCACTGCACGCCTGTAATCTCAACACTGGGGACAGAGACAGGAGAATCCCTGGAGCTCACTGGTCTGACAGTCTAGCCAATCAGTAAGCTCTAGGTATAGATGGATCTGCTCTTTATTCTTAGAGGGGAGCAGGGAGACAAGGTCTTTCTATGTAGGCCTGGAAGTAGCTATGTAGACCAGACTGGCCTTGAATTTGCAACAATCCTCCTGCCTCTGCCTCCTGAGAGCTGGGATTACAGGCATCCACCACCATGCTCAGCTATTAAAACCTCTGGCCCCCTGCCAGGCATGGTGGTGCATGCCTTTAGTTCCAGTATTCTGGAGACAGAGGACAGCGGATCTCGCTAAGATCAAGGCCAGCCTGATCTACACAGCAAGTGCCAGGTCAGCGGGGGCTACAGGTAGACCTTGTCTCAAAAAGAACAAAAAACAAAGCAAACAACAACAACAAAAACAAAACAACAACAAAAAACAACCCAAACCATGGGGCTGGAGAGATGGCTCAGCCGTTAAGAACACTGACTGTTCTTGCAGAAGACCCAGGTTCAAATCCCAGCACCCACATGGCAGCTAACAACTGTCCATAACTCCAGTCCCAGGGGATCTGACAGCGTCTTCTGACCTCCTCCGGCATTGCACGATATGGGGGCACTTACCTACATACAGGCAATACATGCATACACATAAAATAAAAATAATAAAATATTTTTTTAAAAAAAAAAAAAAACCAAACCAAAAAACCCTCTTGCTCCTACCTGAGAAAACAGGAAAACCAGTTGTTTTATTCTCCGTTAACATAGTGTTACCCTATTTTCATTTGTTCTAGACTCAAAAACAGATGTAAAACAAAACAAAACAACTTAATGTTCAGTAGTGTGGCCAAGTGCTTCATTCCGCTGGGGGAAGGAGGATGCTTCACAGATTCCTGGAAAGCTGGAGGAAATGCTATGGTTGTAAAGCTGTTACCCAGCACATGAGGAAGCATTTGGACAATGTAGTCCCCTGTCCCTTTGAGACATAACAAGGCCACCTGATTCTGTTGCCCACTCTTGGAGGTGGAACCAGTCTCCTACCTTTGCCAGACACTGTGAGACAAAGCAGTTACATACGGGATATGATTTCCTCCCAATTCCTACCACCCTTCTCCCACTTCTCCTGGTGGGAGGTCTAGCAGTCACCATGCATGGAACCTCCCTAGCTCATCATCCAGCACATCTACTCCTCTAAAACTCTCACCCTGGTGGTCTTCTCTCTCCTGCCTACAGCTGCCTGTGATGAAGATACCACCACTTCTTCCTAGACCCTAGACAAGTTTCCAAAGGGAGTGGCCAGATCCACTTGTGTCCCTCTCTGTCCCCATCTCCTCACTGTGAATTTGATTTGGGTGCCTCCTGACACAAATCCCTTCCAGTGCTGAGTGGAGCCCTTGAGAGTTCAGCATGGGAACCCTGTCTGGTTGGACCCTGGCCTTCGCCTCCAGTTCAGGGGTGTGTCATTCTTTCCCTTAGGGCTTTTGTTGCTGTTTCCCCCTTGTGGTCCTGAGCTTGAACCCTGGGCTTTGTTGCTCATGCTGGACGAGTGCTCTACCATTGCACTAAGTGTTCGGACATCCCTTAGGACGTGGTACCTCAGACGGTTGACCAACTCCCTTCAGCCTCCATGCTTTCACTTCCGGGTCTCTCAATCAGGCTTCCAGTTTCCTGATTATCACCTCTCTCAAACTCCCCTGGCCTTCCATAAGCATCCAGGACTACCCTTAGTCTCCCTCCCATGACCTCTTGCTAGCACCTTCCTGAGAAAAGGTCAAGGTGAGGCCAGGATGGAAGGATACGCCCCACCACCATACACATCACTTCCTGACAACAGCCCCAGTGCACGCTGGGATCATCATCCACAGTGTTCAGGTAACCACTATCGTCCACGGCCTCGAGGCTTAATGCTTTTCTACTGTACATGGGCCAACTCACTCCTCAAACCTTCCACCTCCTAAATTCTTCCACTTCCTTTCACAGCTTGTGCTCTGATTCTCCAAAGCTGCTTTCTACATCTAAACTGAATTTGCACTGAAGTTTAAGTCCATTTCCTGGGAATAATTGTGCTTTCCTAAAAACCCAGAGCACCGGGAACAGCCTAGTGACCTAAAAAAGAAATTTAAAAAGAAGTAAATACCTTCTTAATCATTGGTTATGATTTTATAAAAGCAGAGAATTTTGCTAAGGAATAATTCATAAGCCTGTAGCTGGGCCAGGAAAAGGGGATTGTTTACTTCACACAAACTTGCTTCATAGTGCTATAAAATCAGTCCACTTGAGGTTCACAGAGTGTGGAAGGTGGTGACACAGCTAATGCACTTTTGCTGCCTCAATGGTGACCGACCCCCTCCCAAACAAATGCATAATGCACCAGACATTGTCTAAGAGCTTTTCCTGCAACAAACCTTTAATTCTCACTAATAACTCTAATAGGTAGAGGTGATCAGGATTCCTCTTCTTGTCCAGATGAGGAAACCGAGGCCTTGATAAAGAAAGCCCAAGGGAAGATACCTTCAATCATGCTAGACATTGCCTTCTGTGGAGTTTCCAAGGGGTAAGACTCAGTCACAAGCTGCAAAGCAAAGAACTGGAACAAAACAGGGAGAAATTCCACACAATGTCTGAGTCAAGGCAGAGAAAGAGAAAAAGGAAGTTGGCTGGCAGACTAAAGTACTATGGTGACAGCTCTGGGTTCCTTCCCCTCCCTTCCTTCCTCCCTCCATCCCTCCTTCCCTTCCTTCCTCCCTCCTTCCCCTCCTTCTTTCCTTCCTTTCTTCCTCTTTCTTTTGACCACATGAAAAAGAAAGACAAATAGGAAGGCAAGGAAAACAAAAAGGCATTATTGATGGCACCTAAGAAAAAAGAATTCTGCACGAACCTTGATGCATAAAGTGTGGTCCTTTGAGTGATTGTGGGCTGTGATGTTGATCCTATGCAGAAGGCAGTGTGACCTGAGTACTTAGACCTGCAGTGATGTCTACACAAGCACAATCACATATATGTGGCTTATTGGTACTGAATTTTGTGCAACAATCTGCAACCTAAAGTCAGGCATGATAGCTCCATGGGGCATGCAGGGAAGCTGGGGCAAGAGGACTGCTGTGAATATAAGGCCAGCCTGGGCTATGTGGTGAGTTCCAGGCCAGCCTGGGCTACAGATTACAGCACGAACGAAATGTGACCTTAAAGAGGCAGGTGTACACCTTTAATTCCAGTATTTGGGAAGCAGAGGGTAGATGGATCTCTGTGAATTCGAAGCCACCTGATCTACATAGAGTTCCAGGCTAGCCAGGGTGACATAATGAGATGCTGTCCCAAAAATAAAATAAGATTCTCTTGGGGGAGAGGGCAGTGAGATAGCTCAGTGAGTAAAAGCGCTTGCTGTCAAGCCTTGAGGTCAGAAGGAGAAAAATGACTCCGGTAAGTTGTTCCCTTTCATTAGCCTCCATGTGCACATATCTACCTATTCTGATTTATTTTATGCTTTTCTTCTTGTGAGCATGATTTATTTTAACAAATAAAGATTCCTTATTAGTCCCCCTGCCCCAAATTTAAAATATAAAAAAAAATGAAATGGATTAAAGGCCCAATTGTAAAGCCTGAAATTGTAACACCTCTAGGAAAAAATGTGGAAGGAAAGTTTCACATTACAACAGGCCAATGATAAGTCACTGGGACCACATGAAACTTCAAAGGCTCTCGTGGAGCAAAAGAAAACAACCATCAGAGTGAAAGACAACCCGCAGAAAGGGAGAAGTGTCTGTAAACCATGTATCAGGTAAGGGATCACTATCCTAAATATATAAAGAACTCCTACAGGGGCTGGAGAGATGGCTCGGCAGTTAAGAGCACTAACTACTCTTGCAGAGGACCTGGGTTTGAATCCCAGCAGGCACATGGCAGCTAACAATCATCTGTAACTTCAGTTCCAGGGAATCCAACGCCCTCTTCTATCCTCCATGGGCATTTACGCAACGCGGGTGCAGTCACATGCATGGAGGCAATACACTCATACACATAAAATAAAAATAATAAATACTAAAAAAAGAATTATAATTCAATAAGAACAAGAAGCATATAACTCAATTTAAAAATAAGCAAACAACTTAAACAAACTTTAAAAAAAAACTGATGTACAGGTATCCAACAAGCACATGAGAAGATGTTCAATTTATCAGCAGGGAAATGTAAATCAAAACCCCATATATTTGACTAAGTATCAAATGAAGGAATATTTATTTATTTAGTGGTACTGAGGATTGAACCCAAAGCCTTGTGCATGCTCTACCACTAAGATACATCCCTAGCCCAAGGGGGAAAGATTATTTTTGGCCCACTGTTTCAGAAGGTTCAGCATGGGGTCACCTGAGCAGCAGGGCAGCAGGAGCCCATGGCAAAGGAGTTTCTTCACCCCATCATGGACAGGAAGCGAGACTAGGACAAGATATCCTCAAAGACCTGCCCCAGTGAAGTCTGACTTCCTATAGTTTCCAGAACCTCCCAAATTAGTGCCATTATAAGATAATTAAAAACTACTATTCTATATTTTCTCACAGTGACTTTAGTATCTAATTCTATATAAGATAAAATTTCCAAGTTCCTCCATTATGTTAGATATTTTACTTTATTATATATAAATATAATTTTACATTATCATATACATAAATTTTTTTTGAGGCAGGATCTCATGTAACCCAGGCAGGCCTGAAACTTTCTGTGTAGTTGAAGTCCTGATCCTTCTTCTTCCTCCTTCCCAGTGCAGGGGTTACAGGTATGTCCTACTATGCCTGGCTTATGCAATGCTGGCGATGGAACCCACGGCTTCATACATGCTTGGCATTCACACTGCCAGCTAAGCTACATCTCTAGTCCAGATCTTTATCTTAATGCCCTTTAGAAAAATTTTTCATATAGTTCTGGCAAAATTAGAAAGTCTAGAAAAGAATTTCTTGCTCTAAATATATTTGAAGTATGTATACATTCATTTCCTTTGAATTTTCAAAGTGTGAAATGATCACCCTCCTCTTTCTGTTTATCTTTCTGTATCTGTCTGTCTCTGTCTCTCTATCTCCCTACCCCTAACTCTCTCTACCTCTGTCTATTTCTATCTCTAGCTCTCTAGCTCTATCTTTCTTCACTATTTCTCCCTGGGGATGGACCCCAGGACCTCATGCACATGCACTAGGCAAGTGTGTACTACTGACCCACACCCACACCCTCGCCCTAACTCATCTCTATTCTAAACAGAAATAATTCCTGCAACCTCCTGTAATCCAAAGAAGCTATTCCATTCCCATAACTTCTGGTATTAAAACTTTGATATGCTCTAACAGTGAACCTGTCTTTCTAGAACAAACTGTGCCTGTGACACCCAGGAGGGCTCCACCAGAGTGTACCGGAAGGCCTTCCACTTTTCAGAGTGACAAGCCAGATAGGCCGTTGATTCAATAGTTCCATAGCAACCATGGGGAGAGTGGGACTTGGGATTGGGATGACACACATCACAAAGGGCCCCAATATGATGTGGCTTTCACCAAGGCAGGCAACCTTTCTATGACTCAACTCAAAGATAGCTGTGCATGGGATTTAAAGGCCTCTTGGAATCAGTTAAAAAGCTTCATATTTAGCAATGGAGTTACAGGCCTAAAAATAATTTCCATATAAGTTACAGGGGGAAGTTATCACCCAAAGGGAGTTAGAGTTAAGTAAACAGGGGGGAAATGAGAAGAATAAGGGGAAGGGGAAATCTTCATGAATGTGCTTCTTACAGGGTGGGTAAAAACCGGGCCTTTGTTCTGGACTTACGACCCTGGTTTGCACTATTTTCCTCTAACACAAGTACTACGAAGGATGTCCTTCACAGGCACTCTCTACAGTTCCAGTAAAAGCTGATTCACAGAAATTGATTCCTTAAACATCAAAAACCCCATTTGTATTTTAGAATTTACAAAATTGTGAGTCTGAGGAGTGGGAAACAATCAAATAAAAGGCGGCCAACAGGCTGGAGAGATGCCCCCACAGTTAAGAGCACTTGATGCTTTTGCAGAGGAGCTGAGCTCTGTTCCCAGCACCCATACCAGGCAGCTCACAACCTCCTAAGGGCCAGCTCCAGGGGCTTAGACACCCTCTTCTGGACTCATTGGGCACACGCATTCACAAGTACACAAAACCCTACACAGACATATATATATACATAATTTCAAAATAAATCTTTGGTCAAATATGGATCAACTGTCTCACATTTAAAGACATATCTGAGCACCTCTTCAAAGACTTGGACTTCATTAGGTCTGTTCCCTAGGCAGGAAGCATTTTAGTGCAGGCTGAGTTAGTCAGACATTTCCTTCCTGCCTCTCTCCATGCATTTTTCTGTTCTGTTACCTAAAAGCAGGCACTGTGGGCTCTCAGCTGACTTCCTTAGTTCTTGAGTAAGTTGGTGTGTGAAGAACTATTCAATTTGAAGTGTCTGTGGGAACAGAGGAGAATACAGAACTTCTGGCTTACTCTGCCTCCCCTCTGCAGTACCTTTTATTTTTCTTTTGTGTATGTGTGTGCGTGCAGATGTGTGTGCACATGGAGGCCAAAGGTTGATGCCAGGTGTCGTCTTCTACTGCTCTTAACCTTATTTTATTATTTTATTTTATTTTATTTTGGTCTTTTTGAGCTAGGGTCTCCCTGTAGCCTCAGCTGGCCTGGAGCTCACTATGTAGACCAGGCTGGCCTTGAACTCCCAGAGATCTGCCTGCCTCTGTCTCCTGAGTGCTGGGATTAAAGGCGTGCACCACCACGCCCAGCTTCAACCTTATTTTTTAAGATAGGGTCTCTCACTGAACCGGAAGTTCACAATGTAGGCTGGCCAGCCAGCAAGCCCTAGGGATACACCTGTTTCTACCTTCCGAGCACACCCAGGATAACAAATGTACCCTGCTGTGCACAGCTTTTTTTTTTTCAATTGGGGTGCTGGGGATTCAAACTCTGGTCCTCCTGTGTGCTTGCATGACAAGCATTTTACAAACCGAGTCATCTTCTCAGTCCTTACAGCGTCAAAAATGCTGACTATATGTCTTCAGCTTAAAGAAACAAGCAGATATTAATAGAGCCAAATCTTTCCTTCTGTTAAGTGCTCTGTGCACTCCTGTTGCTGTGTCATTCAAAGCTGGCCAGTTACATTCGGCACCAGCCACTCCAAGATCTCTACTATGATTTGAATGGGGTTTATCCCCAAAGAGGTCTTGTGTTGGAGGCTTAGCCCTCAGTGTTGGGATGTTGGGAGGTGGTAATCTAAGAAGTAGGAGCTGATGGGAAGTCTTCAGGTCTTAGGAAGGGAATATTAGTCATTCTGAATGAATTCTTTTGAGAGTGAATTGTAATAAAGGCCCGCAGTTGACCCCTGGTATCCCTCTTGCTTCCTATAGCAAGATGTAGGTGAGATGGCTCAGCCTTGCTTACTGCCAAGGCTGACAATCTGAGTTGGAACCCACATGATGGAAGGAAAGAACTGACATGGGCAAGTTGTCTTCTGATCTCCATACATGCACTACGGCACAGATGTGCACACATGTGCACACAATAAATCAATGTAAAAAGAAGCGCTCTCGGGGCTGGAGCAATGGCTCAGGGGCTAAGGGCACTGGTTGCTCTTGCAGAGGACCCAGGTTCAAGTCCCAGCACCCACATGATGGCTAACAACTGTCTGTAACTTCAGTTCCAGGGGGATCTGACGCTCTCACCTGACCTCCACGGGCATTGCATGACACAGGCGCACCTATCTACATGCAGGCAAAGCACTCATATACATAAAATAAAAATAAATAAAATATTTTTTTTAAAATGTGCTCTCATGGGTGCTGTCACCATTGCATCTACCACAATGTGACGTAGCTCACTAGAACCAAGCCTATGCAGGCACCATGAACTTAAATCTCCAAAGCTGTGTGCTAAATAAACCACTTTTCTTTACATAGTTACCGACCTAGGGTATTTCATTATAGGAACGAACAACTGACTTCATGGCTCAAAGCAGCCACGGTGCATTTCTTGCTCATGCAAGTCAACATTCTGATCTTTACAGGCATCCAGGGACCCAGGCTGACAGAACAGTTGCTGTCTACGTCTCCGACTTTGCTGCTCAAATCACCAGCAAGCAAAACCACCAAGGATTTATTTCTGATTTTGTCCACTGATAAATCCATGAGTTATATTAGAATATCTGTTGCAATGGAAAGAGATTACATATGTGGTTTGGTGGAAAAAAAATCAGATAATTAATTATGTGCCATAAGATCTTATTTTAGCTCCATGCACTTTGTTTTTGTGGTTTGGGGTTGTTTGTTTTGTTGTTGGGGTGGGGAGGTGTCTGGTTTGGTTTTGAGGGAAGGTCTTATTATGTAGCACAGGCTGACCTCAGACTTGCTATGTAGCTGAGGCTGGCCTTGAATTTCTGAACTTCCTATCTCTACCTCCCGAGAGCAGGCATGTACTACCACTCCTAGTCCACACATATTTTATATGTAAGCCCCTCTTGGAATGTCAGCTCTACCAGGACAGGGGCAATTGTGACTGTCTGTTTTATTCATGTTATATCCCTTGGGACTGGCACATACTCCCTTGGCTGCAGAAATCACATTGCACAGGAAGAAAGGTTTGTATATGCAATTGTATATGCAAATATATTCAACAGTGGTTGAAGGATGGTATGGGGTTGGTGGACATTTCCTGGTGGGTCTGTATTTTTCCCATGCTGAAAGAAAGATGCTCAGCTTTTGTCCCAGGATAAAAAAAAAAAAAAAAAAAAAAAAAGCCTTCCTCTTTCACCATGACAGCTGGGTTCCTATCTCAACACATCCTATCACAGTCTCTCAGTCTCTAGGGAAACCAACCCTCTGGGGTGTGGTCACCACACTTGCCTCCCCCTTCCAACCTTCATTCCAGTTCTTCAAGATTAAACTCTGCCCACCTCCATGAAGACATGGGGGCGCATCAGGCAAATGAGAAGCATTGCCATCTCTCAACAGCTGGGACCCTGGATTTTAATCTCATCTTTTCTGCAGAGCCAGAGCTATTTCCAATACTTATCAAAGCAGGATATTCAGAAACATTGTGCATCATGTGGACACAGTCTAAGTTACAGCACATAAAACTTGAGAGCTGAGAGGGGAACTGGAGCTGGAGCTCCTAAAACATGCAAATTTATTTCTGAGACGGGCGATGGAGGGTACGACAGCTGTGGCAGTCATCTTCCTGGTGATGGGTTAAGAATGTTTAAAATTCATAGTCAGCAGCCCAGCCCTCTGATTCTCAGAAAATTGGTGTGCTCTGCCGTCTGCTCGGCCCTGGAAGCCCTGAAATGGGCTTTTCTAAGACACAGAGTTCAGCAGTCCCACCATCTGCGGGGGATGCCTTCCAAGACCCAGAAAATGCCCAGTTAATACCAAGCCCTGAATATTGCTGTCTGTTCTATATTGCTACATGCCTATGATGACAGTGTATTTTATTAATGAGGCCCAACAAAAGAACAATAATAACTAATAATAACATTGAACAATCACAGCAATATACTACCACAACATAATAAAGGCCAGGTACAATTTATGAATTATGTACTTCTGGAATTTTCCCCTTCACACGCTCAGGCTGCACTTGGCTGCAAGTAACTGAAAGCACAGATTAAGGAGGGGTAACGTACACAGTAATGAAAATGATCAAACAAAAGACAAGCTGGGCATGGTACCGCATGCCTGTAGTCCCAATACCCAGGAAACTGAAGCAAGACTCTAAGTTAGAGGCCAGCCCTGGGCGACAGAGTGATATCCTGTGTTAAAATATAACAAGACAAAACAAAATGAAGAAACATACATCTCACAAAGTGCTAAGTAAAAGAAGGATACATACCATATGCTTTCATTTAATGATTTTTAAAAAAATGTGTGTGTGTGTGTGTGTGTGTCCACAGAGGCCAGAAGAAAATGATGTTGGATCCTCTGGAGATTGAGTTACAGGTGGTTGTAAGCCGCCTGACATGGGTGCTGGGAATGGAACTCTGGTCCTGTAGAAGAGCAGCAAGTACTCTTATCTGTGGAGCCATGTCTCCATTTAATGATATTTAAGGGACATAAAACCTTTGTGGTTTGAACATGAAAAGTCCCTCATAGACTAATGAGTCTGAACACTTGGTTTCCAGCTGGTAGTGCTATTTTAGAAGGTTGTGAAACCTTTAGGAGGTGGAGCCTTGCTGGAGGAAGTGAGTCACTAGGAGTTGCCTTGAAATTTGATAGTCTGGTCTCACTTCCTGTCTGTTCTCTGCTTCCTGTCTGTGGACACAATGTGACCAGCTGTCTAACACCCCTGCCATGCCTTCCCAATCATAGTGGACTGTATCACTTTGAACAGTGAGCCAAAATAAGCCATCCTCCTCTAAGTTGCTTCTTCTCTGTTACTGGATCACAGCAACAAGAAAAGTAATAAACCTATCAATAGGATCATGCCTCACTCAGTAGAGTGATGATCCTAAGACAGTGTGTAACAAGATATGGGGCTTGAGGTAGGTTTCTCAAGTGCTGGTAACATCCTGTTGACTGACCTGCATGTGTGGAATCTAGTTGATTCCCTACCAAATGCCAAATTACCATAAAGGTGGTGGATGAACACAATAAGAATTATTCTTTTATAGCTCTAGAGGCCAGAAATTTAGAAGTTGAATTGTTAGCAGAGCCACAGTCCCTCTGAAGATTCTAGAGAACAATCCATCCCTTGCCTCTTTGGATTTCTGGAGGCTGCAGGCATTCCTTCTGGCTACACCACTAGCTCCAGTCTCTGCTTCCTTCTTCCCGTGGTCTCCTCTCTGTGTGCCTACATTTTCTGTCCTCAGTACCTTTGTTTTCACTATGTCTTGATTATTTAATGATTAGTGTTTCTTTTTTAAACCTTTTCCCTTCATGCTTATGGTTTTATCTAAAATAAATTCTTCATTGTGGCCTATTCGTTCCTTCTTTTGACATCATGGTCCCTCTACCATTTAAAGATAGTTATAGCAGATGTTTGTTTCATTTGGTTTTGACAAATGGGTTTTTAGGGATGTATGGGAAATGGTTTGGGTGGAGCCTCAAAGGGATGACCTACTTCTAATTACTGGCACAGGATGGCTATAGCTAGGCGAAAGCCTGTATTCTCCAAGTTTCCTAGACTCTTCCATGCGGAGATGTGACTGTAGCATGTGCCATTGTCTGAGGAGGCGAGGCTGCTGAAGGCCCTTTCAATCACTTCGGGGGCCACAATTCTCTTTCCTTGAAAGATAATGCATGTTCCTATTCAAAGTCTGACAGTCCTGTGGTCCTGTTCTATATAATTCCTGAAGTCCAACAGCCTTCCTTCATTCCATTCTACCTTCTGTGTCCTCTGTTCAAACTGGCAGTGCTCTCAGTCACCACTTCTTTTAGGAACACTTGCCATTAGACCTAAGGTCCGCAGGTAATCCAGGACAGCCTCATCTCAGATCCCCGACTGAACTGTGTCTCAAAGGCCTCCCAAAAGGATAATCATCACAGGTTCTGGAGGGTATCTCTTCTTAGGTGCCACTGTAGCCATCCTGACAGAAATGAAAATATTCTAAAATGAGACACAACAATGGCCTCCAAGAAATTGGAATTTCCCTAGAAGTCTCATGCTGGGGAAGGAACAGACTGGGGCCCTGGTGCCTACCAAAGGAGGAACTTGTTAGGAAAAGATTTCAACAACTTGTCAGACCATCTTGCAGGAAAGACTGGAACTGAGAGAATGAAGGATCAATGGTGGAAAGCCCACATCTTGACGAGGACTGCTTAGCCATGCATCCTGCCCTCTATTTGAACCCAAACTTCCAACTACTACCCTGAAGAAGGCCTTAGGGTTCAGTGGGCCTCTATCTGTTCCTCTTCCCAATGTGGTGACACTGAATGAGTCTCCTTTCTCTGAGTTTCACTGTTGCCTGTTTAATTGGTCTACTGAGGATGGGTGACCAGAGCCTAGCTTGTTAAGGCTGCCAGAGCCCAGCCCTTGACCCTAACAGCTCTGATAACACCACCCTCTGCTGTGAGCTGTGTGAAATTCACCTAGCCATGCAGACACGCTTTCCTGACTGTATGTTACACATTGGTAAGAAATTTTTTTTAAAGGTCAGTCTACAATTTCTCAGAAATTATACTTATTATTCACCAAAAGGAATCTTCCAACATCTAATAAAAAAGACCACAGTTCCTGGCATCTCACTGGCACAGTGCCAACAGAGTTTTCTGTTTCTCCCAACATCCAATCTTATTTCTGATCTTACCAGAATATGTGGAAACTTCTTTAAAACTTAGCATATATTTTGGGGGTTGTGGGATTTAAGGTGCTGGGGAGAAAACCCAGGACCTTGCAAGTGCTCTACCATAGAGTCATAGCCTTACCCCAACACTTTCCCCTGTCCTGGGTAGCTTCCGTGGTCAACTGGACACACCTGGGAAAAGGGAGCCTCAATTGGGGAATTTCCTCTTATCGATTAGCCTATGGACATGTCTATGAGACATTTTCTTGATTGTTGAGTGATGTGGGAGTGCCCAGCCCACTGGGGGTGGTGCCACCTCTGAGCAAGTGGTCCTCAGTTGTTTAAGACAGCAGGTGAGCATGGACCAGAGAAGCAAGTCAGTAAGCAGAGTTCCTCTGTGCTTCATTCAACTCCTGCCTTCAGATTCCTGCCCTGAGTTCCTAACCTGGCTTCCCTTAGTGATGGACTGTCACTTGGAGGCTGAAAGATGAAATAAAACATTTCTTCCCCACGTTGATTTTGGTCAGAGTGTTTTATCACAGCAATAGCAAGTTAACTAGAACACACACACACACACACACACACACACACACACACACACTACCCAAAGAGGTGAAATCCTTTAGCAAATGACAAGCCTGAGACCATGGGACTACCCAGGTTCCATGCTATATCAGCTCAAGGGCCCAGACTATAATTTTTGACAGATGTTAGTGAACTTGGGGATTCCTGGGGTATAGATTTGATGCCTCCAACCCCAGATGGCAGGGAAAGCAGCCTGCACTCTGTGCCCAAATGACCCAGAAAGCATTTCTTAATGAATCTCCCAGAGTGACTCATGCTGACTCCCACATCTGGCAGATCTGAGTTACATCACGGTCCTTAGTGTCCTCTGCATTCCTGGGAACTCGTTGCCCAGAATCAAGTGCACCAGCTGCAGCGGCTGGCTCCCTGTGTCATGCGTCACCCTGATGGCCACACGCTATGGGGGCTGGCTCCAGCTCCCAGTCCCAGAAGCCTAAGCTGGCTGAGAGGAGATCACCTCCTTCTCCCTCTCCCTTTCCCATGGGCCTGACAAGTCACCAGGAAAGGCAAGTTTTGTGCATTCTCTGGTTTTCTATATAGCAATAGCTCTCATTAGCCTTCCGTTGCCTTCATCTGGAGAAGAGAGGAACAAAGACAAAACTTTGAGCCATTCACACTCTTCAAACAGAATCACAGAAGAGAAATAAGTATAAAGCCAGGGAGAAGTGTTGATTTGGTCTGAGGTGGACCATGACCTGATGGTGACAATTTTCATGGAGACAAAGGCCTCTGTCCCATTGGAACCAGATTCCTACTGGGCTGGCTCCATCGCCTAGAAAGACCTCAACTCTGTAACAGTCTCTCTGGTAATACGTTCCTGCTCTCTAACTACAGATCCTTCCATATTTTTCTTTCATATATTTTTATTTATTAGTCAGATCTTCCCTGAATGCTGCTTCTGGGGGACTAAAAATTTCTAGGAACCTCTTTCTCATCCACCTGCTCGTTTCTGCTGGAACATGATGACACTCATGCCCAGATGCTTTCCCCAGGTCTCTCCACTGCCCTTCAGCTCCACTTGTTCATTCCCAGAGGCAGAGGAGATGCTTTTAAAATACTATTCATTTCATTCTTCCAACTGATTTGCTGATGTGTGTTCTAATTAAAAAAAAAAAATCCTGCCAAATAGAATAATTTGTCATCCCTGGTTGGATAGTAACACACAAAAGTGTGACCCAAGTTCCATCATTTTTTGTTCCAAAGTACATCATGTAGATTCACTAGTTTTAAAAAAAAAAAAAATCTGCTGGGTGTGGTGGCGCAAGCCTTTAATCCCAGCACTCGGGAGGTAGAGGCAGGTGGATCCGTGTGAGTTCAAGTCCAGCCTGGTCTACATAATGAGCTTCTAGCCAGCTGGGGCTACAGGGAGACCCTGTCTCAAAAAGACCAAACAAAACAAAACAAAACAAAAAACCCCACAAAGCCCTGGGTTTGATAATCAGTCCATTGTGGTATCACAAGCCTGTAATATCAGCATTAAGAGGTAGAGTCAGGAGGATCAGAAGTTCAAGGTCATCTTTAGCCAAAGAAGAAGTTCAAGACCAGCTTAAGCCAAAGATCTTCCCCCTTCTCAAAGGGGGGGGGCAGTTGTGTTGGTACATACCATTAATCCTCGCACTCAAGAGGCAGAGGTAGATAGATCTCAGTGTGTTTGAGGCCATACTGGTCTACACAGAGTTCCAAGCCAGCCAGGGTTACATAGTGAGACCTTATCTGGTTGAGAGTGTAGCTCAGTGATAGAGCACCAACGCAGTACAGGGGAGGCTCTATCCCCAACACTGCACAAATTCAAAAAGCTAAAATAACAAGAAAAGCAATCAAGTAAGCTTGTTTCCAAGACATTGAAATATGAACTGAGATTTTCTTCATATCCATAGATATGCTCTGAAAAAAAAATAACCAAAAAGAAGCTAGACAAACCAAGATGTAAAAAATATACTGATCCAGGGGCTAGAAAGATGTCTCAGTGGTTAAGAGCACCTGCTGTTTTTGCAGAGGACCTGGATTTGGTTCCCAGCACCCACACAGCTGCTTACATCCCTCTGTAACTCCAGTTTCAGAAGACTTCTGCCCTCTTCTGGCCTCCATGGGGATTGCATGCACATGATGCACTTACATGTGGGCAAAACACACATAAAAAAAATTTAAATGTTAGAAATTGGGGGCTGGAGAGATGGCTTAGTGATTAAGAGCACTGGCTGTTCTTGCAGAAGATCTGGGTTCGAATCCCAGCACCCACATGGCAGCTAACAACTGCCCAAAACTCCAGGTCCAGGGGATCTGACAGCCCCATCTGTCCTCCGTGGGCATTGCACAACATGAGTGCACTTACTTACATGCAGGCAATACACACATAAAGTAAAAATAAAAATAATAAATAAAATATTTTTTAAAAATAAATAAAAATGTTAGAAATCACACAAACACATAACATAACACACACTGATCCAGTCATTGACACGGGTCCTACTGAGTCTGGGTATTTGCACACTAGCTTTCTGGAGGCTTCCGGAACTCCCCACACCTAGTGCAAGTCTCAAACTGGCTATCTCAAACTCTAAAAAGGCAAGCTGCAGACCTCTGGAGGCAGCCACAGGATTCCCTGTGTAGCTCTAAGGTTAGGAAGCTCCCCGATTCCCACACAGGAGACAGTAGCTGTGTATCTAGATCAAAACACCTGAGGAAATAAAGAATGAAGTCAAAATGAAAAGGAAAGGAAGGAGTCATTTACAGGACATGATGGTCAAGGGGAAACAAGGTCACCTTGAGTCCTGTGCACTTGGGGGAGTCCCTGGTCCTCAGGGCACTTCCCTTTCTTAAAAAATAAATAAAAATAGGGGCTGGAGAGATGGCTCAACAGTTAAGAACACTGGCTGTTCTTGCAGAAGACCCGGGTTCGAATCCCAGCACCGACAGAAAGAATGAAATCCATTACCAAAAATGGGGGCTCATTAGTTATCATGTGATCCAGTAATTCCAGTTCTGATCATACACCCCAAAGAAGCAGAGAGAGGGACTTGGACAGGTGTTTGCACATCCATGTTGATGGCAGCACTATTCACCATAGCCAAAAGGAAGCAAGCCAAGTCAAATACCTGCTGGTGGATGGGTGGATAGAGAAAACATGGTACAGAATAAGGGGGAATTACTCAGTCTTAAGAAGAAAGGGAAGACTGACAAGATGACTCCATGGGTAAAAGTGCTTACCCTACAAGTCTGGTGACCTGAGTTTGATCTCTGATACCCATGGTAGGAGAGAGTGAATTCCCAAAAGTTGTTCTCTGACTTCTACTTGCAGTCATTCATCACACACACACACACACACACACACACACACACACACACACTCATAACTGAAATAAAAATTATAAATAAAAAAAGGAATTCTGACACAGGCAACATTATGGTAAGATGAAAAGTCAAAATACTGAATGCTTCTGTTTTGATGAGGTATCCAGAGCAGTCAAACACAACAGAAAGCAAAATGGTGGCCGCCAAGGACTGCGGGGTAAAGGAATAGAAATTATCATTTGAAGAAGAGTTCTATGGCTGGATAGTAGTGGTGTTAGAAAAATCAATGCAGGGCTGGTGAAATGGTTCAGCAGGTAAGGGCATCTGTTGCCAAGCTTGATGACCTGAGATCAATTGCCAGAACCCACAGGGTTGGTGCCCTACAAGTTGTCCTCTAGCCTCCATACACATGCTGCGACACACATAACACACAAATAAAAAGAAAATCAATGCAAACATATTTACTTCAGTGAACTGTATGCTTAAGAATGTTAAGGTTAATCTCAGGACTCAGAGGACAGAGGCAAGTGAATCTCTGTGAGTTCGAGGCCAGCCTGGTCTATATAGCAAGTTCCAGGTCAGCCAGAATGACATAATGAGACCCTGTCTCCAAAATAACTAACCAGATAGATAGATAGAGAGAGAGAGAGATAGATAGATAGATAGATAGATAGATAGATAGATAGATAG